>NC_090854.1:18310661-18610661 GCF_024217435.2 Syngnathus scovelli | reverse complement strand
AACAAATAACCACATTCCAAGTTCTGTTTTTTTAGACATATCTCTGAGACCCATCAATACTAACAAAATAAAGGAGGGCGTGTGTGTTTGTGTGTGCATTTTTTCTCCTTGTCAGTCAGGCCATAAACTGGTTTGTACTTCACCTAGTTTGATTTATAAATATCATTCAGTCTTTTTGGTTCTGTCACGGCAAACGTGGGACAACATCACGTCTACCATGTTCATCACAATGGCCCTAGGAGGGTGCACGTCGTGAGGTTGGTGGTGCGCCACACACATCTGCCAAGCGTCCACCAGCAAAACGTCAAGACCCTCGAACATGGCGCGCAGCACCGTGTCCAGCTGCAGCGAAAACCAGTCACTGAACTTTAGGCTGAGGTCCCGATCTTGAGCTCGAGGGTTGGGCGTGCGGACCACCACCACCGTCCCAGGGAGGGCCGGAGGTGGAATCGAACCCGCACCCTCCCAACTGTGAGGCGGACGTGCTACCCAGTGCGCCACCGAGCCGCCATGTGCAAAAACAATTAAGAAAAATAATACATTCAAAGAAGGACATTTGAAATGAAGTCAATCAATCCAAATTCTTTATTTGTTTTTTATATATATATTCATAGTTTAGGTCACCCCTCACAAGAAAGCAACTGTCTATGGAATTCCATAGCTTCTGCCACGGGTGTTTAAACCCGGTCGTTGGGGGGCGCTGTCCTGCATGTTTTCAATGTCTCCCTCCCAACTGTGAGGCGGACGTGCTACCCAGTGCGCCACCGAGCCGCCATGTGCAAAAACAATTAAGAAAAATAATACATTCAAAGAAGGACATTTGAAATGAAGTCAATCAATCCAAATTCTTTATTTGTTTTTTATATATATATTCATAGTTTAGGTCACCCCTCACAAGAAAGCAACTGTCTATGGAATTCCATAGCTTCTGCCACGGGTGTTTAAACCCGGTCGTTGGGGGGCGCTGTCCTGCATGTTTTCAATGTCTCCCTCCCAACTGTGAGGCGGACGTGCTAGTCCATTCTTTCTTAAAGCCTCTGTTCTCATCAGCAATCTTTCTCTTTTTGCCTTTTGAATCCATGGCCCATCACTCACACACCTGTTTGTTTACAACTCACCTGTGCCGTGTCGCTGGCTATGACGCCATTTTGCTATTTGGCGTCATTCTTAAATTTGGTATTTTTAATATATTTACAACTACATACATTTTTGAAGCATAAAAATTTTCGAGTTATGATCACCCTCTAAAAACCATATTTAAAAAACCACCACCAACAAAAAAACAACAACTGTGTGTGCTGAAGATGTACTCGTGGGCTTACTTACCCTGTAACGTGTAACTTTCTTTAGAGAAAACATACTGTAAGTGCTCGGACAAAACGTGTTTTATTTTTCATGGGGATTAAATGGCAATGGATGGTTTTGATTTGCCCAGGGTGCAAAAGTAGCCAGGACCGCCGCCTCTGGTGGTTAGTGGGATATCTCGATCTGCCGTTTTCAATGTAACTAGACTTTCTTTTGCTAAATTTCTTTTCTTGCCAAACTATCTAACACAACACACAGTTATATTAAATAAATATGGGATAACTCTTGTACAATTAAACTTTTTCTATAATACCCCCTAATGAAGAAAGAAACATTGTGGTCATTTCAAACAGTCTGACGTGTCTTTACGTAGTGCCAAAAAGAGCGGAAATTTAAAGATACCCCCCCCCCCCCCCCCCCCACGGTTTATGTTTGTGACGCTTCCGTCTCGCTCGTTTGACGAAGTTAGGTCCCGGTTGATGATAGTCAGACAGGTCGAAGTCACTGTGAAAATGTGGCTCAGGTATAGGAAACTTATCCGCATCGTTTCCACCCTGTTCGAGCTCATCTTCTTGCTGGACAATATCATCAATGTGGAGGTGAGAGAAGCTTGTTCAACTTTTTTTTTTTAAACCTGTATGTTTAATTTCACATAACCTGTCAAAATGCGAGCAAAACCCATTTATCTAAATTTAGATAAAAGTCAAACCCATTGGAATACCTATTTAGTATACTAAATATATCCATGTATAAACACTATGTCATAGTGATCATAGTGACTATGATCTTTCAACTTGGAAAAGGCTCTTGAAGACTTATGTCTTATGTTAATGTCTTATTTAAATGTTTTTAGTTAAACTGCACATTGGAGACTGGTCAAACGCAATTTCAAACTTCTGTGCTAACCCTGTTACATAGAATTTTTGACAATAAAGTAAACTTGAACTTGAACAAACACTATGTCATAGTGATCATAGTGACTATGATCTTTCAACTTGGAAAAGGCCCTTGAAGACATTTCATATCAATAAAGGTGGAGAGTTGCCAGATGAATTTACTCCTCTTAGTTATTCATCTGTGAACATCCACAAACATTAAAAACTGAACGCATCTATTGACGTCTAAAACATATTCGTCCCTTAGCTAAAGTAACGTCATGACTGAAAGACTTTTTGCAGCGTCTCCTTTAAACGTGATGCCTTCTCAGAAGACAAGTCGCAACTTTGTTTATCACCCAGGCTTCTCTGGTCTGTTACAGTTTAGATGTTTCGAAACTTCATGACCAAGACACTGAAAAATTCTCACCGTGGTGTGACTGCGACTGGGTACACAACTGTTATTCACTTACATAATTGGACAATGGTTAACTGTGATTTTCTGCATGCATCACCCGCATAAAGTGATGAGCAAAAATACATTATTTGTCAGAAATAAATATTTTTTCAACCAATTACATATGAATGCCAACTTTTTTGCAGTACACTTGACCATTTTTTGTGACACACTACAACAGTTGTTAATGACTGGGATAAAATGATCCGTGGTTAATCATATTTTCATAACGTGTCATCTTTTCAGATTTGGAAGAATCACTTGGTGTCAGAACTGTGCAAGGACCAGACACAGATCCAGCCATCCAACATCTCTGAAACCCACCAAGCGTTTCACCACAAGCACACCACTTACTGTCCACATCTGGCCCAGCTGCTGTCACCTGAAGAAGAGTTGGAGGAACGCAACTTGCTGGACCTCATCGCCTGGCCCAAGCCGCCCTCTGGCTCCGAAGCACTTGAGTTCTCCCAGACAAGTGACCCGTTCCATAGTCACTTCTCTATTGGCAATGGCAAAAACTGGTTCGTGGGCGACCAGCTGGAAGTGAACATCCTAATGCGGGACTTCAAGGGCCGACCCAAGCCCTACGGCGGCGATTTGCTGTTGGCCAGTTTGCGCTCGCCAAAATACGGGGCAGGTGTGGCCGGGCAGGTGCTGGACCACAACAACGGACATTATAGCGCTCGATTCCCGCTGCTGTGGGCGGGCCCGGCTCGGGTGAAGGTCACGATGGTGCATTCGAGCGAGGCCGTCGCCGTGCTGCGGCGACTGAGAGAGCAACGGCCCGATCGGGTGCACTTCTCCAGCATCTTTGGCCAAGGTAGTCGTTCTGAGAAGACGGTGTGCAACATGTGTCTGCCGCCAGACCAGGGGCCACTGTGCAATTTCACGGACCTTCACACCGGCGACCCGTGGTTTTGCTACAAGCCCAAAAACCTCAGCTGCTACACCCGAAACAGCTACGTCCTCGAAGGCTCCCCTGATAACATCATCGACAGCAACGAAGCGTGGCTCTTTCGAAGGTTTGCACACTCAATGATTTTTTGACATGAACTCAAGAACACATTTGAAATAATGGACCCACATATTCCAAATGAGATACTTTTGAGTGTCATAGAAGAATGAGAGTTTTTGGCAGCTGGTACTGTTGGAGCAGCGCGACCGACCTCTGTATTTCTGTTCTAACCATTGTGCTCATTTTTTTCACATCAGTGGCATAAACCTCAACGTTCCAATCCATGCTGACCCATCGAATGACATCATCGTGCTTCCTTCCACGAATGGTACTGTTGATCTTCAGAGTCATGATTTTTTTGAAGGGGGTGGTGGTGACAGCACTCAAAACCCGGACCACGCAAAGTTGGCAACGTCTGGATACTATTACAAGGAAGTTTGGAGGTCATTGGGTGGCGTGACCAAGCGCCAGTTTGATAGTGCGTCCATCATTCAGTGTTTGACCAACAAATCGGTCTACATGTACGGTGACTCGACCATGCGCCAGTGGTACGAGTACCTTGTCACCGTAATTCCAGGTTCGTGCCTCTCATTGCAGTATAAAATGGGTTTCCTGTTGAGGGAATCAAATAATACAATTTGGTTGCTCGTGATCACTTGTTTTTTTGGGTGTGTAATTTTACTGCACTCTGCCCTGCAGGGATACAAGAAATCGACGAGGAGGGTGAAGTAAATGTGGGGCCCTTCAGGGCCATGGACCTCACCCACAAAATTGTGCTCAGGTTTCGTTTCCACGGCCCACCCATCGTCAGCCGCACCGCCGTGATGGCACGCAAGTTGCGCTACATCGCCAACGAGCTGGACGGCCTGACCGGCGGTCCCGACACGGTGGTGGCGCTCAGCCTCTGGGCTGACTTCGCCCCCTTCCCCCTGGAGATGTACCTACACCGCCTCCGGCAGATCCGCAAGGCGGTGGTGCGACTTCTGGACCGGGCGCCTGGGACGGTGATCGTGATCCGCACGCCCAACCCTCGAGCACAAAAACGGGACCTCGTCTTAAACTTCAGTGATTGGTTTTCGCTGCAGATGGACACGGTGCTGCGCGCCATGTTCGAGGGTATTGACGTTTTGCTGGTGGACGCTTGGCAGATGTGCGTCGCGCACCACCAACCTTACGACCTGCACCCTCCTGGGGTCATTGTCAAAAATATGGTAGACATGATGTTGTCTTACATTTGTCCCGACTTGACCGGGAACGAGAGCCGGCAATTGAAAATGTGGCTGAATGTGATCGATCTTATTTAGCGAGCCGCTTCAGCTGTGATTTATGTACACTGACTAAAAAAAAACAATCCACTTATCTGTATGCTCAATTTAGGCATGTCTAATCTTCACCCTCAGAGAGCACGTTGATAAGAGTCGAAGAGCAACACACCATAAAAAAGGTTGTGTCATTTTCAATGGTTAATGTTTTCACGGCGCTTAATTAAACTATAAAGTCAATAAACAAACAGAATTGATTCTTCGAATGACACACCGACCAAACCTGGCTTTATGGAACGGGAATAGCCTCGCGAGGCGACCGGTTATGGAGTCAAATTGTAATTGTATGAAACGTTCCTTTAGGTTCAAAATAAATGTGTTCAGTTTGGTACTTTGTTTAATTTTTCACTTGTCATAATAGTATGTATTAGTAATAGTATTTTGTTTTCGCTTGTCAATTATTTAACGGGTTCTTTTATCACAAACCAGATATTTAGGTTGCATTACCTGACATGTTTCGGCTTGTACACTCTGATGAAGGCTTTATAGTGTCCACAAACAGGAACAAGGAAGAAAAGGGAGAGGGGAAAAGAAGGAAAGATATCCTCATAAGGCAGACATTTCTTCTGTTATCACCTGAATGTCCTGTTATTGACTGAATGTTTTGTATCTGTGTCATGGAGTTACTGAGCTGTGCCTTATGTGTAAAGGAAATGTGTGCTGTGTCAGTGTTTTGATTAAATAACTTTGTGTGTATACATTTTAATAAGAGTATTTACACATTGATTGACATGACAAATGATATAAATTAATAGAAATATGAACACATTGATTGACATGATACGTATAACAGTATGAAAAGTATAGAAGTATGTATAAACTAACAAAAATACGCTGTTGCTCTCATCACTACACGAGGTTAAAAATAAAAAAGAATAAATAAATAAAGGGTTAATTGCACAACAAAAGCATTTCCTCACACCTGGGATCGAACCAAGCTCTTGCCGAGCAAGAGCCCGTGTCACTAACCAGTGGGGTATTTCGACAGGTAGTCAGTATACTATAGCTTGCACTGTTTTGTACGAGCGATGTGTATTCCAGTAAGTGAACTGAATCTAGAATCGGTTCACTCAAAATATTTGTTCAAAAGAATCGTTCACCAAATCGTTCGCTACACTTTCTTATTATTTTTTTTACCTCGTGTAGTGTACCAAAATATCCCATAATTATCTGCCAAAATAATTATGACGAATTTAAAACTATTCTACTTGTTAATACCTACAAAATAACATATTCTAACCGGAGATTGCATTGACCTAATTTTCACATGGTCCTTGTTTACATTTTGCATTTGACACTGACAGCTGTCAAGTGCAACGTTAGGGCTCTTCTTGTGTAAGTTTTATTTGTTATGGGTTTTCTTTTGTAAGTTTAACTTTGGGTACTTCGAAAGTGTCATTTTAAATTGTACTTTGCTAGGTGTTCGTGTACACGCGTTGACATCTGGAGCTGCTCCATAAAACCATACATGTTCCATGTGCTGAGAGCAAGGCTTCCATAGGTTAGTGGTTAGTGCTCTGGGCTTCCATCCCGGCGACCCAGGTTCGAATCTCAGTGGGACCCAAAACATTTTACAACATAGTTGCTCGTGTAACCATAAAACCATACATGTCGCATGCACTGAGAGCAAGGCTTCCATAGGGTAGTGGTTAATGCTCTGGGCTTTCACCACAGTGACCCAGGTTCGAATCTCAGTGGGACCCAAAAAATTTTATCATAGAAAATTTGCAACACAGTTGCTCGTGTAACCATAAAACCATA
This sequence comes from Syngnathus scovelli, assembly GCF_024217435.2. Classification (NCBI taxonomy): domain Eukaryota; kingdom Metazoa; phylum Chordata; class Actinopteri; order Syngnathiformes; family Syngnathidae; genus Syngnathus; species Syngnathus scovelli. Next base: position 18,603,986 of record NC_090854.1, on the reverse strand, counting down.
CATTTCGCACGCACTGAGAGCAAGGCTTCCATAGGTTAGTGGTTAGCGCTCTGGGCTTTCACCCCAGCAACCCAGGTTCGAATCTCAGTGGGACCCAAAACATTTTACAACACAGTTGCTCGTGTAACCATAAAACCATACATGTCGCATGCACTGAGAGCAAGGCTTCCGTAGGGTAGTGGTTAGTGCTCTGGGCTTCCATCCCGGCGACCCAGGTTCGAATCTTAGTGGGACCCAAAAAATTTTATCATAGAAAATTTGCAACACAGTTGCTCGTGTAACCATAAAACCATACATGTCGCATGCACTGAGAGCAAGGCTTCCATAGGGTAGTGGTTAGCGCTCTGGGCTGTCACCCCAGCGACCCAGGTTCGAATCTCAGTGGGACCCAAAAAATTAGGGGTAGGGTTAGGGGTAGGGTTAAAGGTAGGGTTAGAGGTAGGGTTAGGGTTAGGGGTAGGGTTACAGGTAGGGTTAGGGTTAGAGGTGGGGTTGGGGTTAGAGGTAGGGTTAGGGTTAGAGGTGGGGTTGGGGTTAGAGGTAGGGTTAGGGTTAGGGGTGGAGTTAGAGGTGGGGTCAGGGGTAGGGGTTAGAGGCAGGGTTAGGGGTGGAGTTAGGGGTAGGGGTTAGAGGTGGGGTGGGGTTGGAGGTGGGGTTAGGGGCAGGGTTGGAGGTGGGGTTGGAGGTGGGGTTAGGGGTAGGGGTTAGAGGTAGGGTTAGGGGTTGGAGGTGGGGTTGGAGGTGGGGTTAGGGGCATGGTTAGAGGCAGGGTTAGGGGTAGGGTTAGAGGTAGAGGTGGGGTTAGAGGTAGAGGTAGGGTTGGAGGTGGGGTTGGAGGTGGGGTTAGGGTTAGGGGCAGGGTTAGGGGTGGAAATAGGGGTTAGAGGTGGGGTTAGAGGTAGAGGTAGGGTTGGAGGTGGGGTTAGAGGTAGGGTTAGAGGTAGGGTTAGGGGTAGGGGTTAGAGGTGGGGTTAGAGGTAGGGTTACAGGTAGGGTTAGAGGTGGGGTTAGAGGTAGAGGTAGGGTTGGAGGTGGGGTTGGAGGTGGGGTTAGAGGTAGGGTTAGAGATGGGGTTAGAGGTGGGGTTAGAGGTGGGGTTAGAGGTAGGGTTACAGGTAGGGTTAGAGGTGGGGTTAGAGGTGGGGTTAGAGGTGGGGTTAGAGGTAGGGTTAGAGGTGGGGTTAGGGTTGGAGGTAGGGGGTAGGGTTAGGGTTTTTCTAAAAAAAAAAAAACGGTAGTTTAACTACCATGTATGGTAGTTTAACTACCGTGTATGGTAGTTTTTTTTTTTTTTTTTTTAAACGGTAGTTTAACTACCATGTATGGTAGTTTAACTACCGTGTATGGTAGTTTTTTTTTTAAAAACGGTAGTTTAACTACCATGTATGGTAGTTTAACTACCGTGTATGGTAGTTTTTTTTGTTTTGTTTTTTTTTTTTTTAAAAAACGGTAGTTTAACTACCATGTATGGTAGTTTAACTACCGTGTATGGTAGTTTTTTTTTTTTTTTTTTTAAAAAAAACGGTAGTTTAACTACCATGTATGGTAGTTTAACTACCGTGTATGGTAGTTTTTTTTTTTTTTTTTTTTTTTAAAAACGGTAGTTTAACTACCATGTATGGTAGTTTAACTACCGTGTATGGTAGTTTTTTTTTTTTTTTTTTTAAAAAAAACGGTAGTTTAACTACCATGTATGGTAGTTTAACTACCGTGTATGGTAGTTTTTTTTTTTTTTTTTTTTTTTTAAAAACGGTAGTTTAACTACCATGTATGGTAGTTTAACTACCGTGTATGGTAGTTTTTTTTTTTTTTTTTTTTAAAAACGGTAGTTTAACTACCATGTATGGTAGTTTAACTACCGTGTATGGTAGTTTTTTTTTTTTTTTTAACGGTAGTTTAACTACCATGTATGGTAGTTTAACTACCGTGTATGGTAGTTTTTTTTTTTTTTTTAAACGGTAGTTAAAACATACATGGTAGTTAAACTACCGTTTAAAAAAAAAGAAAAAAAAAAAACAAACTACCATACACGGTAGTTAAACTACCATACATGGTAGTTAAACTACCGTTTTTAAAAAGAAAAAAAAAACTACCATACACGGTAGTTAAACTACCATACATGGTAGTTAAACTACCGTGTTTTTAAAAAAAAAAAAAAAAAAACTACCATACACGGTAGTTAAACTACCATACATGGTAGTTAAACTACCGTTTTTTTTTTTTTTTTTTTTTTTAGAAAAACCCTAACCCTACCTCTACCTCCAACCCTAACCCCACCTCTAACCCCACCTCTAACCCTACCTCTACCTCTAACCCCCACCTCTAACCCCTACCCTTAACCCTACCTCTAACCCCACCTCTAACCCCTACCCCTAACCCCACCTCTAACCCCACCTCTAACCCCACCTCTAACCCTACCTCTAACCCCACCTCTAACCCCACCTCCAACCCCACCTCCAACCCTACCTCCAACCCTACCTCTACCTCTAACCCTACCTCTAACCCCTACCCCTAACTCCACCCCTAACCCTGCCCCTAACCCTAACCCCACCTCCAACCCTACCTCTACCTCTAACCCCACCTCTACCTCTAACCCTACCTCTAACCCCTACCCCTAACCCCACCTCTAACCCCACCTCTAACCCCACCTCTAACCCCACCTCTAACCCCACCTCCAACCCTACCTTTAACCCCACCTCTACCTCTAACTCCACCCCTAACCCTGACCCCACCTCCAACCCTACCTCTAACTCCACCCCTAACCCTGCCCCTAACCCCACCTCCAACCCTACCTCTACCTCTAACCCCACCTCTACCTCTAACCCTGCCTCTAACCCCACCTCCAACCCCACCCCACCTCTACCCCCACCTCTAACCCCACATCCCCAACCCCTAACCCCACCTCCAACCCTACCTCTACCTCTAACTCCACCCTTAACCCCACCTCTAACCCTAACCTTTCCTCTAACCCTAACCCTAACCCTACCTCTAACCCCAACTCCACCTCTAATCCTAACCCTAACCCTACCTCTAACCCTACCCCTAACCCTTATCCTAACCCTACCTGTAACCCCAACCCCACCTCTAATCCTAACCCTAACCCTACCTCTAACCCTACCCCTAACCCTACCTCTAACCCTAATTTTTTGGGTCCCACTGAGATTCGAACTTGGGTCGCTGGGGTGACAGCCCAGAGCGCTAACCACTACCCTATTGAAGCCTTGCTCTCAGTGCATGCGACATGTATGGTTTTATGGTTACACGAGCAACTGTGTTGCAAATTTTCTATGATAAAATTTTTTGGGTCCCACTGAGATTCGAACCTGGGTTGCTGGGGTGACAGCCCAGAGCGCTAACCACTACCCTATGGAAGCCTTGCTCTCAGTGCATGCGACATATATGGTTTTATGGTTACACGAGCAACTGTGTTGCAAATTTTCTATGATAAAATTTTTTGGGTCCCACTGAGATTCGAACCTGGTTCGCTGGGGTGAAAGCCCAGGGCGTTAACCACTACCCTATGGAAGCCTTGCTCACAGTGAATGCGACATGTATGGTTTTATGGTTACACGAGCAACTGTGTTGCAGAATTTTCTAAGGTAAAATTTTTTGGGTCCCACTGAGATTCGAACCTGGGTAGCTGGGGTGAAAGCCCAGAGCGCTAACCACTACCCTATGGATGCCTTGCTCTCAGTGCATGCGACAAGAATGGTTTTATGGTTACACGAGCAACTGTGTTGCAAATTTTCTATGATAAAATGTTTTGGGTCCCACTGAGATTCGAAACTGGGTCGCCGGGATGGAAGCGCAGAGCACTAACCACTACCCTATGGAAGCCTTGCTCTCAGTTCATGGAAGATGTATGGTTTTATGGAGCAGCTCCAGATGTCATCCACGCGTGTACACGAACACCTAGCAAAGTACAATTTAAAATGACACTTTCGAAGTACCCAAAGTTAAACTTACAAAAGAAAACCCATAACAAATAAAACTTACACAAGAAATAGCCAACTGGTGAGTGAGTCGGGCTCTTGCTCGGCAAGACCTTTGTTCGAACCCAGGTGCGAGGAAATGCTTTTGTTGTGCAATTAACCCTTTATTTATTCTCTTTTTTTTTAACCTCGTGTAGTGTACCTACACATATTGTCATATAAAGCAGTTAACCAAATGTCTGATTTTAATGTTTTAATTGGCGAATATAAAAACAAGGAATAAGACGCCAGACAAGTTTTAACATAAATGTTTATTAATAATATTAAAAGCAAATTTCAAACCAGCAATCTAATGTGAAATTGCAGTAGATATATTGGATAACAATATTTATAGGTATACACGTTCTTTAAAAACGACTATAAGTGTTATACTACGATACAAGTGTTTACCAGCTCAGTGGCCTGAGAGGAGAGTGTCCGCCCTGAGATTGGGAGGTTGTGGGTTCAAACCCCTGCCGAGTCATACCAGTGACTATAACAATGGTACTCATTTCTTCCCTGCTTGGCACTCAGTGTAAGGGGTTGAAATGGGGCCCCCCCTGCTGCTCACGATCATTGGGACTTTTGGCACTCGGTGTAAGGCAGGGGTGTCCAAGTCCAGTCCTCGAGGGCCGCATTCCTCCATGTTTTCCGAGTTTCCCTCATTCAAATGATCAGTTCATCCTCACGTTCTGCAGGAGCCTGATCATTGAATCAGGTGTGTTTAACGAGGGAAACTTGGAAAACATGGAGGAATGCGGCCCTCGAGGACTGGACTTGGACACCCCTGCAATAATACAAGAAAATTTCAAACCAGCAATGTAATGTGAAATTGCAGTAGATATTTTGGATAACAATATTTAGGCATGTGTTTGCATACACGTTATTTAAAACCTACTATAAGTGTTATAAAATCAAGACTCTCCCCGTTGTTGCATAACGGCGCATCCCTTCATGCAATAAAGTTAGCTGGAGTAAAACGTGCATAAAAGTGGCGCTTTTTTCTTTCCTTGGCAAATCGTAAAGGGACATTCAGGCTTCCGTAGTTCACTCCAGGAGGGAGACGACGCAACACGTTCACTGACTGATCCGTTGATGCACGGGGGGAAGGAAGGAAGGAAGGAAGGAAGGAAGGAAGGAAGGAAGGAAGGAAGGAAGGAAGGAAGGAAGGAAGGAAGGAAGGAAGGAAGGAAGGAAGGAAGGAAGGAAGGAAGGAAGGAAGGCAGGCAGGCAGGCAGGCAGGCAGGCAGGCAGGCAGGCAGGCAGGCAGGCAGGCAGGCAGGCACGCAGGCAGTTGACCCATTGACTCACTGATCCGGTCTCGCGATGATCTGGAAATGCAAATCACTCAGTCACTCATTCGTTCACTCACAGATCGTTCGTTGGTGAACGAGAAATGCAATTGGCGACTCGTTCGTGAAGGGGAAGTGACGTCATGTTCTTCTTCGTTTTGTTTTTCGGCGAGGTGGCACCAGCTTCAATGCGCATTACCGACACCTACTGGTTGAAGTCATATGAACTGAAAAAAAGAAGGAGTCAACACTATCGTGGACTCTGGATAGGCCTGGCTGCCTTGCATGTTTGGAGCGCCATTTCCAAGCAACGCGCGGCGTCTTCTCTCAAGGTACGTCCCGTCCGGGCAGCTGTCCGCCATTGCTGCAAAATGAGAGGCAACGCAAAGCAGCTCACTTTTCATTCCCGGAAAGAAGCTAACTTTATTGTCCGCTAACTTTATTGTCCGCTTTTCGTCGCTTTGCTGCGTCTGAGGCAGTGACAGGCACTCGCTGCTGTTCGGCGTACTCGACGCTCGCTCCCTCGCTCGCTCGCTCGTTCGTTCTCTCGGGCGCTGCATTCTGCAGCGACAGCATGAGCCGCTATTTTGGGGATCGGGTTAACCATATGTACAATAGATCTTGGCGTGACTTTGCTCATTTTTGCCATTCTAACGTAACGAGGAAAAAAGCTCAAGGTTTGCTCCAGGTGTCCCTTCTTCAAATCGCCCTACATGAAAACCTACCTGTGCCTGCTAAATGTCGGTTTGTTTCTTGTGCCACCTTAACGCAATGCTCGGTCCCACCATCAGATGGCGCTCACTCAGGTGTCCTCCAACAAGTGCGCAGGAGGTTTCCAGAAGGTCTTTGAACATGACAGGTGAGGGAACTGCAGGTCGTCTTCTCGCTTTCGCTTTACGGCTCACCTTCTTCTTCTCGTGGTTGTCGGTGCAGTGTGGAGCTCAAGTGCAAAATGAAGTTTGCCATCTTCCTGCCGCCCAAGGCGGAGACGCAGAAGTGTCCCGTCCTGTACTGGCTCTCAGGTGAGAACCAGAGCTCGCCTCGTTTGAATTAGAACCGGATCAGGTGTACAGCTCAGAGACATTTGTTTGCTTGTTGAGCCTCCTTACGGCGCTGGCGCTGTCTTCCAGGCCTGACGTGCACCGAGCAGAACTTCATCACCAAGGCGGGAAGTCAGCTGGCCGCGGCCGAGAACGGCATCATCGTGGTGGCGCCGGACACCAGCCCGCGTACGTGCTGCGCTGTGCTGGTGATGTGTTGAAATGTCTTTGAAGCAAACTTGGCCGGCCGGCCGGCCGGCCGCCCGCCCACCTTTGGACGTGTTCTTTGCTCAAGTTCAGCCGCACGTGGGTTCCAGGTGGCTGCGGCGTGGAGGGCGAGGACGACAGCTGGGATTTGGGAACCGGCGCCGGTTTCTACGTGGACGCCACCCAAGAGCCGTGGAAGAGCAACTACCGCATGTACTCCTACGTGACCCGGGAGGTACGGTGCCAGGCTTTTGCGCTGTCCTTGAAACAAAAAGCGCCGTGGCTTTTTTCTTTTTTTGACGGCGCCCACAGCTCCCCAAAGTGATCAACGACAAGTTCCCGGCCGACCCCGACAGGATGTCCATCAGCGGCCACTCCATGGGTGGCCACGGGGCGCTCATTTGTGCCCTCAAGAACCCTGGAAAGTACAAGGTACAGCTTGCTTGAGGAGGGCCGGAAGGCCATCTGCTCGGATGGATGCCCACTGGGCTTTTTGGTGTTTGCCCAGGCGGTGTCAGCCTTCGCTCCCATCTGCAACCCCACGCAGTGCCCGTGGGGGCAGAAAGCACTCGCCGCTTACCTGGGCCCCGAGCGTGCCGCCTGGGAGGTACGTTTGCCGCCAAAGCGTTGAAACCAAATAGCGTCACGGCAACCTCTCTCTCTCTCTCTCCCCCAAGGCCTACGACGCCACGGTTCTGGCTGCGGGCTACTCGGGCCCGCCGCTCGACATCCTGCTGGACCAGGGCCGCGACGACCAGTTCCTGTCGGCCGGCCAGCTGCTGCCCGACAACTTGATCGCCGTCTGCTCTGACAAGAAGATCCCCGTGGTGTTCCGCCTGCAACCTGTCAGTAGTAGCGGCCAAATTCTTGCAAAATGCTGACAGTGCTCCTTTTAATGTTAAAAGGCTTCTCCCCCCCCCGTCCTGTCCGCAGGGTTACGACCACAGCTACTTCTTCATCTACTCGTTCATCGGCGACCATATCAAGCATCACGCCAAGTTCCTCAATGCCTGAACACGCCAATGCCCATTTGCAATAAAAGTCCTTACTCAACTGCCTTTGTTGCTAGTTGTACTACGCATGTTCATTTTGTTTTCACTTGTCAATTATTGAAGTGGTTTTTCATCACCAACAAGGTATTTAGGTTGAATTACCTGACATGTTTCAGCTTGTACTTCCACCTTCATCAGAGTGTCCTTTGTTGCTGTCCCAAGCGATTTTCAACTGGCTCACTAGCGCCACCTGGGAAGTCACAAAAAACGTACTCGACATCAATCCGTGACATTTAGCACACTTAACATTTGATAGTCAGCTTTTATTTTCTGCTAATGTAGCAAATCAATCCTAAAGCTGCAGCCAAATATTTGGAAGGTTGCCCACTCGTCCTGGCCGGCGCACGTTTCGCTCCAAGCTTGCCGCCATTGTTAGCTCGTTTGCTCTTCTGGGCCAAGAAAAAAAGGGAGTTTACAGAGGTGCTACAAACGTCCTTGCAAAAATCCACACAATGATGATAAAAATAGACTTGGCAAAAATAGGTGGTCATCTTCAATGTACACCAATGTGGCGTTATCCAGTTCAATTTCAGTCCTGGAAAAACAGCCTTGTCCCCCAAAGTTTGCCTCTGGGGTAGCTGGCAATGCCGCCGGCGGGCTCAAGAAAGGTTCCGCTTGGTGGCGGGCGTCATCGTCAAGCACGCGGTTCCGCTCCCGGTGCGGCCACCTTCTGCTCCAGCAAGGCCTGCACCATGGCGCAGACCTTGAGAAGGCCTTTCTCCTCCAGGATGTGCTGCGGCAGGCACAGCTTGTCCTGCAAAAATGAAGGGTAAACAATTTGAAAGCCTCATCCTCGTTTCAAATGCTGACCTCAAAGCAAAAGCCTGATTTGAAATCCTGATACGAGTTCAAAGCCCTCATTGGAAAGCCCAACCTTAGTTCCAAACCCGAGTCCCAAAGCCTACCCCAATGTATCTGATGGTCGAAGCTACTTTCCGCTCAAGAATGACTTGGTGTCTTGCTCGAACACCATTCTTAACACATGCTCAATTCTCTTTGAAGCATACTGCCGCCTACTGTATAGAAAGAGTCAACGCAATGGTTTCTGGCAATCCCTTGTTTGGGTCATCCCGACCGAGTGCTTTATCCTCAGCCCAGCCCAGCCCAGCCCAGCCCAGCCGGGTTTGGGCAGAGTAGGCGGGGGTCGCCAGCCGATGGCAGCACAACCAACCACCTACCATGCATGTTTTGGAAAAGCCGCAAACTCCGCACAGGGAGGCTGGAGCCGGCCAGCCGGGTGAAACTGTTTTCAGACCTATGTTGGAGCAGTTTAGGAGGTGGAACTTGGATTTTTTTTTTTTTCCTCTTCCTTTCCGATTCCAATTGGTCGACCGTTCGATTCATTTGGGGGTGTTCAAACTGGTATTGAGGCTACTTTGCTTTTCAAAATTGGATTTTGGTCATCTTCAAGCGGCTACTTTTTGGATTGAAAGTGGGAACTTGAGCTTTGCAATCGGAACAACATTGGCCACTCCGCCTCCGGGCGTGACGTCAGCGGGCGGCTACGCTGCGTAACGGGCGAGCGCAGCACCTTTGACAAAAGATGAACCACACATCACAATTCAACGTTAGGTAAATATGGGTTCTTTGTTACAAACACCAGTTGACAGTTTTGAAGGGCACAACACAGCACAAAATGGACATTTTTCAAACGGAGGAGCGCTTCTTCCGTACGGCTTGGCTTGGCTTGGCTTGGCTTTCATCGCTTCAAACGAGTCGTACAGTTGCCGTGATGGGATGTTCTCTTCTAACTATGTGCTAAGTTGTGTCAAGTGCTTGGCTTAGGCTGTTGCAAAAGCGCGATACAAGGAAAGACTTTTAAGACCTTCTGGCGGGATTGTGCTAAATCGCCATTGTGTGGCTCAAGTTTCAAAACCATACAAAAGTCAGAAGACACTCAAAAGGAATGCTAAACGGCCAATGCTAACAATGAGGCTAGCGTTAGCGTTACATTTGGACCTGCGCAAGCGAGCGAGCGAGCGCTTTTGCTTGACGTCGGAAGCCTGACATTAGGGCTCCTTTCAGGTTGCCATTGTGCCAAAACCCGGCCATCGCTGCCGTTACGTCAGCTCGCTCCAAAGGTAGACGGCAAAAAGCAGCAGCAGGCAGAAGAGGTGGACAAGGCTGCAGCCAATCAGGTCCCACCACCGCCAGGCCGGGGGCGGGGTCTGAGTGGTCGCAGAGACCGAATCCGGCGCCGCCGCTTTTTTGTTCAGAGGTCGGACGGCCTCCGAGCGCTTCCCGCCCACCAGCGTCCTGACCGTGGCGCACAGGGGCGGCAGGCGGCATTGGATGATGTCGTACGCGGAGCACAGAGAAGACTGGCCACCCAAGAGAAGAATAGCGGGACGGACGGGGAAGAAACAAAGACCACCACCACCACAACAAAAAGGTGGGAAATCCAGGCGGACAGCGAAAAGAGAAAAAAGAGGTAAGAGATTAAAAAAAGTGAGCAAGGAGAGAGAGTCGGTAACCACGGCGACCAGCGGGGATGGATGCTGACCGGGAGCGGGAGGAGGAGGACGTCCGACTCTTCCTCGTCCCGATGCGACCGGCGAGGAAAAGCGGGCCGGCCGTGCGTGTGTTAGCGCGGGCGGGGAGCTTCTAGCCTGCGCAAGCTAGCAGTCTGTTAGCATGGGTGCTTTGAAGCCAGCTAGCAGGAAGTTAGCAAGACCGTTTGGAGCCAGCGAGCACGCCGGCTAGGAGGACAACAGTCATGCCAGTGGTGTAGCGTGTGGCTAACCGCCAGGCAGTTAGCAAGCAAGCAAGCTCCACACGCGTTAGCACCGTTAGCTTGTCCTCAGCAGTTTAGCGGCACATATAATAAGCGCAGCAGTTGGCGACGGAGCAGGTGCAGATGCTTGACAGCAGCATTTAAAGCTAGCAATGCTAATGCAGCACTTGTGCTACTGAGCTTACGTTCAAGGGTAAACAAAAAGAAAACAAAAAAGAAAAAAAGTGAGCACAAACAGGAAGTTGTTGCTCGGATGGATGAAGCAGCCACGCACGCACGCACGCACGCACGCACGCACGACACGAGGGTAACATCCTGCGAGGAAGGCCGAGCGCTGCCGGGTTCGAGTCCCTAAACCGGGACAGAGGATGCGAAGCCTCGACCTTCCCGCCAGGACCGTGTTTGTTTGGTAAGCTCACCTCGGGCACGCCCATCTTCCGACAGGCGTCCAGGAAGTTCTCCACGTTGCGGCGACACTTTGCCATGCTGAGTTTGGGCTGCGGCAAAGGAAAGGACAGCTCGGTCGAGGCGTTCCGCAGCGGGCGGGCGGGCGAAGGGGGCGGGGCCTACCACGGCGGGCGAGGGCACGTGGATGCTGGCCACAGAGCGCGGGCGAATGTAATTGGCCAGGTGGCAAAGCACCACGCCGTCCATCAGCGACGAGCCCAGGTCATCGGGAAGCACCACCTTCAGCCGGCTCTCGATACTCTGCGGCCGGTAGAGGGAAGGCGAGCGTCAAATACAAAAAGCTCGCCCGCCGCCGCCGCTCACACTGAGTGAGGCAGGACGGCTGCTTACGTCTCGGAGCTGTTCCATCAGCTCCAGTTCTTCCCTCAGCTGCTCCATCTTCCTCCTCATGGTGAACTGCGGGTCCACACACTCCACACTCTTATGGCTGCGTAGGAACACTGAACAACAAGGCCGAGTGGACAGAGAAGTAGAAGAAGAGGGAGGAACTTTTGAATTTAGAGCGAGCCAGTCATTCGCTCCCGCCGCCGGCTGCTTTGCAAACTGGGAAGGCGCCCGGGCCGGCGGAGCCTTCCGGTCGGGACGCCAACCGGGTCCGGACCTACCGCACTGGGGCGCGCCTCCCTTTCCGCGGCTACAAGTTCCGCAGAGGGGCGGGGCCTGCGAGAGACGGGTGGGGGAGAGAGGGGGCGAGCAGGCCAGCGAGGAGGGGGCTGCCAGCATGCGGGGATCATTGCAAATAAATGGGAAGATGGCAAAACGGGAGGCCACAACACCAGACGGCACAGAGAAACAAAAAAAACAAAAACAAAAAAAAAAAAAAAAAAGCAAAGAGCCACGTTAGCCTGACATTAGCGGTTAGCCACACGTCACATGCTCAGCGGGCCCCACATAAGCGCTACGGATCTGCGCAAGTCAACTCAAGCTGGCAATTAGCACAGTTAGCTCAGACTGACAAATTTGATACAAAGACCGTCAAAACACTCGGATGGCGCGATCATTTGATTTGGCATGGCGTTCAGCTTTACAACTCACCTGAGCGAGGTTTGAGTCCAAAGGGCGCAGCCGGCATTGTGGGAATTCTGCTCGGAGACCGGTTCAGTCGCTACGGTTGGAAGAAAAGACAAGAGCAGTACATTCAGCGGACGTTCACCATTGGTCACTGATTTCTTTCTGGGACTAAAGTCATACCTTTGGCGCGCCGCCGCCGCCTTCGTCGTCGCTGTCCTGCCCGCTGAGGGGGGAAACAAAAAGGCCCGCTAGTGTCAGCCCAATTCATCATCACAGGGTTCACCGGGCTGACTTACTTGACGGAGGGGTCCGCCGTGAGCCTTTCCACCGGGTACAGTCGCACGCCGCACAGCTCCTCCTGCTCCAGGTTGATTCTGAGGCGCACACGCGGCACACGTCGGCAAAGAGCTCGGGGTGGGAGGGGCAGGGCGGGACGAGGATGCCCACCTGCCGGGATTCCGCACAAGCTCCGCGGCCTCCTTCAGCTGGCCGATCACATCCGAGTCGTCCCCCGTCACCTTTGACCTGCAACCGTATTCATCATCCGTATTGTCAAAACGGACATCTGGCTAAGCAAGTTTCTCTCACTCGTGCTCTGACGTCCAGTGAAAGTCTTCGTCGATCCTCAGCGGCTCGTCCGAGTCTGGCGCCGCCGCCGCTGTCCGGCCCTGAAAGCCACAGCCACATTTGTCCAATATGACGCCTTGTGGCCACGTCGGACGTAATATCGTGACGTCACGTAACAATCGTTTCCTCGGTGTTTATCAAAGTCATGAAGTGCTTGTCATGGCCGAGTCACCTTGCCGTACAACGGCTCGCTGGGCGGCCGCTCGCTGGGGCTCTCCTCCGTTAGACGTGCCGCCTCCGAGCTGGGATCTGCACGGACACAAGACGTTCCAAGAAGGGGGCAAAAAAGCAAGCGGTTGGGCCGGGCCGAATGGCGCACGGGCGTACCCGTCAGGGAGCTGATGTGTTCGCTGGAGTCGTCCTTGCTGAGTCCGTCCTCCTCGGTGATGTGGCTCATGGGCACGTTGAGACTCAGCGTGTCTTCGTCCGACGGCTGCCAAAATATGCACACGCGCTCGCACAAGCAGAAAGAAAAGAGCGGCCGGCGGCGCGACCAGCAGACCTCGGTTGCCGACAGCCTCTTGTCTCCGACGTCGCTGTCCACTCCCGAGTCGCTGTCTTGCTTCCTTTGCTGCTCCGAGTCCTCCCCGCTGCACATGAAAGGCAAATGAAGCTCCTTTCTCCCACTCTCTGGCCACCGCTAACCTGATGACTTTTGCATCAGACTGGCTTTTTTGTTTTACGGGAACGCTCGCCGCCCGCCCGCCCGCCCGCCCGCCCGACTCACCGCATCAGGCTGAGGCGCTCCATGACGGGCAGGTAGAGCGCGTCGGCCATCTTGTCGCTGCGACACGCTTCTGTGCTGAGATACTTGAAGATGTGAACTTTGCCCTTGAGACAGATCTGAGGGGAGGGGGACATGTCGTCCTGTCAGAAGGTTCACCCCAAATGACGTTTTTTGCCTCTTAAAAATTGCACAGAGCAAAACAGAACTTTTGATGTCGTATGTAGAATTTGGAGCCCCGGGGAACAATGGCGCTACCTGTGCCGGCGGGCTCTGCAGCGGGTTGTTCTCCAGGCGCAGGGCCTGCAGCCGCACCATTTTGCGGTAGCTCAGCGGAATGGTCGACACCTTGTTGCACGAGAAGTCCAACTTGACCAGAGGAAGGTCGGCCAGGTCTGTACAAAATGGCGCCGTTAGCCTCTGTGTTGCTAACATAAACTAAAGCATGCTACACGCTAACATCAATTGTTAGCATAGCATTCGACCGCAAGGCACAAGATAAAAACCCCGGCATCTCCAGACTCAGGTTTCGATCCTGCCGTACGCTAGCATAGCGACAGTTAGCGTGTCACTGCAAATGTTAGCATTGCAACGGTCGTCCGTTGTGGGCTTTAAGACGAGAGCTCGCGCCGGTCCGCCCGAGCCTTCGTGGGACAACGCTATTAACGCGCGAGGTGTTAGGATGGTTAGCGGAAGCGCAGCATCCGGGCGGGCGGAGCGAGCGACCGACCTTCCGGAAGGACGCAGAGCAGATTCCGTCGTACGTTGAGCTCCCGTAAGGCCCGAAGACGTCCGATGTGTCGCGGTAGGGTCGTCAGCTCGTTACAACTAATGTCCTGTCGGTCGGGGGAGACAAAAGCGCCTTTTCAAAAACTTTTCCTTTGCTGCGACGGAGGAGTCGTCCAGAGTATGTACGGTCGCTCCCTCACCAGCTCCATGAGGCGACGCAGTTGTCCGACGCTCTCGGGCAGGCTGACCAGTTTATTGTTGCTGGCGTTGAGGACTCGGAGCGGCAGAGTGCACAAGCAGGCCGGTAACGAGCTCAGCTGGTTGCGACTGAAAGGACAAACCAACCCGTCATTGGCGACTGGAATGAGGCCGCCGGCCATATTTTGCAGACCTGAGGTTGAGCCAGGTGAGCGAGTGCAGGCTGATGACGCCGTCCGGGATGCTTCTGATGCAGTTGTGGTACAAGTTGAGGCTCTCCAAGGCCACCAGGTGGCACACTTCCGAGGGCACGTCCGACAGACGGTTCTTGGACAAATCTGGACGCACAATAACGCAAACACGCACGCTTGTAACGGGCCATACAAATGCTGCAGCACTCCAGAAAACAGCGGATTTCACGCAGAAATTCTGCAAGGTCGGCGTGTGTGTGTGTGTGTGTGTGTGAGAGAGAGAGAGAGAGAGAGGCAGCTGCATCCTGAGGAAAACGGCAAGACTCCTCCCCTATAATAACAGAGTCGGTCGGTCGGTCGGTCGGTCGGGCAAAAGCGTGACAACAACACGACTGCGCCTTGCTGTCTGTCGTTCTCCACTCCACCTCTGCTGTTGTCCGGAATTCCATTTTTTTGTCTTTCAAGACAATCGTTGGCAAATATTTCCAAATATATTATTGCAAAACACATTGGAGAAAATCTATTTTTTTTTCTCCAAAATAGTTGACACTTTCACATTTCTTTCATGTTGAGAGCAAAATCATTTGTGCACACTCAAACAGCGCGCACGCACGCACGCAGACCTCCAAGTGTATCTTTAGAACACGCGGTAACGTTTGGAGGCCGCAGCGGAGTAGCGCTGAGGGTCACGTGACCCGAGTGAGCCCACTCGCATGAGCGGCGGGGAGAGCGTGGGTCGGTGCTAGTGCTGCCCGCCCGTGCAAACACATAGTTGCACTCGCTCCAATTTCTATACATAGATGTGAAAATGTGTCGGCACAGTTGCCACCGACGCAACATCAAAGACGCGCAAGATGTGCCGACGCCAAACTTGCCCGTCCGTCTCGAGAGCCGAAATTCAACATTTGCGGACGTGATGTCACCGCGGGTTGGGCTCTTTGCTGTTTGCGGGAGAAGCGCGCCTGCCGTCATTCCTCATCCGTCCCACTTTAGCGCCCGCCTGCCTGCCAGGCTTTTGAAAAAGTAGGACGAGGAGAAACCAGAGCACCGGCCGGCCGGGGAGACGGTTTGCAGTCGCTACGTCTTTGTTCTCATTTTGGGGGCGACCAGCTTGTTAGTGCTCTTAGCTTGTGCTATAAAAGACACCATGAAAAAGGCCACCAAGAAATTGACAGGATTAAGTAGAAAAGGGAAGGGGGGGGGGGGGGGTGGGGGGGGGCCGCTGGGAACCAGACATGTCAAAACACACACACACACACACACACACACACACACACACACACACGAGGTTGCTGAAGGCTGAGGAAAATGTGGGTCACGGGGGGTTGTGTGCGCCGTATGTGCTTGTGTGATACATTAGCTGCATCAGCATCAAGTGTGGATGCGATCACCGAAATATTTAGCCAATTGAGCCGGAAGATTGTTCAAGAGAGCAAGATGAAATTTGGAGGCGGCCCTGTCCCTCTGCTAATCTCGCTCTGCCGCTTTTTACGGCGCGTTTGCCTGAGCCTCCAGACAAAGTCTGACAGCGCACGCGCGGCCTTGATTTTGGCCGCGCCACTTTAAAAGGGGAGACGGACGGCGGCGAGTCGCAGACGCCGCCGCCGCCTTCACGTCTTTGGGTCTGGCCGGCCCAATCTGGCGGCGAGCGTCTAATGAGATGCGTCGCATCCAAAAATAGATCTCACTTGAAACGGACGTCGGTGGCGGCGGCGGCGGCGCGCTGGCCATTCTTTTTTCCCCTTTGCAGATTTGCACCGGGCATATTTGGCCACAAATGTACCTGGGGAGACTCATTGGAATTACATTTAAAAAAAAGCAACAACACTCAATGCCATTTCAGAGCTAAACTTTTCAAATGGGCTCCAAATCCGCTTCCATTGCTAAGAAAAGGCACAACACTCATTTTATGAAGCAAAATGGTCACGCTCAAAGCCAAGGCAAGCCTTTCATACCTCACAAAGCAAACGGCCGAGGATGACATCCTCTCCCCCAAAACGACGCCATATTGGAAATCAAACGATGAGGATTTATTTGCCTGAGCGACGCAATCGCGCGGCAAGCAAACCTGCGCGGTCGGCCGTGCGGCAAGCAAACCTGCGCGGCCGGCCGAGCGGCTCCTTCGGGCCCCGGCGTTGCTCTCTGCTTTTGGCGCACTCTAACCCGTTTGCCCTCGCAATGGTCTCAAGACTTTCAAGCTGGAGCCGGCTGTTTCTCAGCTTCCGGCGGAGGAAAAGATGGCCTCCGGAAAACAATGAGCCGGCCGGGGTGGGCCCACTTCCCGCGGCTCGCTCGGGGGCTAGCTTCCGGTCGGCCGGCCGGCGAGCTAGCAGGCCAGAGGACTGCTTAGCGCCTCTCCCCAGCCAAAGATTTGCCGCCTCCGCATAGACAAAAATAATGCTAATGCAGGCGCCAATGTTAGCTTTGCCTGCTGCTGTTTCTTAGCTTGGGCCTCAGGCCCCACCTCAGGCTTTGCGTGCGTTGCAGCCATCCGTCTGAAGAACACACCTCAAATGTCCCCCACTTGGCTTCATCACCAACCTCCGTACGCTTTTCTAAAATAGTATCCGTTATTAGGACTCGCTCGCTCAGTCTTACGTAACATGGGCAGGACGGTTCGAAAAAGAGCTCAGCGGCGCTGTCATTGTCATTTCACAGGCATCAAATGCGATTGATGTTTGGCTCTTCCTGACCTTTGGAAATGATTGCAAGACATGAACAGGGCAAATGAACGACTGCTATTGAAAACACAGCATCGTGTGCTTTTGGAAGCAGGGTTACCTGAAGGGCCGGCCGGCCGGCCGTCAATTGCAATCTAGCTCGCACAAGCCATCAAATAGGAAAGGAAAAAGTTGCCTTTGTTAGAGAGGAGACATCAAGCTCCGCCCACATCCCCTGTTGACAAAACATTTTGCGGTGGGCGGGAGGGAGGGAGCCTGACGCGTCTTTGTGACGACACAGACCTCCCAGGTTGACCGCCCGCGCGTCCCCGTGGATGTTGGCAGCCGTCACACACAGGAAGACACGAGTGAGGATGGATGGATGGATGGATGTGTGTGTGTGTGTGTGTGTGTGGGGGGGGGGGGATACCGCGAGAAGGCACACGCCATTGACAGCCCTCCCACGCCCACTCACTCACTCACTCACTCACTCACTCACTCACTCACTCACTCACTCACTCACCTGCTTCCACCGTATCGCTCAGGTCGACTCCGGCCGCCGTCCGCGGGAACTCCTTGAGTTTCCTGGCACTGAGGTTGAGCGCGCCGCTGAGCGTCGCCTCCTCCAGAGCTCGCTCCAAGCCGCGGCTGTTGGGCGGCGCGGCCCCGCCGTTGGCGCCGATGTGGCCGGGCGGCGGCGGCGATGCCACCGGCTGGCCGACCAGGGGCTCCGCTCCTGGCGTCGCCATGCTGCTGCTGCTGCTGCTGCTGCTGCTGCTGCTGCTGCTGCCGCTGCTGCCGCCGCTGCTTGGCCGTCGGTAGCGGTCCGCTCGTCGCTCCGCTCGTCGCTCCGCTTCCTGCCTCGTCGATGCTGTGCGAGCGGCATCAAACTCAACGGCCAAAAGAAAACATCCGCGACACGTCCGCTCGGCGCCCTTTCAAAATACAACGAGCGGAAGTGCCTCGTCCACTCAAGGCTTACTTGGGAAAATGTGGACGTGAGCGAACCACGCATGCGCCTTACGAGGGGGATTGGGGGGACTTGACCGACGGCGACATCTGGTGGATGCAAGCTGCGTTACGTGTTCGGTGGCTGTGCGTGCGTGAACTGCGTGTTGTCTGAAGCGTTTCGCTCACGCTAGGTTTTTCCATGCTTCTCGTTCCACTTGTGGTGACACCACACACAGACAAAAAGGGACAACAGAATTTTTGCGGTAGGGGCGGGGTCATATCCTGCTGACCGCACCGACCCAAACCAAGCATGTCAGCTGGTGCGTGGACTCGCCCGCCCGCCACTTCCTGCCAGTTGTTGCTCCGGTTGCTCTGCTGTCCTCGGCTCGTCCACTAGATGTCAGCCAATACCTACGTTTCGTTTTGCTCCCGCACGCGCGCACGCACGCACGCACGCACGCACACAACTTGCTCCCTCCAACAAAAGTGGCCGTTTGCCGCTATCGTCCGGCTTCTAAAGTTGCGAAAGAGAAACAATTGTTCCCCTTGGGTTCGGCAACAATGTGCCGTCCAAACAAGAGCTGGCACCTTTGCGATGGCGGACGCGCTCGTTCATGCGCACTGCTTCCTGTCAAGACTTTTCACCTTTGACCCCGACGCCTGCTTAGCATTCAAGGCGGCGCTGCCTGGAATATATTGATGTTTTTTTTAAATTTTTTTACACACACGTCACTCTCGACACCTATCTAACGCACCCAATCATACAGCGCCGTAAAGTAAGGGCAGTAAACAAGCGGACTGGCGAAGGGACTGGAAATGACGTGAGTGGTTCGTTGCAAGCGCCATGCTGACAAACAACAGTTTGCTTCACTTTTGGCCTTTTACGAGGCCCACACTTATCACGGCGTGCGTAATTGTTCAAACGTCAACAAATAAAGCTGCCAAACGGGCCGTGTAACAACGACTCGTTAGCCGGACGCTTAATGTTCGGGCAATTGTTTTTAACGGGACGCCGCGCCGCGTCCGTCTGTCGAATCACCGCTTGACACAACGTTTGATGGGAGCGCGAAGCCAAACGAAATGCGCCGACGTCAGTCCCGCTTTTGATCAACTCCGAGATGAGTCATAAACACGTTTTACGTTTGTGTTGACACAACGTTTTAGACGTGTAAAAAAAGACACTTTTGCGGCTTTGTTAAATGCCCCACGCGCCCCAGGTGGGCGACGGTCCGAGTTGGCCCGCCTAAACTGACGAGACGGAATTCAATTCAAAGGCGTACTTGTAGATTCACGCTGGCCGCACTTTTCTTTTCGAATTGTTCGTGCATGGGTGAGCGAAGAGCAATTTGGTGAACTTAATCGTTAAGTGCGTGCTATCCAAGTCGCACGGCTCGCTCGGAGAAAAGGCAAAGCAATTGATCAATCGGCGGCCCGGCCCGGCCTGGCCCGGCCCGGCCCAGCCGCTGGGCGTCTTCCTGGGCCGGCTTCTCACGTGTCCCCCACCCCCAGTGGGGCGGGCAGGCAGGCGGCTCGACAACGGACGGCCCGATGGACTGTGACAAGGCCTTTAATCAGGCCCGGCCGACAATTTATGCTAATGGCTGCGGCCGGCTCCAACGGGGAGGATTTGATTACGCCGCGGCTTGATCTCGTCCACATCTGCTGCTCGCGCAGGCTCGGGACTGGGCTTCTTTGATTTATGCGGCCCCGCCCGAGGCTCGAGCCCCTCGCAACTTTGGGCCATCCGTTGCTGCTCGTCCCATCCGTCCGTCCGTGGCGATGGGGTGGCTCGGCCGGGAGCCTGCCGGGCTGACTTTGGAAAGGAGCGTGGTCCTCATTTGAAAAATGCCTGCCTGCCTGCCTGCCTGCGTGAAAAATGCATCAGAAAGAACATCTTGTTTGTGGCCGCCAGCCTTGTGCCTTTTGAGACGTTTCCCTTTGGGAGGACGGCGGCTCAATCCGAGGCCAAGGCTCGCTCGCTCGCTCACTCGGACGAAAGCGCTGTCAGGGAATGCTTTTGATTAGCGCTTACCTGACGGTCAGCCCCGCCATGTGTCCGTCCGTCCGTCCGTCGGTCCGTCCGGGATGAGCTCACGCAGCGCTCGCTGGCCAGCACAAAAGCAAAGACAGATGAACGTGGCGTCGTACCAAGAGGACTTTGACAGCAACCCTGCTAGCGTCGAGCTAGCGTGCTTTCTTGACGAGGTTGGGGTCACGTTGTGGAAAATGTCATGCCCCAAACAGGAAGGCAGACCTTTTTCTTTCGTTTTGGAAATAAAAATGTCTTTGGGTGGGGGATTGAAGAACCTTTGGCAAAAATGGAACAGGAAGGCTTGAGGCCCGCAATTGGAAGACGTGGCAAGTTTGATGACGTTGACATTTACTTGTTGCCGGTGTTACAAGAGCTCTGCGCTGCGGCCACACATGTGGATGACGCGCAACCACGGCGCCGCTTTTCCAATAAGTTACAATCAGATGTCTCACGTGTTGAACAGATCCGGGATGATTGTTTTTTTGGGGGGGGCCGTGTCGTCGACACGGGTCAAAATTTACGTCCGGAAGGAAGCGGGTCCTCTCCCTCTTCATTTGCGCTTGTATCCGTCATCAAAGCAAACGGGCTTTGCGGCCACGCTCTCCACGACGGCTGGCGTGGGAGCACGCTTCCTGCGCCGTCTGCGCGACAGACAGCCTTTGGACGTCCCACGGG
Organism: Syngnathus scovelli; assembly: GCF_024217435.2. Taxonomy (NCBI): domain Eukaryota; kingdom Metazoa; phylum Chordata; class Actinopteri; order Syngnathiformes; family Syngnathidae; genus Syngnathus; species Syngnathus scovelli. The sequence continues at coordinate 18,583,424 of NC_090854.1, read as the reverse complement.
AAAGAGGCTCGGGGCATGTGTCGCCGTCCGTTATCTCCGTGCGCCTTCTCTGCGTCCCGCTCCGGAAAGCCTGGAAGTGGCCAAAGTGGCCGACTTGCTTGCTGCGCCTTTCACAGCGTGGCCTCGCCAGGCCAAAGCGGCTTCGGTGACTGAAACGAACAAGTCAGACGATCCCAATTTTGAATGGCGAGAAGGCTCACCCGGAGCAATATGTAGTTTGAGGCTGATCCTCGGCCGGCCATGTGCGATCGAGGCGAGCAAAGAACAATGGGACAAATTTGTCATCTGCGAAGCTTAACGGGAACAACACGCCACGCAGACGCAGAGGAGGCGCGATGAGCACGGCTTGCATTTCCGTCAGCCGCTTTATTTGTTTCTCTGTCCGTCTGTCAGCTCAGAACAACACATCAGTAGCTAGGCCGACTGGAATCAAGGACTATTGAGGATTTTGTTGTTTGCGCGGCTGCAGAAGGCAAATGCAAGGGAACAAGTGTTTTGTAACCCCGGTCCAGCCGCAGGACCAGAAGGCCCCATGCAGAAGCCCCCCACGCCCCCCCACGTCCCAGGGGCCCTGCGGCGAGGCGGCCGAGCGGAGATTGGAGCCGGCACCTCCTGTTCGCTCGCTGGAGGAGGCTCGGCCTGAGGGATGGTGGAGGAAAGCAGACATGGCAGCCCCACTTCCTGTTTCCCACATGACAGCATGCAGGCCAGAATCCCGCCTGGCTGCCCATGTCTCTCTCTCCCTCTCCCACCTACGTCTCTCATCTCACACCCTTGCGTGCCTTTATCTGGCTTTCTATCTCTTCCTCCTCCGACGCTTTGTAACAGTGCAGAAATATAATCCAGATGATGGCCCGGGCAGGGTTACTAGTTTTTAGCGAGTTCCGCTTTGATTAGGGCACACCACGACGCGCCCGGAAGGGGCGGCATCATATTTCCAAAGCAGAAGTCGAGCTTTGACGTGAAAATCTTCGCGCTCCTCGTATAAGTCGATTATTGCGAGGACAAATATCACTGTTTGTGTCGGCTCTAATGATCCCAAACAAACGACGTCACAGAGCGAAAAGAGGCAAATGTTTTCCAGATGCCATCAGATGACTGACTAGTTTGGGCTGCAGCTTTCCAGCCATCACAACGCTATTTTGCTTCAAATCTCTTTCGGGGCCACGTCGAGAGAAGCGGCTCGCCATCAGCGTGGCGTGGCGTGGCGTGGCCTGCGTGCTAGCAGCCGTTCACCCGTAAAAAGTGCATCCCGGGGACTCATCAGTCCCCCGTCACAGACAGTTTGCCTCACGGTGCACGGTGAGGCCTAATTGTTCCGAGACCAGCAGCTGCTCGGGGCCGTCCGCGCGGGCTTACAAGAGAAGAGGCATGACGGGAATGGGCCGGAGGTTCCGGTGAGAGGCGGACAACTCAAGGGCCGCTTATTGTGCTGCTAATTGCGCCGCTAGTTGCGCCGCTTATCGCGCCGCTTCCGAAAGCACAATGGCACCTGCTGGCGCCTGCTGCCTGCCGCCTGCTAGCTGGCGCCTGCTAGCGCCTGCCGCCTGCCGCCTGCTTGCTTCTGCCTGCCGGCAACCATGACGGCCTGACAAATGTCGGCCACGAGCCCACACAATGCAGCCATGCAGGCAACACCCATCATCTCCTAAAAACAACAAACATTCATTCACAAGAGCATATTGTAAATGAAGCAACACTTTTGGTTGTGTATTTTTCCCAATCCTTTGATTTTCTATATTCTAGAACTTTCCCTTGCTATTTGTTGAAACGCATATTTGTGTTTTCTATACTTGGCATTTTCTTTTATTTGATACAATATCCGAGTAGGCTATTTTTAGTTTTTGCGCACATGCACATGTGCGCGTGTGGCCATAACTCTGACTCCCCATGCACGTGTCCGTCCGTCCGTCCAGCCATAAAAGCTAATAAAGCATGACTGGCTATGCTCTTCCTTCGCAAGACAAACATCAGATTCTTTTTTTCTTTGCGCGTTCTTCATAAATCACGACATGCATTGGCGTATTCAGCAGAACGCACCAAGTGAGTGTGCGTCAATGTGGAAAGTGTTGCAGGCTGTACGTATTCAAATCAACACGCGGCATGCATGTGCATGCTTCACCGGTGCTCATTTATGTAAAAAAAAAAAAAAAAAAAAAAAGAAAGAAAAAGGAACCCATGCACTACAAGTAAAGTAAACAGACCGACCGGAAAAAGTAGCAATAATACAAGGAAAACGTAGCAGAAACGAAAAGTCCAAGTCGTGTGAGACAAAAGTACAATCACCGCCAGAAAACGTCCAAATCGATTCCGAATAAAATGCAAACATGACAGGCCACAACAGTTTGTACAATAACATCCGTGAGTGCGTGCGTGCGTGCGTGCGTGCGTGCGTGCGTGCACGTGTCAGACCGGCTGGAATGGTTGAGCGCGGCCGGCAGAGTGTGTCAGGTTGACTAACGAGCAGAGGAGAAAGTCTCCCTCCATCCCCTCGCGTCTCTCGTGTGTGTCATGTTCAGACGGAGCGGTCGCTGATGGATGGCCGCTCTGCTTTGAATTACGCGTGCACGGATGAAGCTTCTCGCACACATTATTCCAATTTCATGTTCACCCACGTTTGTCAAGACTCAGGCACGCGCAAAAGCGCACAAAGGGACACGCACGCACGCACGCACGCACGCACGCACACACACGCCTAGCTAGTCTGACGTGACGCACCGCATCGCACCGCACCGCACCGCACCGCACCATATTCTGGAAAGGAAACATGCTCAAAAGGGAACAGAAGGTCCATGCCGAGGCTGGATTCCAAACCAATTTACAAGTTAAGTATAGTTAAGATGGCACAGCAGGGCGACGCACACCTCTCGTAACAGGACGCCCCCTTCAGGAAGTCCAGCGCTGCACATGCCCCAACGATTTTGAAAGCGCCGCGCTCGCCAAGCATACGCGCGACAAGCCGCATGCGGACATTCGATACGCCGGGACTGTTGATTCTGCTCTTTTATAGCCTCTCGCCCAAACAGTAATGCCACTATGTGCTCCCGCCCGGCCCACAATGGCCGGCCGGCCGTCCGTCCGTCCGTCCGTCCGTCCGTCGGTCCGTCCATTCGAGCCCATTACAGGCACAAAAATAAACAGCAAATGGAGCGTTCTGGACCGCTTTTGCTCCAAAAACACTTTTTACGAGGGCGGTGGCGTGCATGCCTGAAAAGCTGCTGCCGGGTTGACGGGCCGAGGTGGATTTTGTCGACATGCGTGCGCGTGAACGAGCTGAGAGGCTCCGCCGAGGCCCAACGCGAGAGGCCTGATGTTGCAAAGCGGTCCCAGCACGGGGGTGGGGGACCCGGGTCTTGAATTGTGGCTGAGGCCGGAACCTCAAGCGGGCAATTTGAAGCTCAGCATTGAGTTTGAGTCACTTGCCGTGAGGTGGCGTAAAAGTCGTGATTTACGAGGGCGACCGTGCGCCGCCGCGTTCCCCTCGACAGACTTGCAATTTCCTGTGCGAGAAAACACTCACTCAATCTGCGCCGAGGGGGAAGCACTCAAAAAGGCAGAGAAGGCAGCCCCAGCAAGAGAAAAAAAATGTATAATAATCGCAACCACCCGAAGAAAATGTCCGACAGCTCTCACTCACTTGACATTTAAAAAAAAAAAAAAAAACATTTTATTGACTCGCGAGTTCCCGGCAAAATTCATAAAGGGTGCGCGCGTGAGCGGGCCGTCCCGTTGATTGATTTGGAGCGCGCCGAGGCGCACCTCATAAATAACCCCCCCCCCACACACACACACACACACACACACACACTTGGAAACACATGGTCAAGGCATTTTCCACTCTGACGCTGCCGCCCAGCCAGCAGCAGAAGACGATTTTTGACATTGTCGATCATGACAGGATCCACCAAAAATCTCGGGAGTCGTGCCCCAAATGCAAGAGGAAGTCAGCCATTTTGACATGAAAAAATTCTCGGGGAGCGACAGCTAACAGGAAGTGTGGCCTGTCGCTCGCATATTCCAACCGCTAACAGGCTAACAAGTTGCCGGACAAAAAGCTTTTAGGCAGAGCCTAAGCTCTCTCAAACGCTTCCTCAAAGCGGGACGCTAAAGAAAAGAATCACAAGTTGACTTGGTGGCCCACCGCTTCCTTCTGCACCGAAGCCTCCCAGGCGACCAGTTTGGACCAGACGTCAACCAAAGCTTTCTTGAATGTTAAACCAAATAGTTTTCACTCATTTCATCTGAAAAAGCACCCAAGCTTTCAATCTTAAGGTAACATATCGCTGCGCAGACACACACCCACACCCACACACACCCACACCCACGGAGACCACCCAGAAGGACACGGGCTGTCAATCATGTCAGTCAGAGAATAAACAAGAGCATGTTTGATTTTTTAGCTTTTTTCAACACTCACCATGGCGAGAATTTGAACGTGGATGAACTTATTGACACGCGCGTTTCTTTCATTTTGGTCACACAGATGAGACACGTGAGTCTCCTGGCATCAATTTCATCTCTGAGCTGAGACACTTTTAGGTGAGCTAATTCAATTAGTGAGGCGCTTTCAAGTGGCCCTCATAAACACACATGCACGCACACACACACACACGTGCATAAACACAACGTGTGTGTGTCTCTAGGGCAAAGTTGTCTGTCAGCACAGAGGCTTGAGCGCAGGCCTCATTATAAGCCTTCTGGCCATGCAACACACACACACGTGCACACACACACACACACACGCACACGCACACACACACACACACACACACGTGCACACACACACACACACACACACACACGCACACACAAACTTTTAACATCAGCCCAAACGTGACCCGCTGACCTGGTCTAGTCTGGGTCCAGACTGTGGTCATGTGACTAATCCAAGGAGATTTTCAGTGTGTAAAAACATTGTCATTTAAAAAAAAACACACACAAAAAGGACATCATCGCGTGACATCATTAAATCTACGCGCGCACGCACACACACACACACACACACCCACACACATGCAGAAGACGTGAGGAGAAGTCGAAGAGGAGATGTCGGCCGCCGTGTGCGGCTTGCGACTGCTTCGCATTAGCGTCTAATCAAGTTAAAGGCGTTCTCTTCACCTCTTTGGGCTCCCAAGTGCACTAACTCAATTGGGTCGTGGCATCTCGGAGTCCACGGGCTACAACGCCGCCTGCCCGCCCGCGTCTACCATTTTGTTTTCTTTTCCTTGTACCTGCCTTGGCCCTCCCGCTTCAGGTTTTTAGCCCCGAGGACAAAAAGTTCCACCTCGCTGCCGTCAAAATAGTCTCGTTTTATCACCTTGGAAAATGTGGCTCAACTTGAAGTCGGTTTTCGAGCAAGGTGAGCAAGGGCTAGGAAATCAACGGGCCTAAAAGTGAGCAAGGCATACAAAATATAGATTTGCTTCCTGCTCGCGGAATCGGGACAGGGAGAGCGGTGGCAACAATATACCAGCACAAAATGCATTTCTCTAAACAAGTCCAGAGAAGCCCAGAAAAGCGCCAAAAAGTCCCACTTCCTTTTAGTGTCAATGTGCAAAACAGCTCAAAACCGCCAGCCAATTAAAAAAACAGTACCCAAACCCGGCGGGACCACTTGGAAATCCACACGGGGTCTCTGCTTCGACCCAATGTCAGAAGTTGACCCTGAACCCGGCCGGCACGGTGCGTGCGTGCGTGCGAACGCCAGACGCAAAACCCCGATGCGGCTACTTGCTAGCGGCTACTTGCTAGCGGCTACACCGCTCTACCAACATCACGGTAAGAGCTGAAGCTCGCTCATCAGTGCGGCAACGCAGCGGGCAAAGTGTCGCTCAAGCCGTCGCAGCCATGCACGCCACGCCGCCTTCCCGATAACAGGCGGGCCGGGCCTACTGTGAATATGACAAAAGCACACACACTTTTAACAGTTACACACCCCAATGCGCTACATCCCAGCTATGCGCACGCTAGCTTTTTGAGTTAGCACATTCTTTTTCAGTAAAAGAACACACACACACACATGCACCTGCTGTCCCTTTTGTTGTACGTGGCAATTAGCGCGGAGTTCTCGCCCGTTAGCGAGCCATTGTAGCATTAGTGCATTGTCCTAGCCGCATTAGCGCTGTGGCACTTGTGCAGCAAAGACACAAAAGCAAGCCGTGGTCATCACGGCGCATTTGAGAAAACGGGGCAGGTCAAGCAAAGAAAACGAATCCAAAAAGACGGCCACCCCAGTGTGGACAGAATATTTCCTCCAAGAAGAAAATATCCCCCTGCCTGCCAGCCAACGGTTCTCATGCAGTGACTATGAATAGTATCATTTATCTATAAAATTGCGGTCGGTAGAGCTAGCCTCATGAACACGTTCCCTGCCTGGGGTCAGACGTGCCACTACATGGACAATTTGAGAAGGACTGCAGCGGAGGGAGCCACACTTTGGCAATCCCAGCTAGCCACGCCAATGACCTTGTTTAGAAATACTTTGCGAGCAAGCCAGGCTACGTCAGCACCCAGCCAGCCTTCAAAAATAAAATCCAGCAGATACGTACGTATGTATAATAGAGAGGCGAAAAGCGCGAGGAGGGCCATTAGCTCGCTCGGGGCTAACGTTTGCGCATGTGGCAAGGTGTTGGGTGTAATGTTCAAGCATTAGTTTCAAGGTCTCTCACACGCACGCGCATTGAGGGGGGTCGTGCGAGCAAGCGAGCGAGGGTGCGTGTGTGCGTGTGTGCGTGCGTGTGTGTGCGTAATAGCCGCATTGACAGACATGAGCGACCAGCTGCGCTCGAATCCGCAAAGTTGCTCACTCGGAGAGAAACACGATCAAGGATTACCGCAAATGTTGACGACAGATGAGCTCATTATACCTTGTTGGGTTTGCTCGGGATTCGTTATTTCGGTTTTTGCTCTTCATTCAAGACGTCCAATTATAACGACTATAATGCGACTAATATTCCTTTCAAAACATTTGAAACTGTAGGAAAAGTTCCAATAAGGGCACATTCAATTATGGATAGAAATTCAAGTACAAACATCTATAAAATGAAGTCAATTTGCATTGTTGTCCTATTGTCGTTTTTTTTGCTCTTTTAACTAAGTGAGGAAAAATCCAATTCCTGAGGTGGCCACCTTCAAGACTACCACCAAAATGCTGGCTTGCTTGCTCGCTTCATTGAGACGGACATCGCGTTTAGTACGTAGTACTATATGACGAATAGCTGATGAGTGCTGGTCTGTCCTGAGGGCGTGATGCCACGCACGCACGCACGCACGCACAATGCACAAGTGTCGATTGCGCAACACTTGTATGCATTTGCGTTGACTTCTGCTCGGTCCGTGTTGCTTGTCCAGCTGTTTAAAGGCAAATCCCGACCCGGCGTGTTTCCACAGCTGCTGCCGGATCAGAACAAGCTGCTCCCTTTTACCCAGGGGGACCCCCAAGTCGAGAGCCCTTCCCCACCTCGTCATTTTTTGGGCGGACCCTCGGATCGGTGGCATCACGTCGAATCGCTGCGTTGTATTCAACGCTAAGGTGACATCGGAAACGAGCGACGTTCATTACCTGACGTTGTTCTCAGGCTGGGCTCTTTACCCATTGACCTCCAGATGTTATTTTGAGGGACCCCCATCCCGCCCTTCCCCCCATCGTGCCCTCGTCCCCGCGGCGTTCCGAGGCTCATCCAGAGACCTGCAAGGCTTTTTTATTTACTGCACGCAGACACGTGAAGGTCACACGTGTAGAGGCGCCTGATGACTTTGCCAAATGGAAAGAAAGGCTGCCGTCACCCTCGCCGGACATCTGGCTTTGTCGGTCGGCGGGCCACGGGAAGTGAAGGGAAGGGAAGGGAAGGGAAGGGACCCGGGCCGGGCGGGCGTCAAGCGGTGAGTCGGCCCGTAAAGGGCCCTCCGAGTGGCGTCCGGCGAGTCGTTCACCTTGGACACTTTGGGTCCAAGGCCCCCCCTCGCGCCCCCGTCTGGCAGGTGGCTTCCTCTCTGGATAATTTAGAGCGGGGCACACGGGTCGTCGTGGTCGTAGGAGCGGCCGCCTGCCGCAACTCGCTCGGCAACGCTAGCTTGCTTTGTGATGTCGCTTGCGCAACAACGGCGCTTAGTTTGCTAGCTTATGCCGCTCATTGGCTTTGGTGCTTTTGTCAGGCCGGTGGAGCGGAGCGGACCGGACCGGAGCGGGTCGGAGCGGACCGCTCGGACGGCTTTGCCGCTTGATTGATTAACAACAAGTCGGGGCCACGCCTTTCAAGGAAACGGCAGCTGAAAATGGCGGCCTTGAGCGCCAGCTGCCTACAAAGCAAAAGTTACGGCGTGCCGTCAGTCGCCGGAGGGGTCAAAGGTTGAGCGTGTCAAAGAGATTTTGACCTTGAATGACTTGTTGCTTCTTCAAACGTTAGTTGTTTGGAGGATTCGCTCGGCGTCTCCTTCCTTTTGAAGTTCTTTGACGGAACACGTTGCCATCGTCACTTTGGCGTGTGTCTTTTACAGGACGGGAATGTTTGACGGGGGGCTGGGGGGGGTCATCCATCTCCCACTCCGTCCCTGACACCGACCCCGGTTGCGCTCACACAACATGATGGAGTGGACCACAGATGGAGCTGCGGCACAGCGGGTGTCGGCCGGTGCTATGGCGGGCAGGTACGCCCACTGGGCGACGCGCACGCACGCACGCACGCACGCACGCACGCTAATGACTTTTACATGTGCGGGGCAGCCTCGGCTCCCGGCGGCCGAATTCCGCAAATAGATTTTGCAGAGTTGAGCCGCCTTCAGCTCAGATGAAATCTCAACGTGAGAAAAATAAGAATCAGCTCTTTTCTACGCTGCTTCTGCCAGTTTTTTCATTGGCTTGCCTACTTTGTTGGTCACTTCATTGTCAGGACTCAGGATACAATCAGTGTTTCATTTCACACTTAAGCATTTTCTATAAGTAAACTTCACATCACAACCCAGCAATGTGTCCTCTAGCAGCATGCACGCACGCACGCACACACACACACACACACACACACACACACACACACACACACACACACGCACGCACACACACACACACTGGACGCTATGCGAGAAAGGTCGCACACATATACGTCCAGCGTGGGGCCGACACCTGAGGCCACACGTTCATTTGCTGCATTCAAAAACACACGCGCACACACACAGTTGTCAAAGCGAGCCGCCTCCACAAAGGTTGTGTGTGTGTGCGTGTGTTTTTATGAGCTGTGGCTTGATCCCATCCTGCTGCAGCTCAAATCAGACCATCCAGCTGCTCTGGTGCAGCTCACCGTCACCATCCATACACCTGCTGTCCGTGCCCACACATGCACACGCGCATGCACACACACACGCGCACAACAACAACAACAACAACAACAAGGGCATCCACACGCAGCCTATTCATTACCGTTCCAGGCCTGCGCCTGCGCCTGCGCCTGCGCCTGCTGATGTGCGCCATGTAAAAACAATGAACGATAATCAACAACGCCAAAATCCTACTCGCATCCTTCCTAAAAACAATGTTCAAGAAAACAATCTGACTTTAGTACAGTTTTTAAAAATGATCATGAAAACGCATATATGTATGTGGAGCATAACAACAACAACAACAAAAAACTAGCAAAACAGTGTAAAGTGAGTAAAATAAAAAGAACTAACTCTGCAAACAGTGTGACCTTTAATAATTTGCGTCTTCCAAGTCTCCTAACTCAACCAACGGACCCGCAGAGTAACGCACGCACGCACGCACGCACGCACATACACGCACACACACACATATCTGCCCGCGGCTCTTTCACTTGCGACATTTTATCATCTGAGCGCCAGGCCAGCTCCACCAAAGACGACATTTTATCCGGTGTGAAGCGGGTCAAAGAGAGGCGGCCCAACCGCGGTGACAACCGAAGCCCGCACCGGATCAAAAGTGGCAAATGGCATATTTGTTTCTCTTGTTTAGGAAATCCAAAGTGATTGCGGCTGCTATGAAAGGAAGCATGGGCTTAGTTGTCTCCTCTTTATGTAAGACGCACGCGTGTGCCCAGGAAAGGACCACCGTCATCATTTGCATGGCTTCTGTAGATTCTGTTACCGGGGCGACAATACGCCGCCGATCAAATATCACTGTGCTCTTTTCACAACAATAGCTGAGCGCCACGCACACAATGTCCGCCTCGTATGTGGGACAGCCATTCGACGTGGTCCCGACGAGACGAGCCCGGCCCGGCCCGGCCCGGCCCGGCCCGGCCCGGCCCGGCCCAGCCCAGCCCAGCCCAGCCCAGCCCAGCCCAGCCCAGCCCTTCCCTAAGAACGAGGTCACGCTGAAGGAATTTTAGGCCTCGTACTCGGATTTGGAAAAACAAATTGAAAAGATTCAGGCCCAGGCAACAGCTGATCTGCTACTTTGCAGCAAAACGTCGGGGAGGGAGACGACCGCATCAAAGATAGTCAACGGGAAGTCAGACGCGCTTGCGTCCATTTTGGCCACCTGCCTGCCGGAACTCGGGCGCGCCAACGCTCGGCCCCGCTATTTGATGACTTGGCGTACTTATGTGGAGTTCTAGGTCAGCAGAGAAGGTGTGGTGGATGTCCATTGTTTAGTAGGTCAGGTAAAGTAAAGTGGGTCACGGATGAAGCCCACGGGCACAGGCGCTTCACTCGCATTGTGCTCCCAAATCCAGACGGGAAGCCCGGACGGGGAAACCCAATCTGTATGTCAAAAGCGTCGGATTTCAGGAGCTTGCCCCGAGGCTCGGGCCCACCACGCCGGAGCCACAATGGCAACGCGGCTTTGACCTTGATTTGGTCCAATCCCTGAAGACGCTCGCCTATAAAGAGTCCTGAAGTGGTCAGGTCCACCTGAAAAAGCTGAAGCGCAAGCATGAAGATCTTGTTGACGCTGGCGTGCATGATAGCGAGGAGCAGTCCGCTGAGCCTGAGCGACTGCGGCGGCGACGCCCGGCGACCTCAGATGGACGACATGGCGGTGGAGTGCGGCACGGCGTCCATCGCCCTGGCCATCCAGGTGTGCCCCGTCATCTACACGGGCTACAACGAAACGCTGCTCATCCTCAACCACGAGATGGGCCGGGACTGCCGCGCCACCTTAGACGAGTCGGCGTGGCCTCCCGTGGCCCGCTTTGAGTTCCCGCTCAACAGCACGCACGCCTGCGGCAGCACCTTCCTCACCACCAGCTCGGCCGGCACCGGCGTCTTCTCCGACTTCTCCAACATCCAGACGGTGAACGTCAGCGGCATCGTGCGCTCGCTGGACCCCACCAGCGGGACCATCACCTACAACGCCGAGCTCAAGTACTACTACTCGTGCGCCTACCCCTTGGAGTACCTGATCAACAACACGCAGTTGGACGTGTCGGCGTCCTCCGTGGCCATCCGGGACAACAACGGCAGCTTCCTCAGCACCCTGACCATGGAGCTGTTCCGGGACGCCGACTACGCCCAGCCCTTGCTGATCCCCCAGCTGGGTCTGGAGCTCCGGACCGACATCTACGTGGAGGTGAAGGCCACCAACCTGACGGGCCAGTTCCACGTGCTGCTGGACCGCTGCTACGCCTCCATCTCGCCCCTGCCGTCCAACTCCAGCTTCTTCAACCTGTTTGTGCCGTGCTCCCAGGACCAGCTCACCACCATGGTGCAGAACGGCGTGAGCCAGAGCGCCCGCTTCCACTTCCCGGCCTTCCGCTTCATCGAGCAGCAGAACCAGACGGTGTCCACCTACTACCTGCACTGCATCACCCGCTTGTGCGAGACCAGCACCTGCGCCACCTTCATGCAGTGCAACAAGCGGCGCAGGAAGAGGGACGCGGCCGACGTCACCCGGCCGTACACCGTCACCTCCCCCATGCTCATCACCAAGACCGAGAGCGGCCGGTCCAAGGAAGAGAGCCCGGAGGGCGGCGAGGGAGGCCCGCTCCCCGACTCCACGGTGGGACTCGGCGTGGCCGTCGGCGCCCTGGCGCTCGCCTGCGCCGCCGCCTCCTGCGCCGCCGCCGTCGTCTTCTACAAGAGGTTCAGGAAATAAGGAGGCCCAAAATGGCAAATCTCTAGCGGGTCGACTGCCGACGTCCGTTAGGCTAGTCCATCCGAATCAAAGCTTTAGCGTGGATGTTTTGAAAGCAAACTCAAAGTAGCTGTCAAAGTATTGTGTTTCTCTAATTTATTGGGAATGTCTTTTTACGTTTGAAGCCCAAAATGCCAAAAAGTTCCAGTCAGCCGGCCAGCCAGCCAGCCAGCCAGCCAACCACCTGTCACCCGATCCCCCTATCCTAGCCTACCCTAAGCCCGATCCCAAGGACAAAACGGATGTTTCTCATCTCATTTATGTAACAAATAAACAAGTATGGAAAGCTATTGTGTCCTCTTTTTTTCATGTGCCACAACAGGAAAAAGGGCCAAATGACGTCACCACGCTGCCGTCGAGCATAAACAATGAGGAGGCCATTTGGGTCAAAAGTGGATATTGCCGGAGCGTCTGCGACCCCTCGGCGTTGCGTCCGTCAGCTTCAATAAGCGGGAGTCTGGCGTGCGCGAGCGGCGCGGTGCAGCGCGGCGCGGCGCGGCCATACTTCACGGGCAGGAATCCGGCAATGACAGGCCGCTCCCTGCGGAGCCATAAACACGGAGCGCTCACTCAGCGCCGGCCGGCCGGCCGCGCCGGATCGGGATGATAGAGCGCAGCAGCTTTATTAAGTGTCGCGCCAGCCTCAAACCAAACGATGCCCTCCCTCCCTCCCTCCCTCCCTCCCTCCCGAAGCTCCCTCCCTCCCTCGTGACGTTCTTTGGGCAACGTTGGATTTTTCCCATTTCATTCTGTCCTCAGTTGATAGGGCTCAAAGTCGCTGGCAGCAGGTGGCACGCGCAAAGGATGTGTGCCAATCGCAAAAGGCCGGCCGGCTGGCTGCGCGGGCATCGCCGTCGGCGACCCTCCGTTGCCCAGTCGGCCCGCTCGCCCGCCCGCTGCACGTCACCGCTTGCACTATTTCACAGACGGGCGACGACACGCGCAATTTGGTCTCGGCCTTCAACATCATGTTACCATTACACGCCTCACTTTGCGTGTGCGCGCGCGCGCTCGTCCTTCCTGCGGAAGCGGCACACCTGAGCGCCGCCGGCACTATATCACGGAGGGCGGATGCGCGTTGCCGCGGTCTCCATGGGTGGCGCGTCCTTGGCCTTCCTAAATCTTTGCGAGCTTTCAAAGCGTTTTACGCGCGCAGCGGGACGAAAGCGGAGCGGCTTTAAGATGCCTTTGCAAGGCAACGACTCCACAAGTGACAGACTTGGTCAGGTGCTGGCTTCAGCAGACGCAACGCATTTGCCCAAGCAAGCACGGCTCAGCAACTCATGCAGGGCGTGTAAGTTGCCTTGCATGGACCGAGTGAAAGCGCCGTGCATGTTTGACGCTTCGCTCTGCTGTTCCCCTTCATTTGGCGTCAATTTACTTTGGCTAGTTTTCAAAACTGGTTGTTTGTTGATTGCCTGCGAGATTTCAAAAAGAAAGAATTGCAGAAAAGGAAGATTTTTTTTCTCTAACCAAAAAAAGAGAGCTCGAGCCAAATCTTAAACCTCGAGCATGAGCAAAAGAGCCGCGCGTGCATAGCGTTGACCTTCAACTTGCGGACGAGGACGTTGGCGGTGCACAAGAAGACACTTACTTGGCAACAACAGCTGCCCCCACCCAACATGCATTGCTCCTGTCACACAAAGACAAACACAGTCTGCAGAGAGCACACGTGCGCGCGCGAAAAAGAGCGAATGGGCGCAAATGCGGACAACCGAGGGAAGACGAAGGAGGTGACGAAGCGGAGGAAGCGGCGACGACTGCCAGAGCGGCGAAAGGCGCGGCCTTGTCCGCACATAAACACCTGACACGCAAAACCATCGGCGCTAACAACACCATGGCGGCGAGCGGCTATTTTTAAGCGCGACGCGGACGGGGACGCGGACGGGGCAGCTTCATTTCCACGTCTCATCTGTCACTTTTATTTCGGGCCGGTTGAGAGGGAGGGCCAAGTTACGCTGCGCAAAGAAGCCCAAGAGGCGGGGCCAAAGAGGACCGATAGTTTGTGGCTCCCCTCGCGGCCTTTTTGCTCAAAATGTAGTCAAAACGTTGGCTTTTTTTTTTCTTAGCAAAGACGTCGTTCTGGACACGAGCTCGTTGCTATGTTTTTGTTGTGCTATTTGACTTGCTTTGTTTTCAGAGGCTTTTTCATCCATCCATGAATTAGGCCGAGTCAGAAATGGTTGACTTATTTCATTGGTTTTGATTCGTTAAAATGAGCTCTCTCCTGTCCAGGCACACAAACAAATCTGTGCCATACAATGGCAGAGAAAGGCAAAGCCTCTTTTCCACACTGACCAGGTCACATCATTCCATCCTGGTCACAGACAAATGTGTAAATCAATTTTACACTCAAGCATTCATGTCTGTCATGTGTGCGTGCGTGCGTGCGTGCGTGCGTGCTGGCGCGCGTGCGCGTGCCTCCGCATAAACCATTTCAGCACAGCTGTGTTCTGCCACTCTATCTGTCCGGCCGGCCGGCCGGCCGGCCGGGATAAGCCTTTCAAATCTCCCCCGAGCATCACGCGGCCTGCGGCCTAAACGCCTCGCAAACGTGTGTGATGTCGCCGGTCCGCGCCTAATCCAATTAGGTTTGGCGCGGGAAGTAACCCGGCACCGCGCAAAGCCGGCACCTGAAGACGTTTGCGCCAACTTAACTTGATTTCCAAAAGGGAGGCCCGGAACAAAAAACACATCAGAAGATGTTCAATTGACAGAGGGTCCAAACGGGACGCCACTGCTCACGCTCAGAAGATGTCAAATTGACAGAGCGTCCAAACGGGACGCCACTGCTCACGCTCAGGAGATGTCAAATTGACAGAGCGTCCAAACGGGACGCCACTGCTCATGCTCACAATGATCAAATTGTCACTTTCAGAGCAGAACTTTTCACGCACTAATTGCAAGCTCGGCTCATTCCCTGGAGAAGAGGCAGGGGGGCCCAATAAAAAATGAGGAGTGGGATTGAAATCCGCACGGGGGGGGGGGCTCAGGGCCTTAGCACCTGTCGCGTTCGGCCTGGGAGTCATGAATGCGATTGATGAGCCAAGCGGGGCGAGCCCGGACCCCGGGATCTCCGGCGCAAAGCCGGGGGATCGGCGGACACCTGTCAATCAGCCGCACTTGGCTACCGACGTCGCAGCTGTAAGACGGCTAAGCTCCGAGCCCGAGCCGTCTTGTGACATTCTCACGGAAACCGGATCGGAGCAAACGCGCAAGCTTTTACTAGCCGGAGGACGTTTTGCTTTTCGCCCAAAAGAAGTCAAGCAAGCAGCCAGGACAAGCCTCCTGCAAAAAGCGGCCGAACGTCTCTCGGCCATCTCTCGTGCGGAAAGGTCTCCAGGGGTGGGGTGAGCTGTGGGCCAAAAGAAACAGGAAGGCGGCCATTTTGGTTTCAAGCTGCCATTTGACGGCAACTCTTTTTGCCGTCCCCGGTACTGTGGAGCGGCGTCCCGTTTTAGAGGGTGGCAAGAACAACACCCTTGAGCACTTTGGGTTTGATCTGGGTTTTATGCGCGGCTTACTTCCAAAATGTCACAAATTCGAAGTGGCTGGCATTTCCAAGTCCAGTAATAGTTAGGCCACAATATTAGAGCCTCCAAGAATTGGCAAATTTGTTTTGCTAAAAAGCACGACAACAAATGGAGGGGTATGAATACGCTCCAAACCTTTGCACTGACACAAATGCGGCCATCAAAACGGACGCCAATTTGGAGTTGAAGGACGCTATCTGGAAGATCCGCTATTGCTGGCGTGATGGTCCATTTGCTCTGCGCGCATGTTACAGAATATGCAATGACATCACTAATACGTGTCGCCGATTGACGACGGCTCTTGATTTCTCGTGGTGAAACGCTGCCTTTTCTTGCCAAGTCGTGATTGCAATTAGCGGCCGAGCTAAACGCTATCGCTAGCATTCGTCCGCCAATCAGTCGCCAATTGGAAAAGCGCTCGAGCGTCTGCTTGTTGAGGTTGATTCATGCTCGTCTTGTCGGAGGTCTCGTGACCGTATATTATGTGATGTAGAAAACCAGAGTAGAAATAAGAGTAATAGAATTCCGAATGTAATTGTACATATCCTATGTCCAAGATTGATCGTCTTATTATTATTAAATAGAGAAACACAAGTCATAAATGAATCAATATTTTGTAGGGGCATCAAGAATCCAACAAGGTCTGCTCATGTACTGCCAACAGATGAACGTGACGGTTGGCCAAAAATACAGTGGCTGTCATTGTGTGTGTGTGTAGGCAGGTGTCTAATGACCTGGGGGGGGGGGGGGGGGTCTGACACTGCAAACACATTCACACCAGGGAGGTCTTGGTGTTGCAGGAAGCATCATCGATTCAAAGAAAAGACAGGACGTCCCATGACCGTTTTCGCTTCCGAGGATTTGGCCAGTAATCCAAATTTGCTCCCCCCCTTGCCTTCCAATCTCCTTTTCGAGCCACAACATACCCCCCCCCCCCCCCACCACCACCCCCCCACCCAAGCACCGCTCGACTGGTCGGCTGCAGCTGTCCCGTTTCCCTCTAATTTTTCTCTGTCAGAATTTGCTCCTATAATTAGCAGAAAGACCTCAGCGACTCGGCCTCAAGTACTCCCCCCCCACCCCCCATCGGTAATCCCGCCGCTCCTTCCACGTTCCCAGCCGGGCCACCACCTGCCGGCCCCTTTTTTTACATGACGGCCGACAGGTTCTCCCGAGCACCCGCTGCCCGCCGACGACAACGTGGGAAGAAGTAAATAAGAGAGCCCCGAGAGCTCGCTGACTTGTCATTGCGTCCGTGTCGACCGGCTAATTGTTTTCCCGCCACATGCCGAGCGGTGCGCCGGCAAACTTTGTGGCTGGCTGGGAGCTGAGCATTCCTCAAGGTGAGGGCGCAGAGCCGCCTGCTGCCAGGCCGGCCGGCCAGGCGGCCTTCCGAGGTGGCTGCTCGCCAACGAGAGAAAAAGTTGCCACAATTTGCCCAAAACAGCGGCGTCCTTTTCTCCAAATGTTCCTTTCTGGTGGTTGGCCTGTCTTGTCTTTGTTCTTAAGGCGTTTTCTTTCCCTTTCCCACGCCGGTTTTGGCCGTCACGGCGGATTTGTCCGCTTTAGCGCCTTTTGGAAAGCTGAGGCCATGTTGATTTTGGGGGTTTAATTCCACATAGCGTGACGAAAATGTGCCACATTACACCTCTCTGAATTGGCTTTTTCATTGAAAGAAAGAGTCAGACGCGCCACGCCACGTCTTGGGGCTTATGAGACCACATGTAGGGCCACGCAAATATCATCATTATTATTATTGGATGGACGGGCGGACAGAGATGAAATGACAATTCATCCGGAATTGAAAATGGCAGCGAGGTGACACGGAACAAACTTTGAAAAGGGTGCGCACGCTTGGGCAACCCCACGACCGCAGTTAATTATTCTCGCTCGGAAAACACTTTGCATCTCGTCAGCTTTGGGCGGCAAATTAGCAACATTGCTAACGAGGCGGTTGGGGGGCGTTTGGCTGGGGGGCGTCCGGGGACACCGTGCACGCAGCTGTCGCTTTTATTGACCCGTCACTTCTTATACGTCGATGACAGTCGGCTGATACAAGCGGCTGGCGAGCTGGCAGGAAACCGCTTGTAAACTTCTCGATGGCGCTCATAAAAACACGCAAATAGATCACGCAGCCAGCCCTCATTCATTTTCCAGAATAATCCGATTTTTGCCCTGCAAGAATGAAAAGCGTCTCGATGTGATACTGATATCGTGGCATGATATCCATCTCCGTTCAAATTGAGAGATTTTCATCCAATTGTTTTTCAACGTGGATATGACGACTACTAGAATTTGGTGCATTTTCCAGAGCAAAGACTGATTTTTAATCCCAAAAATACGACGGGGGATTCTTTTGCGTGTGTAACGTTAGCTGCGCGTGCATCTGAGCACGGCCAGGCCAAGTCACCAAAGCGGATGCCAACCACGCCGTTCAAATGCAGTCTAGCGGAATGTTCCACTTGACCATCCAGCGACCGGCTCGGCCCGCCACGGCCCGCCACGGCGCGGAGAGCGCGCATGCAAGCACGCGCCGCGTTCTCGCCTTTCCGCGGACCTTCTCGTATTGCCGCGCTCGAGCAAACATTCGGGCTCATAAAACAGGAGATGCGGCCAGCGACTTTGTCCGCTACGACGTGTTAAGAGCGGACGTGAGGAAAGCCGGCAGACATAAACGTGCCGGCCGCAGTTCCACGTCACAAGCACATTCCTCGCGTCATCGTTGATGCTCGCTCCAGACCGTGCCGTCATCGGTACCGTACGCAAAAGTGTCTCTGAGAAAAGACGCCGTCTGCCCAAGGAGCCAAACGCCTGAAACGGTAAACCGAGCACGTCTTTTCAACAAATGAGCGAGCAGGTCAGCAAATTCAGCGGACAAGGCAAGGCAAGGCAAGGCAAGAAACAAAGTCTGTCTGTGGCTTTGCGCTCGTCTAGACAAGGCGACGTTTTTCAAGCGCTGCCAACAAGTTTGCGACTTTTCAACAGAAAAAAAAAACAAAAAACGGTCGCGACAAGAGGTTTCACGTTGCCGCCGCCAGCCGACAAGCATTCAGCGCTCGGCGACCCGTCTGTCAGCGACCGCTTGACAATTAGCACTTCATAAATCAGAGCCTCCTTTTCTTCAGCGATGGAACTCATTAGTGGACACAAGTATTGGGACGCAATTAACCAAAGCCGGAAAGTCCCTCGGAAGGCTCGCAAAAGACAACGGGGAGCAAGCTCACATTGCGACAACGTTGAGACTACTCGGTACGGCAAACGTGGCGATCTCGGTCGGCCAAGGAAGCGCCGGCGGCCGGCCGCCCGCCCGCCCGCCCGCCCGCCCGCCTGGTGAAAGTCCAACAAGTAAACAAACAAACAATCGGTCCAAATGTCTGGCTTTCCCCCGCTGGGCCTTTGCGGGTCAAAGGCAAAAGACCAGCGGAAAGCTCATAAATCAGCCAGATTTTAGAATCTGATGACAAACCAAATTCCTGTCTGAAAAGGTCCGCGGCCCCGCCCCCCACCTAGCGGGACTGTCATCGAAGCCGCCCTATAAAACATGGCAGCTGTCAGCCAGGCTCGCTCGGACCGCCATCCGACCGCTCACATGCTCCTTCTGAGGGACAATTCTGGCCCGGCGAATTCCACTTTGCATTTTGTCACATTGGACTGCTGAGGTGCTGTTCGTGGGCGGGGAATGGGGCACGGGGGGGGGCTGTCACAGCTTCCAAAAAACAAGAAGAACAAGCACTCGCTACCCGCCCGTTAAAGGTGGTCCCATAACGGGCCAGGCCGGGGCGCCCAGCTGGGAAATGCCAAGTCGAGGTCTCAGGTTTGGGTCATCACATCGTGCTAAATGTTGTCACGGCCATTTGATGAGGGGCTTTGGAGCTCATTTTGCACTCACCAAACGCTCAGTGGTGATTTGGGGATGGGCCGCTTGGTTGCTTTCATGCCATCCTTTGTCACTTGAACTGGTGCGGATGCTTTGTGCTAATGAGCTAGCAGCTGGCACGGCGTCTTACGCAACTAAAGCCGGAGGAGCACGTTGCTGCCACTTTCAATCTTCATTTGACTCGATTGCGCCGTTTCTTCCTTTGGTGGCTTGATCAAGAGAGGCGAGGAGAGCGAGCGAGCGAGCGAGCGAGCGCAGCGTGAACAAGTTGAAGCGCTACTAAAGTGTCACAGTCCAACTCGGGCGTCCTGAATTCAAAGCTGTCCTTAGGCGCTAGTAAATTTAACTTGACATTCCGCCAGCCAGCAGGTGGGGGGGGGGGGATTAGCGTGGAGCGCTAGGAGGCGCGTGACACGAAGGAAGGGAGGGAGGCTGGCGCTGCAGGGTTCAAGGGTCGCTGCGTACGGTAAAAAAGGCCGCGGGTGGGTCTAAATGCATACGGCGTATAAATACATACTATGCACGCGGTGGAGGCACATGAAAAGACGTTTGCCCAGAAACGGCCCACGCCGTGTTCTCAAGAAGTCAATCAAGAGACACCTGCTCCCCGTAGCAACAGCAGCGCTTACATTTAGCTAGCGCTTAGCCTTAGCTAGCGCTTAGCTTACGGTTAGGAAACCTTAGCTAACTTTGGTTTCCCCCTTCAATTGATGTCAGTCAGCGCCCTGTCTTGTTATGATGGCAGGAAGTTCAAGCGCGGCGTAGCCACAATGCTAACGAGTCGCTCTGCCCTCTAATGGCTAAATATTGAGTCATAATGAAGCGGCACACACATGCGTGGCATAAATCACTTTTATAACGCTTGTCACGTAAAATTGGACTGCCGAGTGTGTCGGCTGCGTTTCAAGTGGTGGTCTGTTTCCTGGCCGCTTGGGCCCCCGCCCCACCCCCACACAAGTCTATCTATGGGGGGCTCACACAAACACATACGTACGTGCGTGTCTGAATGCGAATCTGAAGGTGGCAGCTGAACCGGGACACACAAATGCACACATCTCAAGGTCAAACAATCATGACAGACATGCAAGGAACTACTTGTCCTACTTTCTTATGTGGAAATTTGTCGGGGCAACTTTGGTCCCATGTCCGTGTCGATTGCGCAGAAGGACGGGCGACCTTGAAACAAGGCGGAGCTTTTTACGATTCGGCGAGCTTAAAGGGCTACGATTGCCATTCGGGCCCTGCCAATGCCCACTTTACCCCTTCTGACTTTGTGGGTAGGCCGTGCTATTCATGGCTAAAAAAGGTACCACGCGCCCGCTGCCCACCTTTCCTGACACGAACTGACATGAGAAGAGAAAAGCCAGGTGATAATGGAAGCGGCCCGGCGTCTGGAGGCGGCCGGGGGGTGCAAAGCGTGTCGTTAACAAGGCGGCTCAAAGCCAGCGGCCGCATTAGCATGCGTCGCCCGCCCGCCCGCCCGCCCGCCGGCCGCCGCTGCCACCACGTC
The DNA here is from genome assembly GCF_024217435.2 of Syngnathus scovelli. Lineage (NCBI taxonomy): Eukaryota > Metazoa > Chordata > Actinopteri > Syngnathiformes > Syngnathidae > Syngnathus > Syngnathus scovelli. Next base: position 18,562,422 of record NC_090854.1, on the reverse strand, counting down.
TCTTGAGGTGTGAGGTTTACACGGGCGCTAGCATGCTACCGTTCCTCGCACCCCGCAAAGCTAACACCCCGACAGACACGGAAGTAGGGTGCTGCTGATGCGCTTTATTGGCCAAGGGTGCTAAAAACGTGACGCTAGCTAATGACACATTGGAATGAAAAGTAAACAAATCAGGCTCGGGCACAAGTTTCACCACTGGACCTGAAGCTGGCTGAATTTCATAATGGGACACACACACACACAAGTCTCGAGGACCTTTGCCAAAGATAAAAGCGGAGGCCGGCCATTTTGGGCCTAAACTGACATTTGGGAGCAAATTCCAGGCCTCAAACGTTCATTTAAAAAAATACTGCCCTCAATAGCAGTTTGACCAAGGCATTCAAGTTCATGAGAGAGTTAGTCAAAGAAATGAAAACATTGGTCACCGACAGACAGCAAAAAACTCAAGACGTGACATTCGATAGAACGTCGGCCATTGTGCTTTGAGATGCATGACGGCTCCCGAGGTAACAAAAGCGCTAGCTTAGCCGAGCGGCAGGCTCAAAGTGTCACCGGGGTGCGGGCGGACGGATGCACGGACGGACGGGGGTTGGGCTGGTCACACGATCCGCTCTCGGGACCCCGCCCACCGAAGCGGACCTTTCTCATTTAGACGCGGGGGTTTCTCGGCGGGACGCCTCTTCAAATGAGAAACACCTGCCCGTGGGGGTCGTATCTCCGACATCTCCCGAGGCTTTGGTGTGCGCGCGGCGGGCTGGCTGGCTGGCTGCCTGCCTGGCCGGCTGGCTGGCTGGCTGGATGGCTGGCTGGCTAAAATGAGGCAAAAAGGCCCGTGGCCACAAAGACTGTGATCCTTAGAAGCTTCAGTCTGGTGCTGGTTAGGCTTGAAAGTGGTGGCCAAACGCAAACTCAGTCTTTTTGTCATCCACCAAATGTTGTTTGCTCCAAAAGCTTCCAGCAGTGATCAAAAGCACCAACTTGATCTTGACCCTCAAGGGGGCAATCTACTATTCTTCTTTCTGCTCTGCTTTTGTCACAGGTAATGAAGAAACAAGCAATTAGATGCCACTTCTTTGACCAGCAATCTCACCGAAAGACAACAACAAAATTGGCAAAATCCATCGTGGCTATTTGCTTGACGTTTTTGATTGTCCAAGGCCATGAAATTGTCATTGAGCTTAATGAGGTCAAGTGGACGTTGAACAAATTGGAAAGCATTTCCAAATTAGCTAGAAAATGCGGTCTGTCTTGCGCGGCCAAAAACTGTCTGAAGGTGCTAAGTCACTCCAGTTGAAATTTTCAATGTGGAAATCTTTTGAGCACATTCCTGACACGCGGATGACGACTTCACAGATGACTGCCAGTGCTTGGGAAGCTTTTCTGGCACTTTTTTTTCTTTTTTTTGATTGAACGCTTCAACACGTGTCGAAACCCGCGCGAACGCAATGATTCACGTCTGCGGAATCTCGGCAGGAGAAGAACAAAGGTGACAGGGCGACCTTTCGTCACATCCTCCAATTGGACAAGCGCAAGCAAATTGGCGCAAAGAGAAGATGGCCGCAGACGGACGGGGCCGTCCAATTTATTTGCCGCCGACGCCGCCGCCGGGGTGTCGGACGCCCGCTCGTCCGTCGGCGCCTCGGCCGGAATGATGAAAGGCTTCCGGGACCTTGTCTTCCACTCGGAGATTCTGATGGATGGCGCACGGTCCATTAAGCCATTGATGAATCGGCGGCGGATGGAAATAACGTCCGCATGGGTGGCGCGCCGCCAAAATTATGAAATCACGTCCCTCCCGCTCAGAGGGGGGAAAAAAACAACAGGTGGTTCCAATCGTCTCGGCGCTTGTGATGATGGCCCGCATCTGATATTTCACGCGCGTGATTGGCTAGAAATAGGCGTGTAATGGACGCCGATTGGCCCCGCAGGCAAGAAGGAGAAAACTTTTGGTGGACGTGACGCAGCACTGATTCCGCCGACCGTGTCAATTTGATCACCGTATGTGTGAGAAGTGACTGGGTTCGGGCCCTCGGGCCCCCTCGGGGCCCCTCTTGCCGTTCGCTTGCGTCCGGAAAAAAAACACAACAGCTAACGTTACGTAACGGAACATTACGGCGCACAAGTAAGCTGACGGAGCGGTGCGAGCTTACTCGGGAGACCTCGGCGCAGCTTCTAATGGCAAAAAGGTGTCAGGAAAAGGAAGGGCTGACTTGTCTGCTGCCGTCACCAATGTCCAGCAAAAGTAGCAGCAAATAGGACACACACACACACAGACAGACAGACAGACAGACAGCCAGACAAAGGCAAAAAAGATTCTTTTGGCTCACGTTCCAGATACTCATTCAAGGTTCTGTCCTCTGGGGAATTTTGGCCACATTGCTAAAGGAAATGAAAACGTGCGTGAATTTAAACGTTTATTGAGCTTCTTATGTGCTTGGCACTTTTTTTTTTTTTTTTATTTACATTTGCGCAAAGACATTTCTTTCTTGCTATATCACACATTTGAATAACAACCGTGGGACTGCTCAGCACATAAATACCACAAAACACACACCTGAGCAACTCTGCTTGGCTATTGCTGATAAATTCACACATTGACACTTACTGATTTGACACACATATATACACATATATATATATATATATATATATATATATATATATATATATATATATGTTTGATATGCTGAAAGACATACGAGTAATCCACTCCAAAATAGTGACAGCAGGTTTCAGTCTGTCAAAGGTCTTTTCTTGGGGGTCAATGTTGCCCGTGAAGGGGGGGGGGGGGGGGGGTTTGTTTCGGTAACGTGTTTAACAAGACAGGTCCCCAGATCTCTGCCCGCCCCACCTGAGGTGCCAACCCCAAGACCGCCCGCAATTCCGCTTCCAGCCCTCATCATGCCTACTGCACATGCCACCCCGAACATAAAGTTTAATAGTAGTAAGGACGTCCCCCACAAGAGCTTTTTAAGAAGAGGGGCGCATTCACAAAGTCGCATCCTTTTGTCTTCCAAATTTCCGTTTGGGTTTGTCCCCGCCTGCATGGTTACACCATGTGCATGGACATCTGGGAGGGGGCCCCGTACTGGCGAGCGTCGCAGGCGGCGGCGGCGCCCTGCTGCTGCCCGCCGCCGCCGCCGCCGCTCATGTGCATGGTGTCCACGTTGCCGTTGGACAGGTACTGGCGCTCGGCGAAGGCGCCGGCCTGGCCCGGGGGGCACAGCAGGCCCCCCTGGGGCTTCTCAGGACTGGTGGCCAGGCGGGGCGAGGCAGGGAAGTTGTAGCCGTACAAGTTGTAGGGGTTGTGCAGGGAGAAGGCGTTGTAGGAGCCCTGCTGCACGTGGTGGTGGTGGCCCCCGCCGAATACGTGAGCCGAAGACGAGGAGGATCCGGAGGGTGCGGCGGCCGAGGCGCCCGCTGACCCGCCGGCGCCGGCCTGCATCACGTATTGCAACTGCGAGGCGGGGAAGGAGCCCAGCTGGCCGCCGTAGGCATCCATTTTGCCGCCGCCGCCGGCCCCGGAAGCGCCTCCCTGCATGCTGATCAAAGAGGAAGTCCTCTGCGGCAGGAAGGAGTCGGCGGGCTGGGCGGAGGCCACGCCCGCTGCCGTGCCCCCGCCCGCCGCCTGCAGGCGTCCGTAGGAGCCGTCGGCCAGGCCGCCGTAGCCCTGCAGCGCCGCCATGTTGCTGCGGGCGCACGGCGGGTACTCGGGCAAGCCCAGGTTGCACAGCTGGCTCTCCCGGCAGCCCACGTTGAAGGTGTTGGGCGCCAGGTGGAAGGCGGGCGGCGAGCAGGACGGGGACAGGAGGTGGGCGGCTCCGGAGGGGGAGGGTGTGCCCGTGCTGGAAGCGGTCGGGGACGTGCCCGTGCTGCCGCCTGAACACACAAAACGGCAGGCACATTTTCAGCACCGTGGGCGCTGGCTGGCGGGCAGGCGGGCGGGCGGGCGCGTCGGCGGGCAGGCCGGCCACGCATGCTGATGCATGCAGATGCATGCAGATCGTCTTGGCGAGGGCATCCACTGGCAAAAGTGGCAAGCAAACCATGCGACGTAGACTGCTACGTTTGCAGGTGGAGCATGCGGGACAAGTGGGGGGAGGGGGAGGGGGGGGGGGGGGCGCCATCATTGCTTTCTTTGCAGGACATGCGGGCAGAAAATGAGTTTTTGGACTGGGTTGTTCTATGTGCAAAGGAAATACTGTGACTCGTCTTAAGTTCTTTTTTTTCCACTCTAACAGAGAAAATGGTGGAAAATGGTGCAAATGATTTGTTTGTTTGTTTGTTTGTTTGTTTGTTAGTTTGTTTTGAATTGAAAAGCCGAAGTCTGCTGGACTGACCTTGCTGCTTCTGCATGTTGGTGAAGTCCTCGAAGGTGAGCGTCCTCACCGGCGGCCTCCAGAAAGCGTACGTCTCCATGATGGCCTCCAGGCCCGTCCTGAACCGCAACAAAGTTGCAAAGTTGGCATGGCTTCAGCTCAACCGGCCGCCGCAAGTCAATTTGGAAGACGCGCCTTTGGAAGAAAGTCTACCAGGCTGGGAAGCCCGGCCGGCGGTCTGCGCCAAAGAGACCAACCGACTGGCCCGCTTTCAACTCCCACTTGACCGCGTTAGCGCTAACTGGACGACGGAGTAGCGCTGAAATATGTGACTGAGCAGTGGGAAATATACGTATTCAGGCTCATTAAGAAAAAATGCATCCATTTTGTTTGATGCCACGCTTTTACAATTTGGAATGTCAGCACCAGATGAAAATGGCATGTTGGACTTTGGCCGTGAATTAGGGAGCAATATTTGTCACTTCTCAGATTTGATTACGGCCTGATGATCTTTATTGGGGTCAGGTCGAAATTGCGAGGGGACCGGAGACGAAGAGGCTCTCTCGGTTTCATTTTGACGACGTTCGGCGAGCGTTATCGTCTCATGTGTTGCCGTTTTTCCTTTTAACGCTCGGCCATAAATCACAAAGTCTATTGTTTGAAAAGCGAAAAAAGATGTCCGCGCCGCCAATAATGCGGACCAGATGACGGGGGCTGCTTTCATGTTCCCCCCCGCCCAATCCCTCCAACGCGCTGATTCAAAGACAGACAAGGAAGGTATGATGTCACCACGGACGCAACAGAAGCCAACGAACGATCTGATCTGCCCGTCCAACCGACGTGGTTGGCTCCAAACAAACAGCGACCCGAGCGGCTCACAAACGGGAGCCCCCTTTCACGCAGACGACCTCAGTCTGGACGAGCCTCGTCCGGGACCAGAACAGCCACTAGTTCCGTGGCCGGCGACGACTGCTTTGGACACAACGAGAGCGTCGGCCAGACGCGCGCACGCACGCACGCACGCACGCACCTGTTTCTGCCAGAGTCCCGGAAACCTTTGGCAAAGGGGTTCCGGTCGATCTTTAATCTGGTGATCTGCCGAGAGAAGAAGAACGGCGACGGTAAGCGCGGCGGGTCGCACGGCCTCCGAGGAGGACGGCTACGCCACCTGCTGGTTCTGGTAGGCGGTGACGGTGGTGAAGACGGTCTCGGGAAAGCTGAAGGTCTTGACGCCCTCGCCGGCCGGCACCGCCTTGTTGGGTGACAGCTCGCCGCTGAAGTCCTTGCGGATGACGTGAACGCGAGGCTGGTACTTGTGCATGGAGTGAAGGATGATCTGCGGGAAAAACAGCCGTCACTCCAGCCGATGCCCGAGCGGGATTCAAACATTCGACTCCAGATGGAGCCAAGGAACATATTTGCGGCACATGTCGCCAGCGCGGGATCAGCCAGAGGACGAGCGCTCTCGTCCTTGTTCGCACTCGACGGCGCTCAACGGGCGACGTTTGTGCTTAAACCGAGCCAGGAAAGTCAAACAAGAAGCGGGCGGGCCGGCCGCTTACGTGTCCTTGGTCATCCAGTTCGTTGTTGGTCAGCTTGAGCTTGTCGAAGCTGACCACCTGCCGCATCCAGGTGTCGCCCGACGCCAGCGAGTCCGGGTGGATGTAGACCCGCGGCGGCACCGGCGAGTCGGCGTTGCCCGCCACCATCCACTTGGAGCTGTGGTACACGTACCTGCCCGCAAAACAACAACATGAGTGAGCCGCCAATAGTTCTGCTGGCCAAAATGGGAGGCGAGTGGTCCTTTCGGTGCTTCGCGTCACAAGCGAAAGGGCAGCCTCAACCGTGAACATGAACGCTGACGCTGATGTTTTTGACGCTCACCTATTGACTTGGCACGGCGCTAACGTGTCGCTGGGCTGGGAGGCAACGTATCGCTCGTTGAAGGCTAGCTCGGCTCGCGGCAGCGCAAAGGCTGACGCCTCCCATCCAAGCAAGCACAACAACGTTTTCCTTTTTAAGAATAATCTTCATCATTTGACAAGATGATTGGTATCAAAGTTGACACCGGTTCGGCTAATTTCACGTTTGTTTGCTTTGGCTGGTTAATGCGCACACGCGCTACTTATTAGCCACGAGCGTTAAGTGCAAACAGACGCGCGTTTTTCCTTCCAAACGCTTTGAAAGCTTCTTGTCCTTTTTATTGCAAGCGCGGAACAATATGGCAAGTACAATTGGGCCTTTTGGTGACACGCAAACCTGTCAGGACGTTGGGTATTGTGTCCCATTCACTTTTTTGGGTCTGTTTTTTCCATTTTATTTTCATTAAGAAAACGTCTCGTGTAAAACGAACGCATATGAATTCTTTTGCAATGCACTGTTGATGCTTCATGTTTGGATCTATTTGATCGTGGACAATATTTGCGGTGACAAAGTGACACGTTGCTCCTTTGGCTTACGCCACACGTGTTTATTGCCGTCACGCCCCTTGCGCATTTTCTCAGTCAAAAGTCGTTTCAAAAAATAAGGTCCTAAATCTCTTCAGGATGTCAGCGTTTTCAATTGAGGCTTCTTTGGCGACAAAAAATAAAACTTGCTAGCCGAATTACGAGGCCAACTATATATCCTCCGCGAGATTACCCAGATTAGTGCCGTCAACAACTTCTGCAAATAGTTTCCTGGATGTCAACACATTTAATTGGTGGCAGAAAAATGACAATGAGGTTTTGCGGAAAGACATTTGAAGCCCTTTCAATGCAAATGCTCGGCGCCAGCGTCAGTGCCACGTTTCGGCCCACGCACTCGCTCGCTCGGTCGGCACTAGCGAGCGACAGGCACTAGAAACGTCGCTTCGACGGACGCAAATTCACAAGAGGCACAACCATACAAGTTGCCCATTTGCTTGGCGGCTGGCTCGCTCACTCGCTCGCTCGCTCACCGGTAGCGCTTGTTGTCCACGGGAACGATGTCCATGGCGATGTAGTACTGCTGGTGGGGATCCAGGCCGGCGATCTTGACTCGCATGGCAGGAAACATCCTCCTGAGGCAGCAAACCAGCAACAATAAGTCACCGATTTATTCGCAACGATTAGCAATCCAAAAAAATACAAATAAAATTTGGAAATGGTCATATCATGCGGGAGAAAACAAAGCAAGATGCTTGGCCTTGTTTCAAAGACACCTAGCATTGCGCGTACGAACGGCTTCGTTGGGGAGCTTCTCGCCTATTCGCAAAAGCGAGCAGCACATGGGGAGAAAGAAAGAAAGAAAGAAAGAAAGAAAGAAAGAAAGAAAGAAAGAAAGAAAGAAAGAAAGAAAGGCGACGACTCGGCGGGATCAATAAACGTGGGAATGATCTCACGAGGGCCGAGCACGCAGTTGATTCAAATTCCTGGTCGCCGTCATCGTGGCCGGACGCCGACGCGCCGCTGTTTTACGGCGCTCGTTTGGGCCGGCAGAAACAAAGAAAGAAAGAAAGAAAGAAAGAAAGAAAGAAAGAAAGAAAGAAAGAGAGAAAGAAAGAAAGAAAGAAGTGCTGATCTCGCCGTTCTTATCGCGACATGAAGAAAAGATGGAAAGGCATAAAACGAGAGTAGACGAAAACAAACTTCGCACGAGAGAGAGAGAGAGAGAGAGAGAGAGAGAGAGAGAGAGAGAGAGGGAGAGAGCGCAGTCGTAAAATGAGTCGGTCGGTGGTCACTTTATTAGGGAGGCCATGCAGGTTGCCATCTCATCTGGCTCCGTGAGAAGGTCGGACGGAATATGAGGAGCAGCTGTCGGCTTGGCGCGCGGCCGCCTTTCGAGGAGACGCTGCACGTAATTCAAAGCCACGAAAAGCAAACAGCCGCTTCTGCCTTTCCCGTCCTTTGCTCGCGGGTGGACCTGCATGATCAAGCGGCCCACATCGATCGATCGATCGATCGATCGATCTATTGATCTATCTAGCGTCCGTCCGTGCGTGCACTCACCCCCTTATTCTTCCACTAACGCTCATTTCGTCTTGGTCTCGCCTATTGATGCAGCTTTGACATGTTGATATTGCATCATCTCCAAATTTAAAACATCATATTTGATGTATGTTGTTAATGATAAACGTGGATACTAAATCGAGTCGATCGAGCTATATTTTACAAAAAAAAGGTTTGTATTTTTATTTGATGAAGCAACTATGTATTTTGACAAAAATTCCCCAAAAATGACAATACTTTTTTTTTTTTTTTTTTGCAAGGACGTTCAAGGCAGCTCAGGAGCCTCACTGGTGTTGCTCTATTTTGGGGGTTACCTGCCAGCCTTGGTGATGATCATCTCGGTTCCGATGTCGTGGAATCTCTTCCACAGGTCGGCGCACTGCAGCTCCACGTGGATATCATCCATGGACGCGCAGGCGACTGCTGAGATCGCCGGCGGCGGCTGCGGGGAGGCCTCGCGCGGGCCGCCCCCACCTCCCGCCGCGGTCAGCTCGCCGAAAGAGCACGACGTCCCGTCGACCAGGTCGGAGCCGTCCGAGCCGGGACTCGCCTCCGAGTCTGCGCCGCGAGTGGGAAGGAAGGAAGGAAAGAAGAAGAAGAAGAAGAAGAAGAAGAAGAAATTAGCCGTTTGGCGTGGGCGGCGTCCCACAGCACCGACACGAGCAAATTACGTTTGCATGACTGCCATTCAAATTGCGCCTTACATGAAGGCGGCGGATGTTTCTGCACGACCGCTTGTTTGTGTTCTTTTCCTCCATTTGAGCTGCAACGGTCTGGTCTAACTGTGCATGGATCGAGCAATTGTTTATTATTTATTGAAACGGTTATTTTATCGCAGCTTAATCCCGGGGAACTGAAGCAAAGCTTTTATCGAATGAATGAATGAATGAACTTTTTTTTTTCCCCATTCAATTTTTAGGTCTTCAATTCCAGTCAACTCTATTTTCATGTCTAGGAGCAAAGCTAAATTGAAAATGCTCCGCTGTGATGTGATTTTCACTTATCGCCAGATATGATATTATTACACGCCAAGTGGCCCTGCTTCTAGGAGCTGAAGCGCGTGCATGTCCAGATGGAACTTTTTGCACCTGGCACCATGCAAATAAACAAAGAAAAGATAAAGATTGGGAAATGCGTGATGTCAAGTCCATTTTTCAAACACATTTAAACGCGTCCATACACTTGTTGACGTCATCACACGACAACACGCAAGCAGCTGTTTGGTTGCTTCACTTGCATTTTCACGTGCACGTGCTTGCCATATTGTTTTTGAAGCTGGCGTCCAAATGGATGCGCGCGTACATATGCGCACATGGACGACATGCGCATATGGCGCACGCAGATGTGTACATTTGAACGGAAAGTCGGAGCGCGCTGGAGCTGTCAACGGGCCCGCCCGCCAGCCAGCCCGCCCGCCCGCCCGGCATGCACCCTTCCGCCCGGCCGCTTGTTCGAGTCTTGGTTTCCGGCGGTGCAGGAAAAGGGAGCAAATGTTGCCCTTCGCCCGAGCTTCTTAGCGATGTTTTCCCAACCATTGCAATAGAATGGAATGGAGCATTTTCCCGGCTCGGTTCGAGTTGGCAAACTTTCGTTGGTGGAACTTTTTGGTGGTGTCGTTGGAATACAAGCCAGTCATGGCCGCCAACATGTTTGAGTGGCAAAACATCTCTTTGAGCCTTTGGAAATGCACGAGGCGCTTTTCCCGGAATTATTTTTTGCCGCATAAACAGGTGTGTATTTGGCCTCACGCAAGGACACACGCTCGTTTGTGCGTGCGTGCGTGCGTGTGTGTATTTGTGAATAGTGAGTGTACCGTGTGCGGTGTCGCATCAATGTAAAAAAATTAAAAAAGGAACATTTATTGTGCAAAAATGGTGAGTATAGCTACTTAACATTTCATGGTAAGTCGAGAATGGTGCGTCTTTGCGTTGCTTGGTTGTGTGCGAGGCCGAGCGAGAGGCCGAGGCCGATCGAGCGAGCGAGCGAGCGAGCGAGGCCGAGCGGTGCAGGCGAGAGACCAGGCCGGCGACCGCGTGCGAGGTTCAGCTCTGCTCTGCTCTGCTCTGCTCTGCTCTGCTCTGCTCTGCTCTGCATGGGCGCCCGAAAGCAGCTCGGCCGCCGCCGCCGCCGCAGTCTGACTTTAATTTTGCCTTTTCTTCCGCTGCAGCTTGCTCGTATTTTAAATTCGCATGTGCCGCAGCTTCGTCAAGTGATTTCAAAAGTGACCGGAAGGATGGATGCATCTCTTGATTGCATGCACACAATCGCGTCAATGTCTTTTTTGCGCGCGTCGCTCATCAGGCAATAATCAATTTCATTTTGGGTCAAACTACATTTCGTTGATAGACGAACCTTATAATTTTTTGGGAATGCTTCGGTACATTTGCTAAACGGACAGTAAACAACTATCAATCATTGTCTTCTCCTTTTGGAAGATTTCAAGCCAATGTCGGCAATATTTACACCCTAAAAGATTGCAGCGCTCATTTCATGCGATTATCAAAATATACGTATTACTGATTTGTTTATGTCCATATTTTAATTTCTTTTTCAAGCCAGACTTTTTTTCAGATATTTGAATTGTATTTGGTGTTCATTTGAACATTTTTCATATTACCAGTATTGGATTTTTTCCCCCCCTTCACATTCTTGCTGAAACAGATGAACGGTTTGCAGATTTTAAAAGCATTTACAGATTGACATTTTACATTCATTTTATTTGAATTTTGACCAAATAGTCAAACAACTTTCCCCCTTAAATATGTGTAATTAAATAACAACATTAGGTGTGTCATTTCAATCTAGCGCTATAGGGCTATATCAATTGAAAGAATTATGACACCGGTGCGCGCGCGAGAATGTGTGTGTTCATTCACGCAAATGAGAAAAAGACATATGGCATCGCATGATGCTACTAACAACTCAAGGACGTCTTTTGTTTTGGGACGTGCGCACGCACTATCAATCAAAGCTATCTGACAAAGACGGCCAAAAAGTTTGGAAAATAATTGTTTTGTTTGTTTGTTTGTTTGTTTGTTTCGTTTTTCCGTTCCATTGATCAAAAAATAAATATCCCGAAGATTTGATTTCGCTCAAAGCCTTATTTTGGTGTGACGTCTTTAACTGCTCATCCGCTCATTTATCAAGTGCAAATTCCAACATGGTTGTTTGCGTGCTTTCACTGTCACGGCATTGAACAATGTATACGTTCTTTAACGTCATCTTGGTATCATTACAAGCCACATTTCAAAGAGTAATTCATCTTATTCAAACGTATAACTTGGCGTTATTTAAATGATATGCATGTTACATTTTTTGGGGCAATTGAAAACTGTGAGAGCCTTTTTTTTTTTTAGGATTTGGGACGTGCACTTGAACGTGCGCGCTCCCGCGGGCCTGCGGTCAGCCTTCGCGTATTTGCACGGCGATCCGTGCTTCCTTGCAGGACCGGTTAAAACATTGCTGTCCGGTTAATGAACACGATGGTTTATGCAAATGAATAAAAGAAAAGAAATGTCAAAAGTGCGTGTGTGGTGTTGGGAGCATGCGTACTGACCAGGGTCTATGTCGAGACAGTGTGCCGGGTCGTCCAAATGGAGGTCGTCGTCGTCCTTGTGGTGGTCCCAGCCGACGCCGGAGGCGGCGGCCGTTGCAGCTGCGGCGGCGGCGGCGGCTGCAGCCGCCCGGAGCTTCCGCTTCTTGCTCGAGCCGATCAGGGCTTCCACGGAGAACGCGTGGGCTCGCGAGCTCAGAGCGGCGGCCGAACGCCTTCTCTCACTCATGTCGGACGGAGCACAGCGAAGCACCCGCTCGGTCCAAACCGCGCGTGGCCACGGAGACGTTTTTTCCCCCCGCAAAAAAGCAACCCCGAAAAGTAATCCAGCACTCAGACGGCGAAGGCGAAGCTGGAGCGTTGCGTGGAGCTTCCTCGGGCCGCCATGGTGGAGTGAGTGCTGGGCTCGTCGCCTCTGATTGATTCGATCGCTCCGATAGATAGAACTTGTTGGGTTTTTTTTATGCCGAGGGAGGGGCCGCTCCCGACGTCCAATCGGGAATGAGAGCGAGCTGCCAGCCAAACTTTCTTCACCAATGGCGTGAGAGCGAGCCACTCCTGCCTGCCTGCTGCCTGCCTGCCTGCCTGCCTGCCTGCCTGGCTGCCTCACGACCCGGAATGCACGCGCAACCAAACTGGAAGAGTTCACAACAGCTGTCAATCACACGCACATGCCAAATAAGCAACATCAATTTCGCTGACGATTATTGATTTGAATCTTATTAAAAAGCGTAAAGGAAAACCGATCTTGGGTCGCAGAGGACTCCCATGCACGATGAGATATGGATATGTACAAAAAAGACATGATTAACAAATACACCTTATGTGCCTGTATTTCACATTGTCTATTTCACCACTAACTCATTCCAACAAATATGTTGTGACCAACAAGTGGGAATGTAATGATTCCATTTATAAGTTGATGACATACATTCATACAAGTTAACGGGTGGTTTATGAAAACGTAAAAAAATCCGTCATCACAAATATTTCTGGTTTTCAAAAAAAAAAAAAAAAATCACACAACCACAATGACGTTTGTGTGCTTTTAATAGTCACATATATTGAAAAGTAGTTACTGAAGGGGGAATAGCAATATGTGCATGCCTTACGCATTTCGATAATAATTAACGCCGCTGTGTGCCGTTGAATTTCTATTTCAAAAATACACAATTACGAGGAAACGCCAACAAAAATAGATCAAGTATTACAAACTCCAAAACCTAAAAATCCAACCCAAGTCATATCATTTTTTTAAGGATGTCTGACTTTATTTTCATGTATTTACCGAGCAAGTGCAAAGATCCCGTTGCTTTTTTACATCTCTGTATGTGGACCTGCAAAACAGGACTAAAGTACACTCGCACGCACGCACGCACGCGCGCACATAAACACACGCTCATGATATTAATTGCATTACACTATATGAACGCCTATTACGTTTGATTTATTGCCCTATGAAATAATGTATAGAATACCTTTGGCCGATTGCATTTCAGTACAATCAAGACTCCATTTAAAAAATAAAGAAAATCCAGACCAAATATGGGAAACATAAATCATGCAGGTCATGATTTGAATGTTGTTAAAATTTCAAAAAATTAAAACCAAAATATGAGAATTATGAATGAATAGTTTCTGCTTTCCGTCGTATTTTTCTTTCAGGCATGGTTTCATGATTTGAATGAGCTGCTTGAGGACGTGGACGCGCTGCGCCTGCGTCAAGGGAAGGCAAGGCAAGGCAAGGCAAGGCAAGGCAAGGCAAGGCAAGGCAAGGCTGCCGCTGCTGCTGTTTTTAATATGCAATTAGCAGAACCCTTTTGACCCCGAGCGAGTGACCCCTGCAAGTGCAACAACTAAAACGTGCTGCAACAACAACCCCAAAAATCATTAGCCAGTGATCTCTGCAAAGCGCGCGCGCGCACACACGCACGCACACTCACGTGCAGGACGTGTTTTATGTTCAAATAAAAGCTAGTCAGCGACATGATTTTTTGTGCACAAAAGTAACGAGATTTTTTTTTTTTCTACAAAATGCTTTTAAACAGTCATTTTTGTTTTGCAGTTTAAAGCAGGTCGCTTTCATTATTGTCCAGCGTGGTGACTTTTTTTTGTGTTCATAAAACACGTTTGCACGTTTTGGTTTATTATAGACTAAAATCAACTAAATAGCACTTTTCGCATGTTCGTTCATTTTACGTTGATTTTTTTTAAAGGGTGCGAAAATGGCCTTATTTAGGGGGCGGTTAACACACAATGTGTGTGTGTGTGTGTGTGTGTGTGTGTGTGTGTGTGTGTGTGTGTGTGTGTGTGTGTGTGTGTGTGGAGGGGCGTTATATAAGGGTGGCAAGAAAATTGTGGAAATGAAGAAAAATAAAGGGTTAGGGTTGGCGAAAACTTTGGATGGTTCCTTTTTGGGCAACTTTGTATGCATGTAAACTATGTCTACATTTAATGTTCACATTTGCGTCCCAGTTGAGACAAAAATTGAAAGGTGCTTAACAATGCATTTTATTTTATTTATGAATCAAAACAATGCATGTGAAAATTGTGAGTTTTGGACATAACATATTCTAGTATTTGAATGCATCTCATGGCCTATTTTGTATTTCTTAACCAGAAAAAAAATATAAACACAGATCAAATGGTTTGATTCAAAACATGATGATTTAGTCTGTGATGTCATAAAAAATGGACCGCGCAGGGGCCATAAATGTCATGGCCATCTGTGAGCTGTTGTCTGACATTTTCATCAAACACAAAAAGTGTGTCAGAAACTACAAACAAAACCCCAAAAAAACAATAATAATAATAATTTATCGTTTTTAAATATGACTTGCTAATTTTTGTAATCATGATCGCGGAAAAGAAGAAAAGAGGAAAGGACGTTTTGCGGAGGAAATAATCAGTGAAAAAGTAATTACTTTAACTTAAGTACAAACAAAACAAAACAGAAATATTGACTATTCAGACATTTGTTATTATTTCTGCCAATTGTAGTCTTGAAAGACAAGAAAGAAAAGAAAAGAAAATGAATCTCCGCAAAGGCATAAAGTGATGTCCCAAAAAATAAATAAATCAGCCAGCCAGCCAGCCAGCCAGCTGGGCATCTGTGCCATGTTTGCCCGTCAACCGCCTGACTTTGGGTGAAAAACTCAATTTTTTGTATTTCAATTTGAATTTAGTATTTAAAAATGTGTCATAATTATTGTGACCGCCATGCATTCAAAAAGAATGCAGAAAAATAAAACATTTCAAAGACAGGAAACAAAAAATTAAAAACAAAAAAGACCAGGTGGCCTCTGTTCCAATTCCGTCTGTCAATAGTCAGAAAAATGATCAAAAAATGCATATATTGTTTGTGTCACAAACAAGAGACAAAGAAAATGACAGGCAAGCAGAAGGAGCAATGGGGCGCTCCCACTTCCAAGTCAACTGAATCCGACCAATCTCCTGACTTGCCGTATGGTGGGAGCTGCCAGCTCCCTGGCTCGGCGACGCCCCTCGTCCAGCACGGCCTCCAAGTGGGCGCCATCCGCCCGGAGCCGCAGCAGCCGCTGGCGAATGGGCGCCAGCCTCTGGACCAGCACCTCGGCCACCAGTTTCTTGTACGCCGCCGTGTCCAAACCCCGGGCCTGCGACACGGCCTCGTCCACGTTGATGGCGGCGGCGGCGGCGTGGATGCTGACCAGGTTGGACACGCCGGGCCTCGTCTCCGGGTGGTACGTCACCTCCGAGGTGAAATCGGTGACGGCGCGCCGGATTTTCAGGGCGATGTCGTCCGGCGTGTCCGTGATGTAAATGGTCGCCATGGTCTGGGGGTCCGACTTGGACATTTTGGAGGAGGGCTCGCGAAGGGATTTCACCTTACGGGTGGAGCCTGCGTGCGGATGGATGGATGGAGGGAGGGAGGAAGAAGGGGTCAGGGTCCAAAGTGATAGAAAATGGGTCACTTATTTGGGGGTGCGCACGCACCACTGAGATGTTTGTGCGGGGGTGCGCATCAGAAAATCTGGGCTAGCAAGAGGGTAGTCTGCTCCAACGACAAAGCGAGAGCTGGGACACAACAAACGGCGATGTTCAGCCGAAACCTTCGGGCAAAATGGCACTCGTATGACTTCTTGGGAAAAGGAGGGGGGGGGAGGCAGCAGAAAACCTTTAGGAAAGGTCACCAGGGTCTGCTACGATGAACACCAATTTGGAAGCGCGCATCTTCTCTTAAATGCGTTCAAAAGTTGCAAAGACAAATTTAAGGGTTGAATGTTTGGAGATGCGCAGCTGAAAAGCCTGTCCAATTTTCAAACCTCATCCATTGGCCTCCAAAAGAAAGAAGAAAAAAAAAAAAGACAGGATGGCGGCTGCAGATCAGAGCATCCCCTCCGCCGGCCACCGATCAATCACAAGTCCTGCCCCCCTCAGCAGTCAATTATCACCCTATTGGTGGCAAAGAAGCTTCTTTCATCAAAACTGCTGACGCCATTTTGTATTTTTACGACGCTTGGGAATAAACAAGCGCGCTTGGCGTGTGTGTGTGTGTGTGTGTGTGTGTGTGTGTGTGTGTGCGTGCGTGCGAGTGTGTTGACCATGTGTGTGTTTAATTGCAAGGCTTGCGCTGCACACGCTTTTAAAAATAGGGAAGGTGTCCTTACTGAGCAAGGCGCGGGGGTGCGGGAAGAGCGGCTCGCCGTAACGCGCGTTGAAGATGCGAGCCAGGTCCTGGGCCAGCTCCAGATGCTGGACCTGGTCCTCGCCCACGGGGACGTGCGTGGACCTGAGAGCCGGCCCGCCCGGATGAGAGCACGTCAACAGAGCATCATCTGGAGAACACGCGCTTGCGCAAACGTGCTTGAGCGTGGAAATCAAATCAAATCAAAGCTGCGGTGGGGCATATCGCCACCTAGAGGCCTGGAGCCAAAGCGCACGGCCTGGGCCGGCTCACTCACTTGTAGAGGAGAATATCGGCAGCCTGGAGGACGGGATACGTGTACAGGCCCACGCTGCCTTCGTTCTTCTGCGTGCTCTTCATCTGGACAAAAGAAGACATTTGGTGCCTCCAAACGGGAACATTTTCCGACTGGACAAGGTGCCTCCTCGGGGCCCGATCCACGCCGCATGTGTCCGGGAAATGACGGCTATTAAGAGGACAAATCTGGCAGGTGGAGAAAGCAATAAAACAGACGACGACGGGGAAGCGAGATGGAAATCCGACACCCGGCGGCGGGAGGAGAAAAAAAAAAACACGTGCTGCTATTCCAAAGGTTTCGTCCACTTGAACAAATAAACACCTCGCCTCGGTTTTCACAAAATCCGAACGGCCAATGCGCAAAGCTAAACAGATGTGAGCTTGCCACAAGTTGCGGCATGTGGCGTTGCTCACGTGGGGAGAAATGAGCTTGTGTGTGTGTGTGTGCGTGTGTGTGTGTTTTGCATGGCTACCTTCCACTGCGGCAGGTGGCGGAGGCGGGGCATGCTGGTCAAGCATCCGAGGATCCAGGAAAGCTCGGCGTGCTCGGGCACCTGCCGAGATCGGATAAGCTTTCACACGAGTCACGTTTTCAAACAAGACGGCAAGTGAGAAGGGGGCCCCTGAGAGGCGGCGGGAGGTACTGCGCACGGGGCCAAAGGCTTACATGAGCCCAGGTCCAACCAAACGGAAGGACAGTCGCAGAAGTGCGCCGCGGCTCCATTGCTTTATGTGACATCCTCTGGGCTTTGAAAAGCGTTTGCGGTGACAAATTGCAGCCGAGCGGCCGCTGGGATTTGCCGCTTCGTCGCTCCAGTGATGAAAACGTGCAAAATGGGGCCTCGCTCTTTTTTTTTGTTTGTTTGTTTTCTTCTTTCTTCCTCCTTGCCACTGAAATTCTTTCATGCGGTTAAAGCGGCCATTTCTCTGCGGTTGCTGTTTGTGTGTCTTTCCATCCTGTCCTGTCAAAGGAGAATGAAGCAGGCGCACGCGAGGGTGTCGGCGGCGGGTCAAGGCGACGACGGCGCAAAGATCAACTCCGAGATAGTAAAGAAGCCGTGGAGGGCTCCGAGCAAGGGGTCGGACTGCATGATTACGTTTGGAAGGCGGGTGCGTCAGGCTTGTGAAGGAGGGAGGGAGGGAGGGAGGGAGGGAGGGAGGGAGGGCCTGTGTCAAATGTGCAGGCGGCGGCGGGCGGGACGTGCGATTGGCCGCTCTGCTGCGCACCTGCGACTGCTGGAAGAGGATGGCCTTGCGCGGGTCCACGCCGCAGGCGAGCAGGCTGGCCACCATGTCCAGGATGTTGGTGCGGAGAGCGCGCGGGTCCTGCGGCCGGGTGATGGCGTGCAGGTCCACCACGCTGTACAGCACCGCCGGGTAGCGCTCCTGCAGGGACGCCCACTGCTCCAGGGCGCCCAGGTAGTTGCCCAGGTGGGGGACCCCCGTGGGCTGGATCCCGGAGAACACCCGCTGCGCTGCCGCCTGCCCGGCAAAACACGCTAACGTTTAGCATGAGCATTACGGCTAGATATCAAACACTTGCCAGGGCTTAACTAGCAAAACCAAAAAACATCATTTGAATTGAAATGCCAAGCCCGACGAGCGGCCTTCTTTTCATCGGATTTCCTCGGGCCTTTCTGCCGAGCGGTGCCGAGATCGGCCGGCGAGCGCGGAACGAGCGCCTGTCGCCGTTTGCAAAAATGCACCGGAGAGGCCGGAAGCGCTTAGCTCATTAGCCGCCGCCGCGTGATTGCGCCGAGCCTCTTTGGAGGTCGACCTGGGGCGCGAGCGGGACCCCGAGTCTGGCTCATGTGTGTTCTCACTTCCAGCTGACATGTTAACCCCCCCGAGGGAAGCCATTAGTCACGCAGACATGCTAATGGCGTCATTTGAGCCAATCAAGTGGCGAGCAGAGTCAACAGCAGCGGCTACAAAGCGCCCGTCACCTGGCCAGACACCGCTGAGGAAGGAAGGCCTGCCTGAGCTCGCTTTGTGGGAGGCAGGGTGGGAGGGAGGGAGAGTGGGGGAAGAGGTAAATCAGCCCCCGCCCGATGACAGGCCGGACAGCCACGGGTGTACGGCAATTAATTTTTATGACGGATGCCGCAACACAAGCGCAATGGTTGTAAAAGGTGATACGCTTTGAAATCACAGCGGCCACTGCGCCGCGACATGATTTGTTGCGCAATATTTCACGCCTCTAATAAAATTATTGGAGAATAAAGGGGGGGGGGGGGGGACTTCCTAACTTTGGAGGTTTAAAAAGGACACAGAGCATTTTGGCCCACAAGGTCAGGCAAAAAGTTGTCCAAATCAAATGGAGTCCATTCTTTTTCGTTTTTTGCACCATCCACGTTGCCTGGGAGGTTGGGCCCGCTCGGGTGGGTCGCTTGTGGCGGCTTCCATTTGCGAGCTCCCAGCTTGTCCACGTGGAGTTAAAGTCGGACGAGTTCCCGTGCGATCCCTCGCTCGCAGTTGAAATGTTCCGACGCCTCCGCTCCACGCTTGCTCACTCGCTCGCTGGCTGGCTGGCGTCTTGTATTTATTAAGCATTCTTGCGCGAGGATGTCATTTTGTTGTGGCTGATTAATGCAACATTTTCTCGCCGTGCGGTCGCTTGTTCATTGCAGAAGAAGAAGCCAGAGAAATGTTGGAAAAGGGCTCTCCTCAGGAACCCGAGAGGGGGAGAAAAAAGGCTCGCTCGCCAGCCGGCCGGCCATGGCATCCCGTTCGCTCTTTGCCCCTCCGCGTGAAGTGACGGCTGTTTTTCCGTCAGGCTGAGCGTGAGGCAGCTGGGGTTTCTTGGGTCCAAGTTTCAGATGGAAGCATTTGCGCCCCCCCAGCGCACGGTACAAGCGAAGACCTATTCTGGGAAAACGTGTGAAAACACAGCGCAAACGTAAGCTTGCCGTGGCCCGCCGCCTTCACACACACACACACACAAAGCGTGTAATGTCTTCAGCACATGGCGGCCGCAAAAGAGCAAAGCTTTCGTCGCCTTGGCGACCGCTGCTGTCGACGTTGAAATATCAAGAGCGGAGCGGGGGGCGTCGTGGTTCGGCTTCGACGTGCCGACAGTCGTTGGGGTTTTTCTTTCAATTTTTTAGATTTCATTTGCCAAAGAGGGAGCGCATTTCCTCAGCGGCAGTTGGCTGCGGAGACAATGACATCACTTTCAACCAAAATGGCCGACTCGCTGTCGGTGTCCAGGGCTGATTGACTTTTTTTTTTCCCTTGAGCAAAGGTGACATTGGCCACTTACCACTAAAATGGCTGACTTCCGACGTTGCACACATCTGCGACCAATTTTGGGATGGGGGGGGGCTAGTTTTGAGTGACTGTGATGTTGCAAAAGCAAAACCCAAAGCATCCAAACTTTCAGTTCTTCTCAGCATTTGGCCACAGACACGTGCGCCCCCTAGCGGCCGTGAGCGCTATACAGTAGCAATGCGACCCCCAAAAATCTTTTTTGTACAGCAGCGCACTCTTCGGCATACAGTGCCAATTTGAGCTCCACGTCGGAGTCCAAACGCGGGCTTCCGATAAGTGCGCGCTCGTTGTGAACGGGCCACGCCTTTTTCAACTCGGGATGACGGTTTTGGCCAGGCTAGGTCAGCGGTGGAGAGCATTTTCTCTCTCTGGCCGAGGCTTGGCTATTGTCGCCGACGACGTTCCAGCAGAGCCGTCAAGGTTATTCATCACGGCCGGCCCGACAGAGCGTATCTGTTGGGCCGTGGATGTGCTCTGGGCATCCTTTCAGGGCTTCCACGCGGCTTCCACGGCAGCCAAGACATTTCACAGCGTGCCAATTTCAACAAGCGCGCGGGACAGCCGCCCGCCGCCGGCTGGCTCGACCACTGGCTCGGCCCCCCGCCGCCGCCGACCGTCAAGTCTTTGCGGGGGGACTCCGGTGTCACGTCTTTGCCAGCGCCGCATCCCGGCAGATGGAAGGGCGGAAGGATTTCCCCCCACCGCCTCGGCTCTCCCGCAGCGCATCCCCACACAGAGGGCCCAGTGTTCCTTTTCCGTCCCGTGTTCACGGCGACGTTAATTCACCTTGACGTGCCTCCCCCCCCCCCCCCCACCATCCCACTTGGTCAAGCGAACTCTACGACATCGCCAGTGTTTTCGTTCGAGGTGAGAACACACCGCAGGTCCAAAACCCGGTACTGAGCGAAAAAGAAAACCGGACTGTTCTTCCCAAAAACTCTCCGTTCCAAGCCCTCATTTTGATGGTTCTTCAGAAAAAGCCTTTGGTGGATTTGCACCTGCGGAATGTTGGCGTCGGCCGTGCGGTCGGTTGGGGGGAAGCCAAGCTGAACAAGTCGAGAATCTCCTCGGCGGGGCAGAGAAGAATGCAGCTACATAATGAGCCCGAGGGAATAAACGCTGACGTGGCAGATCCCACCAACGGTGCCCATCCTCATTTATGCCCTGATATTTGGTGGCCAGCGGCCGGCGGGTCACCGGCGAAGCCCAAAGCTGGTTTGTTTTTCCTTCACCGATGGAGGGAGGGAGGGAGGGAGGAGCGCATTTGATTAAGTCTGCGTGTGAAGGCGGGACAGGTGAGATTGATGAGGTTCCTCCGAGCGTCACGCTGTGCAGCGGCAGCGGCGGCCGGGCAGGAAGAGAAACGCCGCAGTGTGGCACCGGCGGGTGGGCGGCACGGCCGGCCTGATTAATGGCGAGCGCAGCCCCTTCAAAAACAGCAGCGTTCCAAAAATAACCTGCACGGGCCGGCCAGCCGCGGCTTCACAAGGCTCCAGACTTCAAGACGGCCCGGAGGGAGGCCGGGGCAAGAAGGGAGGGGAAGGCTCAGGAAACAGTCATCGGCCTCATTAGGAACTCCAGCTTTAACGAGCGTTTCCACTTTACGCAAAAGTGACAAAAGTTGACGAGGGCAACCCAAGCAAGTATATGATCTTGCCGGCCAGTGACAGACGCAATTAGGGGGGAGAAGTTAGCGGCCGGGGTCAGCCGGGCCCGCCCGTAAACCACAGCGACCGACCTTCTTGCTGCGACCGACGGCGCTCATCCCAAGGGAACACCCACAGCGGAAAGGTCCAATAAATAAAATAAAAATAAATAAAAAAAGAAAGCAGAGTCACATTTGCAGCTCAACAAAAGGAAGCCGTTTGGGCAATTGGTTGTTATCCTGTTCCCGGGCGGAAGACGGACTCTTGCATTTTGGTGCCGAGTGGACAGAAAAGCACGCCCCCCGGGCCCATGAAAACTTTTGCCTGGCGCCAACATTTGCAGGTGGGGCTGACCGATGGATGAGCTGCTAATTTGGTGGAGCTGGCGGCAGACGGACGGAGTGTTGCTTTTCCTTCCTCGTCACGCTCCCCGAAAGGGGGCCGAGGTGTTATTGGCGTCAAACCTTCGCTTCCCCTTCACGCCCTGGAAAAAAGGTTTCTTTTCCTTTGCTCATTCTGCCTTTTTAATGTGGTTGCGGGATGAAGTGTCGCCTCTCCGTCACGTGTTCCACATTCTCACACACACGTGTGAGCAACATTTTCACGTGAGCGCTGCTTCAATTCTCTTCACACTTGCGCTAAGACTGTTTGAGGTGGAAGGCGAGGCGGTGTCAAGTGGAATCAAAAGTTGGACGCGAGTGGGTCAAGTCGAAACGGAGGTGGAGTAAAGGTGGTCACGGAGAGGAGGAAAAGCGCTAGCTTGGAATATTGTTTTTGTCTTTGCGTAGGAGCTGCTGCACCGGTTGTGTTCAAACGTCAAGGTCCTGCAATGCAATGTTTGTTTTTCAACTGTGGCGAAGAAAGTGGAAAGGAAGTTGGCAACGCGGCGTTACGGCGCAATTGTTTTGTCAACAAGCCACCATCTATGGTCTTGACCCCAAAGAAATACATTGAAATCGGGAACTACATTGTTTTATTGTTGTGCTTGCCTAACAGATATTTGTAAACTAGAGTTACAAGAAAATGAACTCGAAAATAATATCTGTGACTAAATTATTGATGAATAAATTGTGATCAGGACGCTCATCTACGACTATGAACGAGTCTTATATTCCTATTAGAATATTACTCCGTGCTATTTTAGAGCGAACGAGCGTTGAACTCAAGCTTTAACAACCGGACCAAATTGTCCGCACAGTTCGAACACACAACACAAACACAAACACAAACACAAAGGCTGACTGTCAACAGGCTCACAAATACGAGCGTCTGATGTTGACATTTCCACCACTGGTGGAGTGAGGCGAGGCAGGTGAGGGCAAAGAGGAGAGTCGGGCTCCCAGGAAAGAGCACGACACACAAGACACATAAGACACACAAGACACACAAGACAACTAGCACCGATCTCCGTCTTTACCTTGTTTTCCGACACGCCGCCATCGCAGAGAGACCTTCGGTGCACTCGCTGAAAGCTCCTGGAGAACCTGAGCAACACATGTCGCGCAAGCTTGGACCGCACCGGCAGCGCCATCTTGGAGCAGGGGATGGTGACGTCACAGCCGGCCAGCTCGTACGGCAGCCTCGCGAGGTCAAAAGCAGTCGGAGAACAGACGCGGCTCGAGCGAGTTTCCTCATCAGTCACCTTTTATCCTTCTTTTGTTACATGTTTGACGGTTCGAAACGCATTGCATAATTGCAGCACTTGTCATTAAAGCTTGTTTAGCGTGTTTAAGATCAAGAGGTGTTTTTAGGGAGCAACAAGTCCGCTGAAGTGGAAATAAATAAAGGCGCTAACAAATTCGAGTTGAAACAGAGTGCCGTTGTGGTGCCAATAAGAGCCACTTTTAAGGCAGAAATGAAGGTGCTGATTAAGGTGTGTTGAAGGGGGACATTCTTCAGGTTGTTGAAGTGCGCCTCGTTGTTGTGTCTGGGCCCCAACTGGCTGGCCTTGGTTTTCCCATGACCGCTGAGCTGCGCTGCGCTGCGCTGAGCTGAGCTACGCTGCGCTGAGCTGAGCTGAGCTCTTTTCCATGCGTGGCTGTCACCTATTATTATGATGACACACATCGCCTATACATTAGCGATCAGTCGGCACACGGGGGTCGGGTTACGCGACGGACGGACGGACGAACGGCGTGTCTGCGGGGCGCGCTCGCTCGCTCGCTCGCTGGCTCGCCACTACCTGGGAGCTTTCATGTCGGCAACATCTGCCGCATCTGGTTGCGTTTGCCACGCAAAACGTGAGCGCGTCATTCCATATTCATTAGCGTTTCCCGAGGCAACGCAAAGCAACGACTGCCGCTGCCGTCTCCCACGCTGCTCCGCGTGTGCGTCTGTGCGCGTGCGTGTGCGCGCGCGCGCGTGTGGCTCCAGCTCCTGTTTCCTGGCCACCCACCAGACGCGCGCGCGCGCGCACACACACACACACACCATCGCGCACCCAGTTGGAAATTCCTCGACTTGACTCAAGGCAAAGTTCTTTGCAACGAGGGAGACAAAAAATGCAGAATAATAATAAAACAGAAAGAGCTCGGGTTACTTGCAAGGCAGCCATGGAATTGTTCAAACGGGAATGCCACTCTAATAAAATGTGTGCGCCAGATCTGAATAGATAGCATTCACTGTCGTCGTGCCTATGAAGCTATTGTACAAATGCAGACGACCGTTACCATCAATACACAACTCCACAAGAACAACATCTTCACAATTTTCAAGCAAGAGTTAAAAATAATTGGACTGGAAATGTTGCCTATTTCTGAATACTATCTGAATACCAAAAAATGCAAATATACACGATATTATTATGTGTACGTAAAGTGAAAATTAAAAAAATGCAAAAACTTATGTTGTCATCAGCTTTTAAAAGCATGACTGAAAAGGAGCATTTATGACTCAAGAAAGATTGGCGTCAAAGCCTTCGATGTGTCCCAAAGTAGTTTGACCCGCCCGAGAAAGGTGACGAGCGATAGGCGACGAGTGAACGCGTCAAAACACTTTGAGCAATAACAGAGAATAACAACAGCGCATTTGTCTTCCCGCTCCACATCGGACACCTCATTAGGTACACCCACCCACAACGACTGACCGACCGACCGACCGATCGACCGACCGGCCGACGCCATGCCAAACGCCTTTACGCGACAAACGCAAAAACAAGTTGAGAGGTGAACTGGAATGCGCATTGGGAATGAAGGTCGCTCTGTGCGCTCGGGGTGAAAAAAAGGTGCCAATGAAGTGTCGAAGGTGGAGTTGGAATTCGGGCTGCGTACGTGCAGGGGGGGGGGGGGGGAGATCGAGCTGAGGGCTGTTGCTCTTTCATGCGTGTTTATTATGCCGGTTGTAGTTTTTCGGGGTGCCGTCCACCTGTCATAATAACGCCAGGGGGAAGGAAGGAAGGAAGGTGATGAGTGACGCCTCAAATGTGCCACTGTGCGCATGTGCGCGTGCGGACGGTGACGCTGAAAGACGGCAACTCCTCGGGCCGACACCGACGGAACGGACGCACGCGCGCACGCACGCCACCCAGGCGGACGGAATGACGGACAAGCCACTAAGGATTGACAGACAGCTCGAGGGAGGGACAAACGTGAGAAACGGTGACGACCCCAAAAGATCCACGTGTGACACTTCACATTCAGATACCAAATTTAAAACGAATCAAAATGCATGCGTATGCGAGTTCCCTTGGGGAGGCCCGTTTCAGCACCTTGTCTCGTTGCCTGTCGGGGCGTCGACAGCAGCCCAAGAGTGCAAACTTGCTCGTGCGTTTGTGGGCTAGGGGGGAGTGCATGTGTTGACCTCCTTTCAGGCCAGGGGGGGTTGTGTGTGCGTGAATGGTTTCCCCCGCCCTGATCTGGGTCAAGTGTGGTTATTAAAACATGTTTCCCTCTTCCGCTCACATGAGAGGAGGTGCGAGTCCCAAACCCCCCATCAAGAGCTCTCCGCGTGTCGTGAACTGACCACTTTTTTAACAGGCCGTCACTTCACTCTGGAGGGAGGGTATGGGGGGGGGAAAAAAAAAAAAACCCTTGCCATCGGATATCCTCGAAAGGGAATCCATGCAAACTTGGATAGGAAACGAGTTAGGTTTCCAAGTTGGGTTTAAACAATTGAGGCGTTGGTGGACATTCAGAAAATGTCATCAAGGAGTCCTTTGAAAAGATGCACTGGTCTTAAGTGGGAACAAAAATAAGTTTTATTGTTATGATTGGAGAGACGAGTAGAAAAACGCAAGAGTCTGGTTTGCCATTAGCGTCAAGTGAGAGTGAGGATGGCCCTCTCGCGTTTCCTCCGCCGTTTCTTCTTGTCGGCCAGGCGTCCCGTGGCGTCGGCGAACAACATCACCTCCTCTTTGCTCTCCAACTCGCGCTGGAGGAACTGCAGGGCGGCGCTGTTGAAGCCCATTAGGTCCTGGAAACAAACAAAAAAAAAGACACCACCGTGATGACAAAGAGGAGGGGCGAGGAGGAGGCGGAGCTTCGAGCGGCGGACGTACGCGGATGTCTTGCACTTTGGAGAGCGTGTTGGTGCGCAGGTCATCGATGACGGCGAGAAGCTTCTGGCTGTCGACGATCCGACCGAAATGAATCCTGCGGGGAAGAAAGAGCGGCCTTTCAAAAACGGGCCCGTCCGTCCATCCGTCCGTCCGTCACTGGTCAAGGGAAGCGAGTGACTCACTTGAGCAGGAAGAAGAGGCAGCGGCACACGAGCTCCACCTCCAGGCCTTCCCGGATGAAGCCGTCAAAGAGCTCCAACAGCTCCGGAACGTACGGGAACGGCAACACCAGCAGAGACACTTCCAGCTCGCTGACACGGCACAAAACACCAGTCCAAGAAAAAGAACATTTAGTCCTGTGAAAGAAAGTTGCTTCTCACCTGGATCGGACTTTCTTGATGACGTCCAGAACGTAGCGGGACGGCTGCAAGTGCGACACGTGCACAAACGAGCGAGCAGCGTGTCAAAAACTTGCCGCTCAAATCCGGAATTCAACTCCAGAGAAATTCTACAAAGACTCTGCGCTGACAGAGGTTCACACTTACAGAAATGTTCCCAAAGGCTACCAGGATGGGATTTGCTTCGGGAAGCGCCAGCTGCAAGTAGAGAGCGAGGGAGGGAGGGAGGGAGGGAGGGAGGGAGCGAGCGAGCATCAGCCAAACTTCCACATACTTGATGTCCAAACGCACGGCAAGCGGCTCACCTCCTTTCCGGCTCGCTGGCAAGCGTATTTATGTTCCTCCATCTTCCTGTTCTCCCCGCGGAGGAGCTCCAGAGCCTCCATGATGCGTTCGGCCTGTTGGTCAACACGCACGCGCGTCAACGTGACGAGCCACGTCGCGATTACCAACGGCTGAGCAAAGTCAACTCACAGCTTTGACCGTCTCCACCGTTTTCTTGGCGGCCGGCGCGGCTTGGCCAGGGGTCTCTCCGGGCACCTGCGAAACGCAACAGCAGAGTGACTGCGCTGCGGCCCGCTAGGTGGATTCAAACTGTCCTGAAGCCTTGGAAGAAGTAGAGAAGGAACAAGGTGGCAACTCACCGCCGGAGTATCACCTTTGGCCAGGCTCTCCTCAAACTCCGCCTCTCGCTCCTGACAAACCCGAAAACACGCTCAGTGGCGAGAAAGTCGAAAAGGAAGATTGATGAGAACGCTTACTCACCATCTCCCGTTCCTCCTCCAGGATGACGGGCTCCCTGGTCCTCTCCCACAGGCGCAGAGACTTGTCATGCGACGCCGACACCACGTGGTCGCCGTTGGGGCTGATGCTCAGGCACCACACCTCGCGGTGGTGGCCCTTGCGTGGGCGAAAAGAGAAACGTCAGCGGCCGGGCCCGCTCCCGTTTTGGGACAGGAGAGACTGACCTCCAAGGTCTGGATGTGCTCAAACTTGTCAGCGTCCCACTGTTTGATCTTCTTGTCCTTTCCCGCCGTGAAGAACAAATGCGTCTTGGGGACGAACTGCAGGAACATGACGCTGCGCGCGGGGCAATCCACGTGAGAAATTGCGAGGCGAGGCGAGCGTGCCGCCTGGCCACGCGGCCCACCTGTCGTCGTGCGCAAACATGGAGCGGTGACAGTCGCCAAAGTCCAGACCCCAAATCTTCACGTTGCGATCTGCCGAGCCTGTGGCTATCAGCTTGCTATCCTGGGGGGTTAGGGTTAGGGTTAGGAAGTAAAAATCATTTGATCCTGGCAGCGGGCGACTCACGTGTGTTATGTCCAGGCAGAGGACGGGCAGCTTGTGTCCGTACAGCGACAGGAAGAACTGCAGACGAGATGAGACGAGAAGAGTCATTACGTGCGGCGAGCCCCTCGCCTCGCCCCCGCCCGCCCGGTTGCCCCACCTTCAGCGTGTCCGTGTAGAAGACTTTGACGGTGCAGTCCAGTAGGGAGACGGCCAGGAGGCGGTGATCGGGAGAGAACTTCACGCACAGGACGTCGTCGTCCAGCTGCAACGTGCGTCTGTGCTTCAACGTCAGCTTCCTGCAACGCGTTGGGTGCAAACGACCATCGATGACAAGGAAAACATTCAAGAGGGAGAATGAAAAGAAGTCATCAAATGAGCAAAGAAAAACGCAAAGGTAAAAAGAAAAGGACAAAGATAAAAGACAGAACACAAATGAAAAAGGAGAACAAGAAAGGCAAGACGGAAAAAGTGCAAAAGAAAAAGCAATTAGAAAAGCACAAGGGAAATGGAAAACAAAATGGAAGAAAAAAGAAACTGGAAAACCAGGACCCAAACGGGAATAAAGGAAAACGGGAGAACAAATGGAAAGAGGGGAAAAACAAAACAGAAAGAAGGAAAGGAAAGGAAGAAGGAACACAATGACAATCAAGAGAAACGACTGTAATATGCACATCACGCCACCAGAGGGCGCTCCTGCACTTTCATCAGCTTCTGCCAGTGGCGTCTTGAAAGCAGACTTACTTGTGTCCACTGGCCTCGTCCTTCACCAACTCAAAGTCCCACAACTTGACCTTTTTGTCGGCGCCTCCCGTCACCACGCCCCGCTGCGCACCATGCAGATTGTTACACATACGCACATACGTACATCCATCGGAACGGCACGGCACGGCGTACCTGGTCGGGCGCCAGGCAGAGGGACCACAGGGCCCCGGCGTGGGCGTCCAGCGTCTCCAGGAGGCTCGCTGACGCCAACTCGAAGATCTGCAGAGCACCGCTCTGCAAAGCAAAAGCTCATTGATGAGAGCGCCTCGCCTCGCCCCTACCGGTGGGCACGACTCAGGACCGCTCAGCCCACCTTGGTCCCCAGGATGATCTGCCTGTCGCCGGGCACAAAGAGGGAGCAGAGGGCGTAGTCACACACCATGGTGCGCACCACCTGCAGCGTGGACCTGAGAGAAAAGTGGCACACACTTTGATTGGCACACCGCGAGGGCAAACGGCCGGCGCACGGCCGCACGAGCGGCGACGTGCCAGCGACCTGTTCCACACTTTGACGGTGTCTGCCGACGCCGACAGCACGGCCAGGTTGTCGGAGCTGAAGGCCAGGGTGCGCACGTCGCTGCGATGGCCGTCCAGCGTGAGGCGCGCCGTCTTGGCGGCCGTCGCCGCCTTGTCCCTCGTCTTCAGGCTGTACGTCTCCACCGTGTTGTTGTGCAGCAGCAGCGCCACCTTCAGCTCACCGCCGCAGCACAGGCAGTCGGCCCACCTGAGGCGAGGAATCGGCCCGTCAAGTGGCGGCGGTCGGGCAGATCCGAGGCGCCGGGCCCCTGGGACTCGGTCACCTGATCTTGGAGGAGGCCCTGATGTCGCTCAGTCGCACGATCTGGTCTTTCAGCGTCCAGTCCACCTGCGGCTCCTCGCCGTCGGCGCCTCCCGCCGTTCTGAAGGAGCAAGGCGAGCGTCACGCTTTTACTCCATACAATTGGAAGCGACAAAGGATGTTCGCGCCTTTGTTGCAACTCACTTGGCGGCCTTCTTGATCTTCTTGTCCATCTTCCTGCGCGCGTCGCGCTCCGACAGCACGGCAAACACTTCCAGGACGCTGTCGTTGCCCTGACAAGTCGCCATATTTCATTGCGTCTTTGCATTTGTCGTCTTTCTTCCGAAGGTTACACTCACGTGACAGGCGAAGATGCCGGCCTTGGTGTCGGCGGTCAGAGACACGACCCTGTCCCTGGCCTTGCGGAGGACGGAGCCCGCTTCCTTGCACCTCAAAATACGCTAAAGACGGCGAGAAACACAGAGTTGGTCACACATGGGCTCCAATGGTCAAGACACGCTTAACTCGCTCCGTACGTCTTCCGGACTCTGCAAGGCGTCGCCATCATTTTCGCCGTCGTCGTCCCCGCCGCCGTCGTCCGGCAGACTTTTGCCCTTCTTCGCTTGGGGCTCACCCTTGGCCTGCCACGACACACACACACACACACACCGCAGGCGGGCATCAAGCGCAAGGCGTCCACGCGCCCTTCAGGGCGGGCGGCAGCGTCTCACCTCCGACACGTAGGTGACGTCCCACCCTCGGAGCTGGCTATCGCCCGAGCCCGTCAGCAGCCGCCGCTCCTCGTTAAGGAAGGTCATGGCCCACACCTGATCACGAGAAACGCAAAACTGAGTCAGCGATCAAACTGTCATCTCAAAAGCAATTGATTTCAGTTGACGGCTCCACGTGTTTGAGACGGCTGTATTTTTGAACTACAATTGCGTTGAAGAAGTGTGTTGACGGGGACGCTCACCTCACTGCGGTGGCCCACCAAGGTCTTGAAGCAATGCTGAGTGTCCAAGTCCCACCACTTGACAAAAGTGTCCTTGGAGCTGCCCACAGCACGTTCGGCGGTGAGATCAAGTCGTTGTGCGTTGGGAGAAGAGAATTCGAGTAAGCTTACCTGGTCACCAGGAGGTTCTTGTCTTTGAGCAAGAGCACTTGCGTGACCTCGTCTTTGTGCCCCCGCAGTCGGTACAGGCCGCACTCGTTGATCACGTCCCACACGATCACGTCCGTGTCCTGCGAGCGCAAAAACAACCACAATAAATGGGAGGAAATGGGTCCGGCCCAAAAGTGAAGACGAGCGGGGCAAAGGTTTTTATTTGTTGACCTTGGAGCCGGTGACGAGTCTGGCCCCCAGCGCGTCGTAACACATGGCCGTGACGGCCGACTTGTGTCCGTTGAAGCAGACGTTGCTCTCTCCGTTTAGCAGACTGAAGAGCCGCACGGCGCCGTCCTCGTAGCCCACGGCCACGTGGACGCCGTCCGGCGACGGCCGCAGGAACGTCACCTCGTGTTTCTGGCCCGCCAGGATCAACACCTGCACCGGGAGACGAGAGAAAAACAAAACAAGTAAAAAACGTGAGCAGGAAGTATCCCAAAACAAATATCAAGAAAAGTTGTTTGAGTCAATTGATTAGAACGGAACCATCTCTGCCTCAGGAAAATCCCAAGGCAAGTTTGTTCATCTTCTTCTCACCTTCTCCGCTTTGCGGGTGTCCCAGATGAAGACGTGCTCGCACGCGGCCACGGCCACGTAGCGGCCGCGCTCTCCGCCGCGTAGCACGACGTAGCAGATGTTAGCTCTCTGGCTGCCGATCACGCCAAACACGGCGCCCGCCACGTAGCGTAGGTACTGCTTGGTCAAGCCCATGATGCGTGGACTCCAAGTGGCGCCGATCCCTGTGGAGACAAACCGCGGGAAAGCTTGTTGTGGCCAACTATTGTATTTGTCTGAACAATTGCAACCTACTGTGAACACTTGCTGTGTTACAATTACTTCTTGTTCTATTCCTATAAGAAACTACTACTTTCCAAAACCCAAAAGAGGCAAGGAAATAGTTGATGACAAATGTTAGTTACAAAATTGGCCGGGAAGGTGGTCGGTGTAAACCAAATGCAATATTTTGCAGTTTAAACACGATTTGTTCCAAGGATGTGCTCGAGAGCCATTATTGTCATTGTTTGGCACAGATGCAACGAAACTGAGTACACAGTGCTGCAATATTGACAACCTTTTTTTGTGGCAAAATGTTGCCTTTTGTGATTCAAACGTTTTAAGAGCTCATTTATGTGGGAACCAACCACTGTCTGTGTATAAATATTGTCCAGTCGTTGGTAGATTTACTAACAGACAAGATCTGAATTGTTTTTCAACTCAATGGAGAAAATAAATGCACTTGCAATTCTATGTGCCGTGGGGTAAGCTAGGCTACCTTTAGCCGGAAACTGACTGTTTAAACGTAAGAAATGCCCCGAGCGGGCGGAGATAAAGCGTCAAGCCAAAGGAGCGCCGTTTAACGTTCTTAACCCCGCCCGCCCGGCTACCCATGTGCATCAAATCGCTCCACCCTTGCACCCACGTGTCGATATTTCTGACTCGAAAGAGCTCATAAAGTCGCGCCTACGTTTTCATATGTTTGTTTGTGTTGTGGAGTACTGTGAGCTTTATATTTTAACGATCGTCCTCAAGAATCGGGCTCTTTTTTCAAGTCTTACCTCTGAAACGCAGCAGCGAGCTCCTTTCCTTCCTCCGCTGTTGTGAGGGGATGGAATGGCTTCAGACCGGACTCATCAATCACAGATTCGCATCAAATCACAAATTGCAGAACGATTTTTAAAAAACACATTTCCACATTCATTGTATGGTATAGATTCCGATCAACTCACAAAGCGAAACGGAACTTTGAACTAGCGTTGATAAATTGCAATCAGCGTTCTTGATTCTATTGCTTCTGACTGGGGTTCAGAACCCGGAAGTGTTTTCCACCGTCTGTCAATCGGTCGCTACTCATGGGTTAGCTTAGCATCAACCTTCGTTGTATGTGCGTGTGCGTGTTTGGGGCCAAAAATGTCTTCGAAAGTTAACAATCAGCAGCGCAATGCAAACGCACAGTCAGCCGAACGCAAGGAGGAGCTAAACAAACAGGTACTTGGATTGATATGAAAGAAGACATGCCTTGATCTGTCCCACAAACGTTTGTGTTTGAACTTTTAGATCAACGAGCAAACGGTGGTTGTGGACGAGCTCTCCAATTTGAAGAAGGACAGAGTGAGTCGGACTAAATGAATGCATTACATTCCGTCGTGAATGATTGCAATTGGACTGAAATGGATTTTCGCTTGACCTTTAGAATGTATATGTCCAGCAGAGGAACAGCAACATATTGTTTTTGGCGGACAGAGGGCAGACGTTGAGTTCATGCAAGAGTAAGTCCAGCTCCTGTGGGATAGTTTCATAGAAAGATAACCTCTTTCCTTTCTCGTCCACAGAGAAGCTGGACAGCCTGACTAAGGAGTTACAGGACATGTGAAGCCGAGCAATTGTGCAAGCATGTGTGGCATCTTCTGTCTTGTGACTCCAGCATCCTCTCCTTTCACATGGGACAAAGCCATCGACGAACGTTTAAAAAGAAGAGGCCCCGACTCCAGCAAAGATGCAATTGTCTCGGGCTGCCATCTTCCTTATCGGTGCTTGTTCTCGGCGCACGTTCTCCACATGAGAGGTCTTCTCACACCTCAGCCGCTGCAGGACCCCGCCGGCAACATCCTGGTCTGGAACGGGGAGGTCTTTGGCGGTTTACGACTCCTCCCAACTGAGAATGACACCGCTGTTGTTCTGAAGCATTTGTCCTCTTGTAGTAAGCCGTGTGACATTTTGTCATTCCTATGCACCGTTCGAGGTCCCTGGGGCTTTGTGTACTACCAAAAGAGTAAAGACTGCCTCTGGTTTGGGAGGGATTACTTTGGGAGAAGAAGTTTGCTGTGGAAGTATGACCAAACACTGAAAGCCTTGACACTGAGCTCAGTGGCAGCCCGGCCTCGCCGTCAATCTGCCATGCGCGCGACCACTCACCGTGAACCCGGTCACGAATCTGGCGCCGAGTTCAGCCCGAGTGAAGCTTGCCAGTGTACCGCTCCTTGCGAATGTGGATCTTGCGCCTGGCAGGAGGTGCCTGCAGTCGGTGTGTACACAATCAACCTGAAGTCAATTGTAGAATCCGGCTCACCGACCATTGAGCTTCATCCCTGGTCTCAGGTTGGAGATCATCTTGTTTCTGCCTGCCTGGAGACGACCCAGCCTTCTGGTCCGGGCGGCTGCGTCATACTAAAGAACCCCCCCAGCTTGCTTAGATCACCCGTTGCTCCTCTAAATACCACAGTGGATAAGGACCACGGAAGCCCAGAGTCCACTGTGGAGGATCTGGAGGAGCTTCTGGACCTTATCAAAAAGGATAAGGCGGTGAAAGGTCTGATAGACGTTCTCAGCGAGGCTGTCAGGAGACGCGTCCAGTCTTTGCCCGACGAATCGCAGGCCGGCGACCGTTCACGCGTCGCCGTCCTTTTCTCTGGCGGCATCGACTCTATGATCCTGGCCGTCTTGGCTCACCGTCACGTACCCCATAGTCAATCCATAGACCTTCTTAACGTGGCTTTTCAACAGCACGAGGCTCGGAAAGACTCTGCCAGGGGACAAAAACCCAGTCGGAGTAAGTCGGAAACCCAAATGCGCACGCCGATGTTTGACGTCCCGGACAGAATCACTGGCAAATCGGGCCTGAAGGAGCTACAAGCCTTGGCTCCGCAGAGGCGCTGGAACTTTGTGGAAGTGGACGTAAGACGGGAGGAGCTGCAAGAAATGCGGCGCACGCGCATCGCTGACTTGGTGTATCCGCTGGACACGGTCCTGGACGATAGCATCGGGTGCGCCGTGTGGTTCGCCGCCAGAGGGGAGGGCTTCCTGGCCCGGGACCACCACCGGACCGTCTTCATGTCTTCGGCCAAGGTAGGGGCGGGCCGGTGATACCCCCCGCTTGACTGTACGCCGTTTTGGCAGGTGACGAGACGGCCTACCTCTCTCTCTCTCTCTCTCCCTCCCTCCCTCCCTCCCTTCCTCCCTCCCTCCCTCCCTCCAGGTCATTCTGACAGGAATCGGCGCCGACGAGCAGCTGGCGGGTTACGCCAGACACAGAGTGCGCTTCAAGACCTCCGGGCACCAAGGACTGGTCCAAGAAATCGCCATGGAGATCGGGAGGATCTCGTCCAGGAACTTGGGAAGAGACGACAGAGTGATTGCAGACCATGGCAAAGAGGCGAGGTAACGGACCTTTATTGTTTGTTAGTCACGATGGCGCCACTCTGAGGGTTAAGAAATATTGAAAGCCGCACCGTGTGTATGCAAATGGCCGGGATGAAAAAGTCCGCCTCGACCCTCCCTCAGGTTTCCCTACTTGGACGAGAGCGTGGTGAGCTACCTCAACTCTCTGGCCATGTGCGACAAGGCCGACCTGTCGCTCCCGAGGGGCGTCGGCGAGAAACTGCTGCTGAGGCTGGCCGCCCGCCGGCTGGGCCTCGGGCCCGCCGCCGTCCTTCCCAAGAGGGCCATGCAGTTTGGCTCGCGCATCGCCAAAATGGAGAACGGCCGCGAGAAGGCGTCGGAGCGCTGCGGGAGGCTGCTGGACGAGCCGGCGGGAGGAGTGGCCCTTTGAGTCGCGTCTGTACATCAATCAATAAAATGTGGAAAGCTGCGTCGCTTCGTCTACTTCATGTACGCCCGCCCGCGTGCGTGCCACGAGGCGCTCTTTGAAATAGCCGTCGCACTCCACGTACGATTGCAAGTTGCCCACGTCGAAGCGGCCGCAAATCTCCTGCACGTACACGGGCTTTCTGCCAAAAGTCCAATTCAATACACACGAGCAGATGGGTATTACATGACGTTCAGCAAAAATCACTTCCTCCAAATGTTTTGTTTACCTCGGAATGAGCCAAGCCACAAAGTTTCCAGGGGCGTCTTTGTGCTCTATGGCCGCATCCTGACGTGATGGAAATTCAAATTCATTCAAAGGATCGAGCGTTGAAATGGAACGCGCGGATGAAGAGCGTCACCTTCTTTTCCAGGAGGAAGGTGTCCAAGAGAGGGAGGCTGTTCTTGGACAACACGTAGAAACAAGGACACTGCGGAAACACAAGCAAGATGAGCAAGCAAAGGGGGAGGGGCTTCGTATACAACTTACCGCTCTCCTTGACGTGGTCTCCGAAGGCAGCGGCTTCTCTTTCATACGCAAGGCCCGAAGATCAGGATCAACTTCCACTATTCCGTATTTGGCAGTTTCTGCACCAGAAGCAGGTGAAGACTTTTTTTTTCTTTTTTTCCTTTTTCTACTTCATAGACCAAAGCGGCGCAATGCTCACCGTGGTCTCTGCACTCGTAAGACAGCACCAGATTGTTATCCTCGCATTCGGCTTGGAGTTCACAAAACCTGGACTGGATCTGAGCAAGGCTGAAGTCTTCTTTGAAGAGTGTGTCGCTTGTGAGGATGGGGAAAAATAAACAAAAAAACAGTTAAGTTGGTCAACGTTTTGCCAGCAAAAAGCTGCTCACGTATGATATGTATGAGCTCACCCTCCAATCACCATGACATGGTCCTGGATGTGGAAGTGCTTGACTGCCAGCTGGAGGCAGGCCACCGCACCAAGGCGCCCCTGCGGATAAAACAACAACAACAACAGAGTGGGCGGGCGCACTCCATTCTTTTAAATACGAAATGGACTAAAGGCATCATCAGATGAATACTAGGCAAAGTTGAGCAAGAAAAAAAATGGCTATATTTACATCATTGCTCGTGGTGTGGTCGCAGACGATCTTGACCTTTGGCAAGTGTGCGGCCCATTCTTCAAATGCTGACAGGTAAAGAGCGTTGCTCTGTGGAGGAAAAAAACACACTTTCATTTGTTAAAGGCTCAAGGACCCATGGGCCAAGTTGACCACATTGGGTTGCCGTCGTGTGTTACTGCTGTCACACAAACAATGGGGGCGCAAAGTCCATCTCATTGAGTCGAAAAGTGGACTGAACTCACCACGACGTAGATGGCGTCCAGCCCGTCGGAGGCGCTCAGTGCTCCGATCCAGTGGCTGAGGAGCGCGCGGTCGCCTACGGGCAGCAGCGGTTTGGCGACGCCGACCAGGTGAGCGAAACGCCCGCTGCGGTCGGCCGAAACGTCCCGCTGGAGCCTGGTCCCGTAGCCGGCGGCCAGAATCACGGCCTTCATCGATACGCAGCGGCTGACGTGCGTGCGCGCGCGCGTGCTTGTTGCAGCAGTCGTACTTTGGCAGTGGCCAGCCCTCGCGCCCGCGACACTTCCGGGTTGCTGTCACGTGGGACTGCGATTGCCACGCCCCTCGAGGGAAAGATTTGCCGATATTGATTTCGTGCAACTCTTTTCGAGATGATTCAACAAATGTAAGAAAATATTTGATTTTTTTTCTTGTTTATTCATAAAATAAAATGCTCCTTTTTGCTACTATTTCTTCTACCTACCAACCACTACCCTCCAACTCGCCATCAGTCAAGACTGCGCTGCAAAACGTCAAAGAAATCTAGAAGGAAAAGCATGTGACAATGTCTCTTATTTTGTTGATTTATTGTCGACCGCTACGATGGGGGTGTGGAAACAATCCTGACACTCAAAATCAATTTTATACAAGAACAAAAGGAAGAGAAGGAACATTATAGTCCACAAACATTTTTCTTTTTCTTTTTGGGAGCGCTCTTCATTTCGCGCCTTCACAGCCACTCCCAATGTCCTGTTTGGCATCTCCGTCCTCGTCCTCTTTCAACGTCTCCTGGGTCTCGCAAGGTTCGGCTTCTGAGGTCTCCATTGGCTCCTCGGCTGGTTCCGTTTCCGGCTCTGGTTCGGGTTCAGGATCAAGCTCGGCTTTTGGCTCAAGTTCCGGTTCAGGTTCGGCTTTAGGTTCTGGTTCCACCTCAGGTTCGGCTTTAGGTTCTGGTTCCACCTCAGGTTCGGGTTCAGGCGTTCCATCGGTTCTCGCCATCTCCACCTAATGGAATTCAGATTGGAGTTAGTAAAGTCTGCTTTTGCGAGGTTGCCGAGGGATGTATGGCCACACGCGGGTTTGTTAATGGGATTCACATCAGGAAATTGGATTTCACCTGCAAGGTGGCATCGACGGTCTCCTGGCTTCTCACTGGATCTGCTTGATCTTGCTGCTGCTCCTGCTCCATGGGCTCTTCCTCTTCCTGCTCCTCGTCCTCCTCCTCCTCTTCCCCCTCCGTCTCCACATTAGTCGCAAGGGCACGCACTTCCTGCTGCTGCGCTCGCTCGGTGCCCTCGGCCATGAGGTCGGCAGCCCTCTCCGTGTGGGGCGCCTCCTTCTGCACGGGCTCCGCCGGCTTAGCCGCGGCTTTCTTGCTGGCTTCCAGGACGGCCATGACGGAGGCAGGGATGTGAGCTTGCTGTTGGATTCACCAGAAATAAAATAAAAAACAATGAGGGGGGGCACGATGTTGCGAAAAACGATGTCGCGTAGGGGTCGGTCCTTGCCTGGTGCGGCGTGAAGGACCGGACGTGGTGCAGCAGGGGCTCCCTCATCTCCGGGCAGCGTTCAAAGACGCCGGCGAGCTGGGCGGGAGGCAGCTGCAGGAGGACGCTGTACGACTGCGGTCTGGTCCTCTGGCAGCATTTGACAAAGCCCTCCCACACCTTGGGATACTTCCACACCTGAGGGGAGAGGAGAAAAGAAAAAAATAAATAAAGTAGAGCTCTCGTGTGACCTTTCACCTATTCTACTCGCCAAGCCACAGGAAGCAAGATCAAGGCCGAAGCAGGAAACGCCTTAAAGCTGACCTGCTTGACGATGAGCCGGGACAGGATGTTCATGACGAAGCCGCAGAGGCGCGGGTACATGCTGAGCGACTGGATGACGGTCCGCATCAGCAGGATGGGCAGAGGGCTCTGCTCCATCAGCTGCTGCATCACCACCGCCAGAACCTCCGAGGTGTAGACGTTCTTCTCGCCGAAGCACAGGTTGGTCGCTGACGAATTGCAATTTGACACATTTCAGGGCGGCCGGTCCAGCGTCTCGGGGCTCCGCCGGACTTCTAACCTTTGATGATGGACTTCATGTCGCATTTGGCCGAGTCGATGTTGTGCAGGGAGATGAGCAGATCGCCCGGCGTCAGAGGGGACACCGACGAACTGCCCTCGCCTGAAGGACAACACGCACAATAAAGCGCACTGGCACCGGTCGCCGAAATGGCCTCGTTGCCTTGGTTTCTTCCGAACAAGCACGGCAAAATGGATTGACGAGGGAGCATCTTACTGTGCTGGGTTCCCAGGAGCCGGTTGAACACCTCCTTGACCACAATGGGGTTGAGTTTGATCAGCTTGGGGAGCGCCTGGATGACTTCATTCTTCAACACCAAAACAAAGGCAAAAAAATGTTTCACTCAAATTTGCCAATCCTTTGTTACATTTAAAAAATATAAAAAAAGGTCATCATGGACTTGATCAAATGGTAAATTAGAGCAAAAATGTTTTGTGACTTGACGTGATAT
Organism: Syngnathus scovelli; assembly: GCF_024217435.2. Lineage (NCBI taxonomy): Eukaryota > Metazoa > Chordata > Actinopteri > Syngnathiformes > Syngnathidae > Syngnathus > Syngnathus scovelli. Next base: position 18,523,399 of record NC_090854.1, on the reverse strand, counting down.
TTTGCATGCTTTTATGACGCAAACGACATAAAAATGTAAATGGTCCAATTTGTTACCTTTTCGAGGCCGTTGATGACCGGGATGAGGAAGCGAACGTCGGGCACACGTTTATGGTAAAGGTCCCGCACCCGCTCCACCAGTTCCGGAGACGGAGGCACTGCAAAGCGCAAAAATGCTTTATACTTTGGCCGTCCTTCTCAAACACGCCGTCCGTCCGTCGTCGGGCTCACCTTTGTCGGTGAGAATGTGCAGGCAGCGGGTCACCAGCGTCTCGGCCCCCTTGGGGCAGTTTTCCACCAGAAGCAAAAGCTCGGGGGAATTCATGCCCATTCCGCGGATCTGCCGGCCAAAGATTATTGTGGAAACAGACGTTGGCAAAAAGCTCAGAGGCGGGCCGGCGGGCGGGCGGGCGGCGGCAAAGGCCAGTTTGACTTACGGGGAGTTCGATGGCTCGCAGCACGCTGCGCTTGATATCGGCGATGGCCTCGGTGTAGACGGACGCCAGCTCGTGCACCAGCTTGTGGTTCAACGGCAGCAGAGACAAGTAGAGGAAGAGACACTGACGCACCGTCTCTTCGGTCCAAGGGGACGCCACCTCTGCGCCATCAAGCAAAGGCGTCAGTTTGCGAAGACCTGAAACGGCGGCGGCGGCGGCGTGTGCCCACCTGTGTCTTTGTCGGCCCCAAAGAGCAGCGACGGGGGGTTGGGGTGCACCAGGAGTTGCATGTAGTTCAAGGCAAACTTCTCAATGTAGTCCCGGAGGTGCTCTTTCTCATACATACGCTTCAGAAAGGCCAGGGCCGTCGAGCGCACTTTTTCCTTTTCATGGGAGCTGAGATCCAGAAGCACGTGAAGGTACTGGAACTGCCTGGAGGGCCGCTTGACGATGAGCTCCTTCAGCGTGGTCATGCCTAAATAGACGCGCGACTGCAACGAGACGACAGGGCCGAGTTGAGTCGACCTCCGGACGGAAGGCGGAACACCCCCCCCTCCGCTGCTACCGACGCACCTCGTCCTCGCAGTAGCGCCGGATGACTTCCAGCGCCGACTCTGTGATGATGGGAGCTTCCAGGACCAGTTTGGTGAACAGCCTGAAGCGCAACGAGGACACGGGTTAGGCCAGCCGATGTTTGGCCGCTGTTTCAGGAGGCTGTTTGGCGCTCACCCGTCCTTCTGCTCGGGCTTCTCCTGCAGCCCGGAGAGCAGCGTGTAGAGGCATTGGTCGTAGCTGTCCAGCAGTCCCGACGGCAGCTGGCTCAGGTACGTGTTGTACTCTTGATAGAGCAGCGAAAAGGCCAGCTCGCTGCGGCTGCGGATGTCCTCCAAGATGAAGTGCAGCACGTCCTCCTTCATGATGCCCTCGAACTGCGTCACCAGCTTGGAGAGCAGCTTCACTCGCACCTGGCAAAAGACGCAACGAGACACTTTTTTCTCCCCGTCGGCACTCGTGACGTCGAGCGGGCCTTACGTGGGACATGCCGCTTTGAGAGATGGTCTTTTCCGAATGAAGGATGCGCTTGATGGTTTTGGAGGTCAACTGCTCAATCTGCGTGTCGGATAAAGGCTGGATCACATCGGACAGCCTGAAGACTTTCTTCCTGCCGCTGGGCCCCGCCAATCTGCTCCACAGGGAGACAAAGAGAGTCCGGGAGAGTTCTCTTTTGCCATTACTTTGGCCGTTGCTCGGCTCGCGCCTCTGACTTAGTTTGCGCCGACGGAAGGATGGGCTCGGGAAGCCTCTTGGTGGCGGGGACGGTGGCGGCGGGCCTTCCTTTTTCCGAGTAGCCCCCCACCACCGAGATGGCCTGGCCCACCATCACTTTGCGCTTGATGAGCGAGTCCTTGCCGTCGTCTTCGTCGCCGTCCTCTCCGCCCGCCTCGTTCTCTCGCGCCTTGCACTGCTCGAGGCCTGCGCGTGCACCAAAAACACACTTCAACGCCAAATCACGCTCCCTTGTCCAAAACGACTCCTATGGGTCGATGCCAGGACACTTCATGGATGGTTGTGGGCGTTAGGTCAGGTCCACTCAAATTCAGCCGTTTCCACGCGCACGCCGCTGTTGTGGTTAGCGACAGAGGTCATTTTGACAAGCGCGGTTGGACCGACCTGGCCCGATCCCAGCCGCAGTCATCTGCGTGGCCATCAGCCGGGCCAAATGTTTGATTTGAGCGTCGGTGCCCGCCGACTCCACGGGCGTGTACGTGGCCTGGAAGGACGCCGGCATGGTGTCGGGCAGATACACCATGCTGATCAGCACCTGCGCAAAAAGACGGCGGGGTCGGTCGGGGGGGAAAAAAAAAAACAACGTGAAGAGAGTTCTCGTCGGGCGCTCACCATATTGGCCACGTTCTCCGCGTTGAGGAGCGGGCGCAGGAAGTCGGCAGTGAGGTCGATGGCGGATTGCGCCACCGGGACCGGAGCCGGCTTGGGCGCCGAAAGAGGGGCCGGCTCCTCCTTGTCCTCGTCGTCTTCCATCAGGGTCGGCTCTGAACGCCGAAGCAAAGCCACTTTAATAGCGGCGGGCAAAGCGCAAACTCCGATTTGCGCGGCTTTGCGGAAGGGCCACTCGCTCACCCATCTTGACCTTCTTGCCCTCGACGTACTGCTCCTGGCGCGGCCTCTTGCGCTGCTCCCGGACCGGTGGCGTGGAGCGCGCAATCTCGCTCTGAGGCATGCCCAGGTCCAGCAGCAAGGTGCCGATCTGGCCCTGGAACTCCACGCTGCACGGATGCTTGAGCACGGCCACCAGGTGCAGCTTGAGGTTCTTTCGCACGCTGCTCACTTGTGACTTGGCCAGGGTGGGCGGAAGGTTGGCTGCAAAAGAAAACAGCTCAAGGCACGGAACGCCGCGCTCCATTTCAGCCGCCGCCGCCTCCTCACCGTGCAAGGTCTCGTACGCCTGGACCACTTTGGACATAAACATGGGCCTTTGGCGGGCGATGGTGGCGAGGGAGCCCAGCGCGGTGGTCAAGTTAATGCTGGAAATGGCCGGATGCACCATGAACTTGAGCAGCTTGTCCAGAGCCGACTTTCCCTCCTCACACAAAACATCTACGGAGGAAAACACGCCGACTTGGATTCAGAAGAGGCTATATCGGCGGGCCGGCATCCTAAATGGAGTCCAATTTCGTCACAGAAACGACCAAATGTAGGTCGGCGGCGCTCGGGCTCCCGTATTGTAGTCAATTCCTACCGTAGCGGATGTACGCGTGGTCCTTGGGCACTTTGTCCAAGCTGATATCGCTCTCCTGCCGCTTGGGCACATCCGAGTCAGCCACGCGAGGCGACAGCGTGACGATGAGCGACTCGGTGAATTTGATGGCGTGAGTGCGCACGCCGTCGTTCTCGGAGTCCAGCAGCGCCAGGACGTCGCCTTTCATCTGCGTCACCATTTCCCAGCAGGCCTCCTGCATGTCCGACACGGCTTTGGCTCGCACCAGCCACTGGTGGGAAAAGGCAGAGGATGACGAAACAGCCAAAAGCGGGAATACCTTTTCACCCCGATAAAGCTACTGAGCAAAACCAGAGCAATGGCTACTATGCAGGCAAAAAAGAAGGCCTTACCTGTAGCGTCACCTTGTACATCTGCGTGAGAGTGAGAATGGCTTTCTTCACCACGTTGACACTGTCGTCCTTGAGCAGCATGTTCAGGTTTGCGATTAGCCTGAGCAGCAGCTCGTTGTCACGTTTACTGCAAAGACAAACAGCATGACGCGAGGCTGCCTAACCGCTCGTTTTACGACGCTCCGACCGCAATTCGAGCGCGCACCATGCTTCCTCGATGAAGCCGATGACAAACTTCCTCACTTCGATGGATTTGTCCGTCTGAAAGGCGATTATTTCCTGAAAGGTGAAGAAGAAGAAAAGAAAGGCTGAATTTCACATGACGATTGGGAGAAGATGCATGCTCACGTGCGCCCTTACGTCCAGAAAGTTGTCAAGGAGAGACGGATCTTTGTTGATGATAAGCTCTTGGACCTGGACAATAAAACGGAGGTGTCAAAAACAAAAGTTGGTGTTGGGGGATGTCTCCCATTGCATGTGAGGGGGATCACGAAGACAATTGAGCTCTATTGGACTCTTGCAGGAGAGTACACACCTGTTTGAGCACGGCCAGCTTTACATCTGCGGGTATCAAGGCAGCCTGATTCAAAAGCTCCACCACCTGAAGGCAGACACGGAGCTCACTCATTACGTGTTCATTCTACATTTGATTATTATTACTTCATAGACTCCTATTTACCTTTTCGCTTGTGGTCATGTTGATGACACTGGGTGTCTCTCCGTCATCTGCGGAGAACTCCATCGTGTCCTTCGACTTCCTTTACTTACTAAGTGTATCGCACCATATTCCCAATTCTGGTCGCATAAACATAAAAGCAGTGTCACGGACAGCCGTACATGAATTCAAGGCAACCGCGAGTAGGACGTAACAATGGACACAAGATCAGAAACCATGTTTACGGCTAATAGGCTAACTGGCGCAATGCTAACCACCAGGCACACAATTGGTCGCTGACGGCCAAGAAGCCCGAAATAACACACTCGCTAGTTGATACCGACGCATGTAACACGCCTTGATACAGTTGAAATACCTTCAATCCGATGAAAACGAAGCTTAGCTCTGTAAATGAAACAGGCACGGTCCGGCAGCGGCGTTTTTTTCTTCTTCGTGTAATAAAATGTGTAAGCCCGCAGCCACACTGCCTCCCCAAGGCACATTGCTCATTACACACACACGCACACACACACGGTGCAGTACTTTGCGTCGCATTTCAACAAATAATATTACAGCTAAGTCATAAATAAAAAAAACAGAAATACAAGTAGTTTTTAAGCATTCGCGTCGCGCAACATCCGAGTAACGATATATAGGAGCATTCCGGAAGTCTGTCTCTTCGCAGTTGCTCGTTCATTTGGCAAAGTATGTACCATTCAATGAAAACCAGTGTCTATAAAACCCGAATTAAGGGTTAAAAACGAGTCATTTAAACGTTGTTGCTGTTGTTTTTGGACGTTTACATTTTCTTTTATCTTGAAGGTGGATCCCGGAAGTCATCTCTCGTCGCTATTGGTTACCTTGACTCATCGCTCGTGGAAAAAATGGCGGCCATCGTCACCCAAAGAAGGAATTCAAAAATTCCCCACCTTTAGTTTTAACGAATCAAGCGGCGGAAAATTTCAAGAAAAAAAAAATCTGGAGGAATATCATTTGCTTCCCCATGCTGGCTGAAAAGTAGAAGGCGTCGCGAGCTACTTCAGGTTTGTCTCGCTGTGTTTTGCTCGTCGCTTCGCTCTTGTCAACAGCTGTTGAACGAAGTGCTGAAGCAGCTCTCCTTGTTTACAACAACACGTCTGCGCCCTTAACTTGCTGCCAATGAGATAGATAGATAGATAGATAGATAGATAGATAGATAGATAGATAGATAGATAGATAGATAGATAGATAGATCTCCGCGTCAATTTGCTGCCAACACTATTTCATTGCGTGCGTGTTGTCAGCGAGACGCTTTGTAAGGAAGTAGTCAAACGCTCCCTTCTGTCGTTTCTGTTGTTTGTTTGTTTTTTTGTTCATTTTCCATCTTGTGTGCGTGCGCAGCGTGGCGATGGACTGCATGCTCATCATGAACCGGATGGGTTCTCTGGGTAACTCGGCTGCAGCCCAGCGGAGGCGCATGGTCCTTGGGGTGGTCATCCTCCTGCTGGTGGACGTCATCTGGGTGGCCTCCTCCGAGCTGACATCAGTGAGGGCCACGTTGGCACCACGAAGCTTGATTTGATATCGATCGATTGATCGATCGATCGCTCGCTTGTGACAACTTGACTACTAGCGATGTGGATCTTGAATCTTGAACCTTCCAGTGAATTGTCTTCTTTCTGTGCCCGTTGCAGTACATTTTCAGGCGGCAGGAGTACAACAAGCCCTTTTTCAGCACCTTCGTCAAGACATCCATGTTGGTGCTCTACTTGCTGGGCTTCCTGCTGTGGCGGCCCTGGAGGCAGCAGTGCACCGGCACGCTCAAACGCCGACAAGCTTCACGTGTAAGCGGAAGTGCGAAGCGGATACGTGGTTTCCTATTGATTTTGTAATGTGTCCACAGTTTGGCGATACGGAAGCCTACTTTGCGCCCTGCGCCAACGACACCGCTGTCAACGACGGCTTGGTATGTCCAAAGTCTGCTCTATTTCTCCACCAATTTCAATAAACGAAAGACGAAAATGCAACTTGCGCGTGTCAATGGTGGTCTCCTTCTCACGCAGAGCGAACCGCTCTACGTGCCCGTCAAGTTTCCGGACGCGCCCGCCGATCTGTCCAACGGCTCCATGGAAACCAATCGCCAATCCGGTGAGTGTTGTTTTCCGTTGACGCGGCCGGGCGGGAATGGTGCTTTCTCATTCACCCGGGTGTGCCTTTGTGTCCCAGCGGCCTGTAAAAAGCAGCGGGTGCGTTTCAGCGACATGACGGAGGTGCGGCGGCTGCCCTCCACGCAAGCCGTGGAAGCCAAAATGTCACGGATGTCCTACCCGGCCGCCAAGGACCACGAGGCCGCGCTGCACGCGGCTACCAAGCTGAGCATCCGCGACGTGGCCAAGCTCAGCTTCTTCTTCTGCTTTGTGGTGCGTCCGGATGGCGCCGTTTTGAGCCATCCGAAGATTTGGTCACCGTGTGCCTTTCGCTTTGTTCCCGGGCAGTGGTTTCTGGCCAACCTGTCGTACCAGGAGGCCCTCTCGGACACACAGGTGGCCATCGTCAACATTTTGTCGTCCACCTCAGGTGACTCCCGCTCATCGGAACGGGCGCCGTGCTCGCTCACTGGCTCGCTCGCTCGCTGAAACGCCCTGGTGTGTCTCCCTCCCCGTGTGCGTGCACGCAACGCAGGCCTCTTCACGCTCATCTTGGCCGCCGTCTTCCCCAGCAGCAGCAGCGACCGCTTCACATTGTCCAAGTTGCTGGCGGTGGTGCTGAGGTCAGACATGGGCCAACGGGAACCGTTGCCGAGACGCGCGCTGCGCACTTGACATCTTGTGCCCCCCGCCCCCTTTAGTGTGGGAGGCGTGGTCTTGGTCAGCCTGTCAGCCTTGGAGCGGCCCGACGACAAAGGCGCCGCGGGTAAGTCCCCCGACGACAAAAGCCGCGCAGAGCCAGCATGAGTGCCGCCGGCGTGTCGCCGCAGGTTCCTTGTGGTCCCTGGCCGGGGCCCTTTTCTACGCCGTCTACGTGGTCATGATCAAGAGGTGGGCGGATGGCGAGGAGAAGCTGGACATCCCCATGTTCTTGGGTAAGCTCCGGCCGGCCGGCCAGCCGGCCGCTCGAGGCGAGCCGGCTAGCCGTCTAGCCTGCTAGCTAGCCGGCTTGTTTTGCGCCAGACAGGCTTCGTGGGGCTCTTTAACCTGCTGCTGCTGTGGCCGGGCTTCCTGCTGATGCACTACGCCGGCTTGGAGGCCTTTGAGATCCCCGGCCGGCTGGTGTGGACCTACATCTTGCTCAACGGCCTCATCGGGACCGTCCTCTCTGAGTTCCTGTGGCTCTGGTGCGGGCTCCGCCGCCGCGCAGCGCAGCGCCACGCCGCCGTCTTGCGTCTCAGGGCGCTTGCTCTGGCCTCCGCAGGGGCTGCTTCCTGACTTCGTCGCTCATCGGGACCCTGGCCCTCAGCCTCACCGTGCCGCTCTCCATCTTGGCCGATATTTGCACGCAGAAGGTGACGGGCGCGCTGGCAGCTGGCCCACGCGGGAACAAAACATTTTGGGCCTTGCAGGTGCGCTTCTCCTGGCTGTTCTTGGCAGGGGCGGTGCCCGTCTTCCTCTCCTTCTTCATGGTCGCGCTCTTGTCCCACTACAACAACTGGGACCCGGTGACGGTGGGCTTGAGGAGACTCCACGCCTTTGTTTTTCGAGCACATCGCCTTCACAGGTACGTACGCACGCTCGCAGCCGGCGCTCAAAGTGAATTTGTAACGCTTCTCGTCTCGTCTCGTCCTCCCCGAGGCTCCCCGAGGACCGGGAGCTGTGCGAAAGCCTTCTCCCTTTGCACGCCGTCTCCATGAACCAAAGAAGCCCGTGCTCATGATCTGCTGTAAGTCCGACCGCTTCGCTTCCTGAAAGAAAAAAAAAAAAGTTGCACATCAACGCAGGGCTGCTCTTCATCTGACCAGAAGCATGGCTGTTTGTTTGTCCAAAGTGCCGATAAGGCCCGTGCTGACATTCCGTTTGAAGGGGGATGGGGGGGGGGGGGGGGGGGGGGCAGCGCTCCAGACGGCTCGTCACTTTGTGTTGCTTGAATCACGTTGTGACTCAGCTTTGCTCACGCGCTCGCGTTAATGGAAAAAAAGGTCAGCGCCGGGAGCCTTCATCGTCCGACTCCCAAAAACAGAAGGTCTGGCCCATCTGCTGGCCACTTGGACCAATCTGGATTCCCAACACACGTTGCGCCGTCTTCCTTTCCGCAAGGCGTGCAAGCTATTGATCTTTTGATTTTTGTTTCCCAGGTATGAAAAAGCTGCTCGCCGTCCGCCCGGCCGCCGCAGAGACGATGGAGCCGGCCCGTGCCTCTATTTTCAATGCTTCAGTGTGGCGGTGGCGGCGGCTTCTGTCTTCTTGACTTCAGTGGCAACCCAAGAGGTCCGGGCGCCGGCGGAGGACTGGAGCGGGACTCGTCACGCTTCCTTTTGCTTTTCCTTTGGCGAGATTAAAAGAAAGGATGAGTGCAAGCACAACATCAATTTTGGGGCCGCTGTCATTCCAGACTGAAGAATTTGAAAAGATTTGATGATGAACCTGCCAGTCTTGTTTCCTGAACGGGTTCAGCACTTTGGGACAAACGTGTTCCTTCTTCTCGTGTGACGTGACGCGGCGCGGCGCCGTTTGTTTGAAAACACTTGATTCCAGTTTCTTGTCATTTTGCCTTGATTGTTGACCTGATCATCTTGTTCTTTGATTTGACGGATTCTCCTTCTCGGTCGGGTTCAACACAATTAAAGACTTTTTTGTTGTTGTTAATTGCTGTCGGTGGGCATTTTCTTATGGTCAAATGTAAATACTTGACAGACTTTGCAAAGTCGCTTCATGACATGTGTCCGACTCACTTTTTGATCTGTTTGGAATCTTGGAGGACAAAATCGAATCTGGCTGGCAATCCAGACTGCGCTTACGAATCAAGCGCTAAAGGCGAGGCGATGAGGCGCTCATGATAAGGAATGAGAGCAAATCTTTGTCATGGCGTTTAATGGTTAACTTGGCTGCTTTTGGGGGAGGAATCAAGCGAGGGAGGGAGGGAGGCAGGCAGGGAGGAGGACTTTTGTCCAAGCGCAGCTCCCCGTTGAAACAATTTTTCATGGGCAAGGAACACAGAGGACTATTTCAGGGGGTCCCACGGAGACAAGATGAAACCTCTGGCGTTAGGATTCACGTCAGAAGAGAGCGTCCTAGCCGCCCGCCGGTTCTAATCACGGCGACTGCGCCCAGAAGCTGATAAGACACAATCGATACGAGCAAAATCCAAAGCGGCGTGGAATAGGAGATAGCCGAATGAAGAATTTGGCCCAACGAGCTGCCGCAAGTCTTTAGTCCGCCACGCTTTTGGCGAGACGGTGCTTGGTCAATCGCAGGTCAGTGAAAGAACGTCTTGAAAATTTCATTCAAACAAGAATTGAGTCTTGAACTCCGGGGAAGCCTTCGGTCCCGGTTCTCCACCCACGGCAACATGGACGAGGAGATAGGCGAGGAGAAAGATTGGAGGCGGCTGGAACCCCAGCGCGGCGTCAAAGTCTTCCTGAGCGTCTTGTACAGCCTCATCCTGGTGACGGGCATCGCGGGCAACTCCGTCACCATCCGAGTCACGCAGGTTCTGCGGCGCAACGGCTACCTTCAGCGGAACGTGACGGAGCACATGGTGAGCCTGGCCTGCTCGGACCTTCTGGTTCTGCTGGTGGGCATGCCCGTGGAGCTCTACAGCGCCATCTGGTTCCCGTTCAGCACAGCGTCCGGAGGGGACGCCGCCTGCAAGCTTTACAACTTTGTGTTTGAGGCGTGCAGCTACGCCACCATCCTCAACGTGGCCACGCTTAGCTTCGAGCGCTACGTGGCCATCTGCCACCCCTTCCGCTACAGAATTCTGAGCGGGCGCCGTACGTCGGCTTTGCTGGCCCTGGCCTGGCTGCTGTCCGTTCTGGTGGCCCTGCCGCTGCTGGCGGCCACGGGGACGCAAGGCCACGTACCCGCGCGGGCCGACGGCCCGGTCCAGAACCTGACCTTCTGCACCAATCTGAGGGAGCGCTGGCTGATGTACCGAGTCAGCGTCTTTGTGGCCTTCCTGGTCTACGTGCTGGTTTTGGCCGCCGTGGCTTTCATGTGTAGGGCCATGATCGTGGTCCTGAGAAAGTCTCTGGGCTCCTCGGACGGAAATCTCAAAAGGCCCCGGCATGAGAGTGAAAAAGTGAAGATGGCCAGGAAGCAGACGATCGTTTTTCTGTGTAGGTTTTCGGCACGCTAGCTAGCTAGCTAGCTAGCTAGCGTCAACCCGAGCCGCCCCCGCCGACAGTGATTGGCGTTTGTGTTCCCTCAGGCTTGATCGTGGGCTCCTTGCTGGTGTGCTGGTTCCCCAATCAGATCCGCCGGCTGATGATGGCCGGCGCGCCCAAGTCCCGCTGGAGCGCGGCCTTCTTCCACAGCTACATCGTCCTCCACCCGGTGGCCGACACCTTCTTCTACCTGAGCTCGGCCCTCAACCCCTTCCTGTACAACGTGTCCTCCCGCCGGTTCCGCCGGGTTTTCGTGCAAGTGCTGCGCTGCCGCCTCGGCGTCCGGCACGTCAACATGCGAAGCGTGCCGTCGGTGCCGAGCTCCCCCAGCCGACCCGTTCGCTCCCTGCCGCTGGCCGACGGGATCCGATCCGAAGAGGAGCCGCGCGGGAAGGGGCGTGACTCGGGAGCAGAGGCGGCGGAGACTCTCAACAAGGACTTGGCTTTGTAGGAATTGACAGATTGATGCCATATGCATGCTCAAATGGCTTGATTGTTGCAAATTGTTGCCTGTCCAGCGTCGTGTGCGCCAGCCAATTGACCGCCGGGCACAATTCATCCAATCTCACAATGAAGACGAGTCACTGACGACTAATCAATCAATCGTCTTTGTTGATCTCGTGACGCCAGTTGGAACGAGCAGTGCGATTCAATGCTCTTCCGCCAGATGGCAGTGTGTACAATATTTCTACCTTTCGTGCAAGATAAAACCAAATCGAGTCTGCTTTTCACACTGAGTAAGCTTCTTCGAGATCAATACAATACAACACTCACAGGTTTCTGCCATATTTTCATCCTGAAGATTTGACCCCACTTGGCGTAGCTTGAGTTGTGCCATTAGAATAAACGGAGCAAAGAAAATTTCAGGTCAAACAGGAAACACTTTATTTGTTATTTTTTCCCCTCCAAAGTAAAACAAAGCAATTTCATAAGTGATTAGTGCAAAGGAAACGATCACCAAAAGACATCATTGTGATTAGCCATTTTTTATATATTAAAAAAAAAACACACATCAATATCAGGAAGTTACAATAAATGTGCAATAAACTGACAAGTCCACCAATCAGTGCAGTGAGTAACAAATACGAGGTAAATGTTAGAAAAATACAATATGCATACTCATTATAATGAGCCTTTTCTGGGTTTGTTTTTTTTTGTACACGACCACCACAAGAAGAAGAATGCCGAGCTCAATCTACCCGTATGTCAGTGTTGCCACTCGCTTCCCTGATCAATAAAAACCGCCTCACGCATTTCTAAGAGCTTTGTGTTGCTACGGGTACTGCTATCTTTTTTTTTCTTCTCTCCAACATGCACATAGCAGGTGAGCATAGTTTAAGTCACGAGGTAAATAAGAGGTCTAATGCTACCGTTTGAATATTTCTCCCCTCCAACCTTGATATGGCTCAATAGTGGCCCGATTGATGTGTAAATGATCCTTTGGTGCCAATGGACAGTGCTTAGCAAATAGAAAAAAGGTGGCTTTGGGACATTTTCACATCAATCCATTCTTTGCGGCTCTCCACACTGTCCAAAGTGGAAACGTGGGAAATTGGCTTGTTTGCAACCTGAGCCGGCGCTCTGCACTTTCCCCCGCCCGCAAAAGCGCACAATTTTTGCAAGCCGAAAAGCTTTTCTGGCCGTTTGGTTCTGCGCAAGCAAAGGGTGGAGCCAGACGCTCACAAGCAGGACTATTCAACTCTGCACAGCAAAAGAATAAAAGGACCATTTCACGAACAAGGTAACAGAGGCAACATGATTCAACAGCAACAACAACACGCAAAAGTAAGATGGAGCCAAAGCAGGCGTCTAAATACCATACCAGCAAAGCGATGAGCGCACCTGGACAAGACCGCTGGCCCGAGGGAGCCCATTGCTGACGAGAACAGGTGCAAAGCAAAAGCTAGCCGGGCACACGCAACCGGGACGAGACCGGCCGCCCGAGGGAGCCCATTGGTCCACCTGACGAGAGCAGACGCAAATGCTAACCGGGTGACGTCGCACCAAAAAGGATGCGGGGAAAACATGAAACCAAACCAAATGTAGCAAAAAAATCAGCAAGGCCAGGCAGCAAGTGGGCAGACAAAGTCAGCAATCCTGACACAAAAGTTTGAAGGACACGTGCTTGCAATTGGACCAGAAAAGCAAGCAAAATCCAGAAGCAGTGCCACGAGGAGCTTGTGGCAAGACTGCAAAGCGCAGCGTTCACGCCGCCCGTGTGCGCAAGCACCATCTCTCTCCACGCGAGCTTTGCCTTCTTCGCATTGAATCCGGATTTGCACAAATGCAAAGTGAGGAAAAGCGTCTCCGAGCTCCGGCCGCAAGCTCCGGCCGGGTCCTCTGGCGGGCGAAGCTCTCCGAACCACCGCGTGGAGTCGAAAGCTCTGGAAGGCAGACAGCGAGTGAAAAGGAAGTCGCGGGCGGCCTTTGGCCTTCACGGTCTTACAGTTGGCCAGCTGCAGCCTGCTCTGCTCCTTCTGCTGGGCCGCCCTGCTCTTGCTTTTCATGTAGGTCAGCCTCTTTGCTTCCATTTCACCTGGCAAAAAGCAGAGCGCAAATGTGCTGCGGGGATGCGCCCAACTTGAGGCAGAGGCCTTGGCGTTAGTAGCAAAAGCAAAGCGGCCATCATTTGGGGACAAGAATGCTGAAATACGGAGCAGCGGAAGGGGCGTCCCGGGTCTACCGCTCGTACGACGGATCACCTGCCGGCGGGTGGCGTGAACCCGCTCGGCGTCTCCGAGCTCCGGTGGCGGCTCTCCTTTACTTTACCTTGCGGCTCTCTCCGGGTTGCGTCGCGGGGATCGCACACGCGCTGGCGGCGGCGCCGGCGGCAGGCAGGCGTCACAACGGCTTGAGGTTGGGCTCGGAGGAAGGCCACGGAGGGGAAAGGCGGCGACCGGTCGGGGGCGGACAGAGAAGGGGGCGCCCCGTGGTCCCGAAAAGCCGAGGGGATCCTCCAGCGGGGGAGCGGGGACGCCTCCTCGCCGGAGGAGCCCGCGACGGGCGGCTGGGCTTCGGGCCCAGGGGTTGATGATGAGGACGACTTGGGGAGGAGGTGCAGGATGGAGGAGAAGAAGGAGCAGGATTCGGGGAGGGGGATGGTCCCGATTCCGCTGTCCAAGGTTCGCATCTGGCAGCCGGACCCTGGGGCACAAGCACAACGGTCGGCGGGGGGAGGGAGGGGAGGGAGGGAAGGAAGGAGGGAGGGAGGGAGGGAGGGAGGGGCCGGCGACACCGCTAACCGGCTAACTGTGGCTGAAGTGGCTGGCACTGAATTCCGTTCTTTAGCCCACCCGTCATTATTTACATCACCAAGACGGACAACACTGCATTGGCTTCGACCTCGTTAATCCCCCCCCCCCAAAAAAATCATCATTTTTCTGTTGCGTTTGTGTCACTCTCCAAATAAGCAAAGGACTTGTAGCCATGGCGTGTCATGGACTTTACTTTCTACCAGTGCCAATTGACACGGAGGCTGGAAAAGAGCCAATTGAAGTGAGTCCACTTGAACCACGCTGTCCATCCGTCCGTCCGTCCATCACGTTTGACATTGAACAACCAGCATGCGTCCACCACAGCCACCATGGAATGCACCATGCCTTGAAATCCACACCGCATTTTTAAGCCGGATCCCTCCGGGTGTCAACAAATGCCATTTTCTTAGCTCAGCATCTGACAATAAACACGACGAACTGCGGCCAGACAAAATCAACCTTTCTGTCGGCGTAAGAAGCAGGAGTGAAGAGCAAAAAGTAGGCACAGCTTGAAATACATATTCCAATTGAGTTGCCCTGCCATTTGGTGGCCGACGGTGGAATTACACCCAAAACCGCCGGCCCAAATTTGACAGAATCTGACCCTGGGATCCGCCACGCCGGGGGATTCCCGTACATTGGTGAGCAAACAGAAGCAATACGATGGCGACGTTTGCATGAAACGGAAACATTAGCTCTCCCTCTTTGAAAAGGGGAAAAGACGCCCAAGAGTCTCCTGCGCCGTTGCCGCCGCCGCCGCCGCCGTTGCCACCACACGACACACAAAACCACGACACGAGCATCGAAAGCACGACTGGCAATGGATCTAATTGAACAATTAGATCCAGAATGGGCTCACCCTGGCAACATATGAGGAGGACGATGAGGCCAGGCGAGGCAATGCGTGGACAACATGCCGCCGGGCTGAGCCGAGCCGAGCCGGGCTGAGCCGAGCCGGGCCGGGCCGAGCCGAGCCGGGCCGAGCCGAGCCGAGCCGAGCATTACCTTCACAATGCAGACTGGCCGGATTGCTCCCGAGTGGCTCCTGTCACCATCGTAAAAGTTCACCTTGTCTGCGGGACGCCTCCCACATGCCCGCACGCGCGCACGCGCGCACGCACGGCGGGCCCGACTCCAGCAAAATAGAAATAAGGCTAAAGCGCTTTCCCCCGTGTCGGAAGCAACGCAACGAAGCAAGTAGCAGAGGGAAACTTAGTTGGGTTAGTACTTAGGAGGCCTGGACTTACAGCAACATTTCAAAAGTGCTCTTTACTTCTTTCTGCAAAAAGGCAAGAAAGCCTCAGTGAGACTTCCCAGAGGCACGGCTTGCTGCGGCCGCTGCCAGCTTACCCGTGACGGCGTCCTGCAGGGCGCTGGCCATCAGGGCCGCCTTTTCCCCCTCTCCTCTCTGGCCCGCCCGTCACAGAAAGCAAAGAAAAAAGCAAGGTCAAGCACGCTAGCGGAAAGAAGCTCACCGCCGCTTCCTTCACCTGCGCGTCCCCGATGATGTCACCGCGCGGGCAGGGCACGGCGATGCACGCTCGCACCGCATCGTGCGACTCTCTCCTTCCCGCCGAGCTGAAATGGCAAATGGTTAGCGCCGATCGCGCCTTGGCCATTCCCACGACGACGACAGCGACACGTCTCACCAGTCTTTTCCGTCGCTTTTTCTCCGCTCTCTCTTCTTGTCCGTCTTGGTCTGCTTCCCCCCACCCAGCAGCGAGCTGATCTTGGGATCCCTCTTCTCCTCTTTGGCCTTGGCCACGTCCGTCTTGGCCGGAAGCTTCCCCTTGCGGAAACCGAACCAGTTGGCCAGGGCCGATCCGGACTTGTGCTTGACCTGGCTGCTCCTCTCCTGCTCCTGAGACTTGTGCAAGTTCTCCTCGATGCCGAGCATCACCTTCTCCTCGATGGCGGTGACGGCGCTCCGCCTCTCGGCTTCTTCGCAGACGGGTTCGCCGAAGGCGCTGCGGAACTGCTGCTCGATCTGCAGGCGTCTCTGGAGCCTTTCGCCGGACGAGCCCGGCCACGGAGGAAGCGCCGGGCCTTCCTCCATCAGGAAGTTGTTGAGGAGCGATCGGTTCAAGGGGCAGTGGTAGCTGGCGGAGCAGCTCACGCTTCCCGGCAGAACGTCGCCCAGGGAGTTGAGGGAGCTCCCGGAGTGCGTTTTGATCTGAGTGCGCACCTTGCCGGAGCGATTGAAGCCGGGGCGCTCGGCGTAGCGAGCGCCAAAGCTTTGGCTCCGGGCCTTGGCCCCGTTCATGCCCATTACCGGCTTCAACGGGGGTCTGGTGGACACCGAGACGGAACGCTTGAAGAGCCAGCCTTCCTCGTCCAAGCCCCAGTCCGGCGTCACGCCGCCGCCGCCGCCGGGCTCGGAATCCAGAGAACTGCAACGGGTCTCCTCCGTCTTGCGTTCCTTCATCACGTGCGCCTCGCAAATGTACGTCTGGTAGCTTTGGACGCCTTTGGCCCACGGCTCGGGATCCTCCCTGTTCTGCGGACGGGCGAACGTGAAAAAGGTAGCGCTTTCCGCTCCCGAGATCGCCTCGTGGGATCTGGCGTTGGCGGGAAGGGACGTTTTGGCAGCTCTGGAAGCAGCACTCTGGCACTTGGCGTAGTAGACGTCGGCGTACGTCTGAGGCGGGACTTGGGAAAGTTTGGGCTCGCTGATGCTCTGCTGAGACCTTTGCAAAACGTTGGGCTTTGGCGCCACCGTTCCGCCGTGGTACGCGGCGGCTCTCCCGACCCCCGGTTCCGATTCAAGGTGGGGGGCGGCCGGCGGCGGCCTGGGCGAATGGCCGTTGAGGACCACTTGATTGTCGACTGAAAAGTCGCTCTGGCGAACGGACGCGCTCTTGCCCGCGCACGGAGGATCGTTCACTTGTCCGGAGTCCGACGCGGTCCTGAGCAGGAGCGAGGCGGTCCGACCCGGCGGGAGCAGGGCGGGCGGGGAGCCCGGCTCCGAAGAGGCCGACGGGTCGGCGAGTCGCTCCGGGTGAACGGTGGCGGCTTGCGGCTGCGCCGCCGGAGCCTTTGAATCTTCACCGTCGGCCGTCAGCGACGCGCTTTTGACCGGCGACGCCAGGGGGGAGCGCTGTTGCACGCGCTCCAAAGACTTGGAGTCGTCGTCCTTTTCCGCCTCGTGATTCAAACTGTGCGCTTTTCCGTGATTGGCCCGTTTGTTGGGGCACCCGGACTTGTGACCCGGGATGAGGTTTTGATGCAGAGGCGAGCGGACCTGTTTGTGCTGTTCCGCTCCGGCGTCGGCGCTCTTGCTGCGCAGGATGAAGGCCTTCCTGGCCGAGTCGCAGAGCTGCGCTTTGGGCTTGGGGTTCCTGGAAACGCCGTCGCCGTGGCGAGGGACCTCGGCCGAAGAGCTGCGCTGCCGGGCCTCGCTCACGCAGCTCAAAGCTTTGGCGGCAGAATGGCGCGCGCCGGGGTCGGCGTCTCTGGCCCGGGAATCCGGGCGGTCCAGCCGGGATTTGCGGTCGCCGGATGGTTCCGGGTTGTTGTTGCTGTCGCTCAAGGTGACGCCAGAGTTGTGGCTTTCCGCTCGCGGGTGCTCTTTTAAGTTCTCCGGCGCCTCTGCTGAGAAGATGGCGTTGTCTGTGGTGGCGGTGAGAGGTTCTTCTGCCCCGTGGTGGCTCTGGACTTCTCCTGACATGTGGCCACCGGATTCCTGACTGATACGCCAGTGGTTGCCGCTCTCGTGGCTGATGCCTCCGACCACGTTTTTGTTTGTCCCCGACGGGTTCATTTTGACGCCCGGCAAGGAGATGCCCTCGTCGGACGCAGTCGTGCGGTTCTCCTTTGAGACGCTGCTCTGAAGACGCTGGAGGTCTGCCGGACGAGCGCCAAGGGGGCCGGCGCTGGTCTCGGGGTCCCAGCCGGCGACGCGCTGCGTTGCAAGCATCATAGTCATCACAGTGGCTCGCTGGCGGTGGTGACCTTGGGAGTGTCGGAGGCTGTTTGTCACCTGTTGTTTGGACGGGCCCCGCCCCTCCGCCCACGTGCGCGATCCGGCACCGGACGACGGCAGACGGCCGCCGCCTCTGCTGCCACGTGGGCACGTTAGACTCAAAAGACCGGGCCACCTCCCCACGCCAATCGACACTTTTCCATTCCTTTGGATTTCCTGGACAGAAGAAAGCATTTGACTTTCAACCAAACAAAAAGCGGACTGATGACCAATGACAAATCCAAAAGAAAACCTGTGGCAGCGGCGGCGGCGGCGGGCTCGGCGCGGTGCCGACTCGCTGTTGGAAGAAGACGCTCAGGAGGCGGTTCTGCTGCTCCAAGTCAAAGACACGCGTACGCAGCTTGACGCATTCCTCTTTCAAGTCCTGCCAAAAGCACAGGAGGGAGGGAGGGAGGGAGGGAGGACGTGGCAAGAGCGAAGAGGAGAACATCGCCAGAGCGAACACTTGAGTCTCCAACTTGGCGTACCTTTTGAGCGAGGAGAGCCTGGACCACCTGGTTGGCCACCTGCAGTCACAAACAAACGGTTGAGTAGACGTTTGACAGGGCGCCTCCGCCTACCGCGGGCGGTGTCCTACCTCATCTAGGCAGCGTTCGTACTGCTTCCTCTGGTTGCGGTTTTCCAAGGAGAGAGCCGAGTTCTCGGCCTGCGAGAGCCACAAGCACACCGGATGAGAGACGGCCAGCGCATGGGCGCTGATCATCAAGCGGAGTTGCCATCGTGACCAGCCTAAAATGTTTTCCGCCGAGTCGCACCTCCAGCGCTCTGAGGCGCCGGAGCACGGAAGCGCCTTCGTCGGAGTCCTCGTCCGGAGCCTGCGGCGACGTTTGCGAAGGCGCCGGAGCCTCCAGGCTGTCCTGCTGCTTCCACATCTCCTCCAAAAGTTTGTCCTGGAAAACAAAGCGCAGATTTGGCCTAGGTGGATTGCGTCTCGGTCTTTTGTACCTTATATGCTTTCATCAGGTCCAGTGGGTCCACCTTGGGGCCCTCCGATGAGTCCTGGTTCTGCAGGAGGCTTGGCGCGCTCTCCTCCATCCTGCAGAAAGAAGAACGGGACCTTGTCATTTTGCCGTTTTCTTTTTGTGACTCATCTGGAAAGCGGCTGCATTGAATGTCATTCATTTGACGCCTCCTCAATGCTCATGTGCGCTTGATGACTTTTTTTTTTTTTTTGCAACATCATCCGTCCATCCCCTGATCGGGCTCAACGGTTCTGTGATCACTTGTGATGGCTTGGGCTCATGTTGAAACGCCAGCCAGCTAGCTAGCCAGCCAGCCAGCCAGCCAGCCGCAGTGTATTTTTAGAAAGCCATTTGCATTTGAAGGAGCAAAAGAGAAGCCAAGTTGCCTGGTGCGCGTAGCTCATCAAATTGCTCAACGCGCAAAACAAAGCCAAACACTTGCTGTTAAACGCTTTGGTTACGATTGACAGCTCCTAAGTTTGACTTGATGGCTCAGATTTTCTCCAACTTCCTGTTACCGCTACGGGGTGTGTTTGCCGCGGTGCACGAGGGGCGAAGGTTTTACCCGGCCGGCCGGAGAAGTTCTGTCGCAGCGTCACCGTCTGCCAGAGCCTCCGCCACGGGTCGGCCCGCTTCCCTTCCCTTTCCTTCCCTCTGACCGTCCGTCCGTCCGTCCTTCAGCTTCGCTCCTGATTGCTGCCTGCGCAAATGAATACATTCTTGTTGATTGGAAATGCGTTGAGAATTGCAGAAGGACTGAAATACAGATGTTGGTGAACAGGAAGAACCATTTGGGTCACATTCCAGTCCATCGCTGCTGCCAGCTTGATGGTTTGTGATCCTGGAACTTACGGTCATTTTGCAATCGCCCCGGCGTGTACAAAAGGATGCGTTGACACGGATAGGCCTTTACAAATGTCCATTAACGTGATAAGAGTTGCTTCGCTCACAATGAATCCAGGTCAAGTGCCACGACACTTGATTGCGCCTCTGGCCGCTTCCGACTCACTCCGACCCATTTACTGCGCTGGGATGCTCGCCGCACGTGAACTACTGCCAAGTTAACACGACGCAAATAAACAAGACTCGGGGAGACAAATCAAACACCGACGAGGAAGGACATCTCCAGGCAAACGCTCACCGTTTAGTCTTGAAGAACAAGATTGAATAGCACTGCTGCCTAGTGGCGCTTAGCGGGAACGGTCGCACGGACATCGGAACCGACTCAAATATACGTGGACGTTGACACTTGCTCCTGAAAAGCCGCGAGTTCGGGCCCACGCTGAAGCCCCCCCCCCCCCCGAAAGGCCATCGCAAATGAAGACAGCCATTCCAAGTGAGTGAGGCTTTGTAAAATTGCAAATGGCCTCAGGTGCACGTGCGAGTCACTGGCAGTGACGCTTGCCAAGGAAGCGCTCGCCGCCTCTGCTGACCTACAAATCATTTCTGGGACGAAGGACTTGCGAGTTCACTTCCAAATCATTTGGAATACTATGATGAACGGGATTGCTGTCGTATCGCGCGACTAACAGGACACCGACTCGTTTGTTGGGCTCTGAAGACGAGACACGTTGTTTGGAGAATAAAGGCAGAGGTGCGCTCCAAATGTTTTTGGCGCACAACGGAGCCTCGCCTCGCCTCGCCTCGGCTGGAAGAAGAAGAGCGGGCCGCGCTGCCTCCGCCGGCTCGACCGGGACAAATGTGAACATTGATGGCGCTTCACAATGGGCGGCAAACAAAGGCGGCACGGCACGCGCTGACTTTGGGAGTAAAGAGCCCTCTTATACGTCTTACTACGCCGTTAAAGTGGCCATTCAGCCTCGGACGTCGGAACCATCGGGGACGGGCCCCCCAGGGCATCGAGTGCAGACGCTCACGTTTCGACAGCTTCCAAATGGGTTAGCTTGTCCCCAAACTACGAGCGGATTCCACTCGGCCCGTGCGGAACGCATCAATGGCCGTCGGGCTAGCTTAGCGCTAACTAGCGGCTCCATCTTGTCATTCAGCCACACGGGTGCATCGTCTCCATTTCAAACGTGTCTCTTTCAATGAATTGACTGTAACAATGGTTTCATTCAACAACATCATGGCATCTAAACAATGTAACGAGTTAGCTCGTCTTCCAACAAGGCGTAGCGGATGATGTCCATCTTTCACTTTGTATTTTGCTTGCGATTGCGTTTGGCCTGCCTGCCTGCCTGCCTGCCTGACTGGCCGGCCGCTGATATTCTTAGCGCTTTTTGAAGATGGTTGACGTTGCAGAGGTTGTTACCCCGCTGAGACGACGTTACTATTCTGTCGCTCTCGCAGTCTAATCTGGTCCCGCCGCGTGTTTTTATTTCTGGAGTTCAATCTTTGAGCGAGAGCTATTTATTGCCGATGTGCTTTTAAAAATAGACGTATCTTTTTTGATTGTGCTCACGCTGAAGGCCAACAATCAGGATTATTTCAGGTAGCACATTCATCTTTTGACATCTGTTGTGAAAAGGAAAGAAAAGGATTTGGACCAATCCCTTCGGGACACTTTGGACCTCGGTCAAATTCATTGAACCATTTCATTTAGCAACTCAACGTCGATTGAACGATGCCGCCACGTCGACGACACCTGCGAGTTGCAAAAAAGCCCCAAAACGAAGTGCTGCGCTCCGATGCGGACTGACTGGGCCGGCCGCTTCTGAGCCTTTCCGCTCAGGTCCGGTGGCAGCCGCTCGCCACAAGCACTCGCTGGGAGCCTCAAAGAACCTCCGGGCGAGCGCCGACCCCCTTTTTCCTCGGCTTGTTGTGGCGGTGCGACAGAATCCATCAGGCCGCCTGATAACGCGTGAGGTCTTCTTTGGCGGAGGCCCGATCTGCGCCGAGGTCAGAGCCACCCCACTCGAGCCGCTCATTTTTCGCCAGGCGGCGGGCGGTTAACACGTTTGTTTTTTTTGCCCGCTTGGGTTTAGTGCGGTGTCAGGGCTTGATTTTGTTGGGAGTGAAACTTTCCAAGAAAGCGCCACGCCAAGAAGTGGCCCAAAAAGCCTCAAAGTAAAATGGCCTGCCGGCTGGACCGTTGCGATCGACGTGTCCTGCGGGCGGGCCAACTAGCCTGCAGGAGCCAGTCAATTATTGATGCGGGGCTTAGCTTAGCCTACTTTCTCTGCGACTTCGGGGCAAGCAAGCAAGCATGCCGATTTGTCGCCATGTGTGCGTGCGCGCGCGCGTGCCACGTCTACCTGTTTGTGTATTATGCACGCAGCGTAGCCAGGCTCGGCCCAAACCGTTTCAATGTGGCCGCAGCGTCTAAACGGAGGCTTTGGTGAGACGTGGAAAGACTCGACTTGCTTTGCGCATGGCTTCGCTCCGGGCCATTTTGCCAGCGGGGCCAAAATCCGGCTTCCGGAGCCGGATTTTGCCTCAGCGAGCCGGCAAATCCTCCAGTGTCAAAAGTCAATAAAGGGCTTGCTACTTTGAAATCTTCTGCTTTTCCTGCTTCAACTTTGACGTTGTGATTTGGAACAAAGTGAGAGTGTGACTTGTCAAAGTACGGCTGTTTTTGTCAAGATGTTTTTTCTTGAAAAAGATTCTTCTCAAAGCAACTACTACTATGTATGTTTATATTACAACCTTGGGACAAAGTCATTCCAGCTATTCTATTAGTCAAACTGAAGGCTTACTTGCATTTTTCTCTTGCTACATAACAAGCTATTGAAAAATGCCACGTTGCATCATAACAATACGTCTTTTTTCTTGGGGGAAAAAAAACAACAACTCTCTTCTCCAAATTGTTCCCCCATTCATGATTTTAACAAATAGACAAATATGAATTTGTCACGTTCGTGTGTGTGTGTTTTTTGCCTCTCGAATGGAGTTGGCTTTTTACCAGCCGCACGCGCGCGCATGCATGCACGCACGCACGCACGCACGCACGCACGCACGCACGCACGCATACGTGACATCACAGGACCTTTGCACCTTTTCGGGATATGACAATTATGCCATAGTATGTCTGCATTGGCGGACATCAAAGCGTCAACTTGTGCTTAAGCTAAGCTAAGCTAAGCAGAAGCAATGGGTTGCTTGCCGGCACATCATGCTCCTGCTCCTGCTCCTGTCCTTACCTCGTCAGAGATGGACGTTACATCCCCGGAGCGCAGCGGGTAATCTGGGTCAGTGGCGGCAGCAGCGTCGGCGGCTGCAGCAGCGCATCCATCCGGGCCCGCCCGTGCGGACGCCCGCATCCGGCATCAGGAGCATCTGGCAGCAGGCGCTCGCATCCTTGCGCACAAAAAAGAAGGGAAGGAGAGCAAAAAATATGGATGAAGGGGAAGCAGAGAATGGGGATTCTATCTAGCAGGGCTCTGCCAAGGACTCAGCAGCTCCGCTCCGCTCCGCTCCTCCTCCTCCTCTTGGTGTTCTTCCTCCCCCCCTCACGCTCACGGTGCCTAATTTGCCGCTTTATGGCTCTATTTGTGTCTCCCTGTGATGCTCAGCCGCGTTTCCACCTCGCCGCTCTCTCTCTCTCTCTCTCTCTCTCCTCTCGCTCTTTGGGTTCCTCAGCTGCCCAGAGGATGCTGAACATGTGTGGACGGCGGGGGGCTGGGCTGGGCCGGCTCGGAGTCCAGGGCCACGCTTCATAGGTGGTGACGCGTGTGGAGCCAGCGCATTTGGGGGGCATGAAAGTGGATTGTTTGTTTGTTTGTTGCATGCACTCCCACCTCCCCTCCCCTCCCCTCCCTTAACCCAGTTTTGCAGTCTGACAAGAGAAAAGGCATTGCAGACATTTGGGATATTAACAGAAGGATTTTTGGATTGGGGGGGAAAAGGGACAACTTGCTATTCAGATGTTGAATTTGAGTATTGCAAAAGATAGAAGACTAAAATAGTCTTTTCTAAACCCAAATGTGGTGGGGGCGGGGCGGGGCAGGGCAAGGAAGGGAAGGGATCTGCTTTTACAGCGCTGCAACAGAGAGCTGCGTGTATTTATAGCAGGCTTGGCGGCGGAGGACGACGTGAGGAAATAAGCTCCTCTATTTTCTCGGCGCCCGCCCGCCGTCACACATGCGTGCGTGCGTGCGCTCGCTCGCATCTCGGGTGGTACGCTGCCAGGCTGCGTTAGATCAAATGGTGCGCAGGCACGCACGCACGCACACCCAAAATGCACTTAAGTGTCTCTTTTAGGATGGAGAAGACTCGCTCCCGAGTGCGCTTAGTCACGCTGGTCTTGAGCCAAATTACAAGTCGGCTGAGCCAATATTGAGCACGTGAACGGTTGAAAGATGCGCTCATATGAAGATGCATGCACGCATGCATGCATGTGTGTGTGTGTGTGTGCGCCGTTGCAGGAGAATCCCTCTGGGCTTCTGCTTTGACCTAGATGGAGCCGTGATGCTCGGCAGCCTGACAGGCAGGCAGGCAGGCAGGCAGGCGGGCAGGCGGGCAGGCACGGCGTGTGCATATGCGCAGGATGCGCACGCTCCGCCTTCAAAATGCAGCCCATGCCAAAACGGAAAAGATGCAGCAAAAGAAGCAGAGATGCCAGAAGCGTAGCTGGAGGCCGGCCAATGACAAGGGCCTCAAAGAGGGGCCCCGCTCAGCTTATGTAACTTGAAAAGAAAGGAAACCAACCATTCATGAGTGGCCAGTCAAAGCGACAGTGAACGTAGCAGAACTCACCTAAAGGGAATCAGTTGATCTTCAGGGTGCTGGCACAATGGCACAAGTCGGCCGCTTTTGCTTGATAGTCCAAGGCGGGAAGTCGGCCGGTATCTACAACAAAACGGGAAACTGCTCATGGGGTGCTGTTTGTCACTTAAGCAGGCGTCCTACTCACTGGCGCAATAAAGAAGCTTCCACAATGAAGCATCACCGTTCATCTGCAAATCCGAGTCATTGAAAAAGAGAATACTTTGCTGAAGCCCAATTTATTTTCACATGCGTACACTTTGCCGCTCTTTCCAAAATTCAGCCATCCCTCGAGACAGAGCCGTCTCGGCTAAGGCCCGGCACTCGTTGGGGGTGAAGCCCGCCAAAACGGCGCCCCCGGTGGCAACCCCGTGCTCGTCCGCCAGCTCGGCCACCCTGGCGGCGATGAGAGACGCCGGAACGTGGCAGTAGGGCTGACCCGCGATGCTGAAGGACGGCCAGGGCGCTGCGGCGCCCCTCTGGCCCGGCGGAAGCCCCGGGGGAAGCCCCGGCGGAAGCCCCGGCGGAAGCCCCGGCACGCTCTCCACGTTGCAGGCGATTTCCACGGCCCCCTCGTGCGGCAAGGCCAGGACTTGGACCCCCGGAAGACCTCCCGGCGCCGATTCCCTGAGGGCGGCGGCGATGCGCCGGCCCACGCTCAGGTCTTGAGTGTCGATAGTCACGTTGCAGTTCATGACGTAAGGACTGGCCCCGATACCTGCCGTAAAAAAAAAAAAAAAAATGAGAACAAATTTCTTTTGGATCGAAGCGTCATGCCATTACCGGTGAGGCCAAAGCGTTTGTTCGACACGGGCCCGACGCCGTTGGAGTCCGCCGTCTTCCGGAACCAGCCCATCTCCTTCCTCCGCTGAGCCAGCCCCCGTTGAAGAGGGGCATCCGCCCACCCGAAGAGGAAGACGCTGGTGCCCGGCACTCGCCGGGTGAGGCCCGCGGCGATGGCTGAGCAAGTCCGGCAAAGAGCAGAGACAGACAGGAAGAAGCCCAACATGAGCGCTCCGGACCTCCACAAAAGAACACGCGCCCAAACAGAAGCTGACCGCGAGATTCTCGAGCACAGTCGTCAGGTCCCACGTCCTCCCCCAAGGGGTAGATGGGTACCAGGTCCACGGCACCCAAACACGGGTGGACCCCCGAGTGGGCGCGCATGTCAAACAGCTGGCAGGCTTTCTCGCAGGCGGACAAGACGGCCTCCCCTTATGTAAGTACACACAAAGAAGGCAGATCTTTTTTTTCTTCCTCGTCAATTAGGATGGCATCAAAGCCAATCGGGACCTACCGATGGCTTCGATAGCGGCCACGATTGTGATGACGGAGCGGTTGTAGTCACGGTCGTTGAAGATGTTCAGCACCGCGGTCGCCTCTCTGCCAACACCTGAAGACAAGATCTGCTCAAAATGGCCGATTCAAAACTAAATGTCCGACTCACGAGTCCATTTGGAGAGTTGTGTTCAGGAGTCAGGACAAGTTTAACAGCAGATTCATTTTTAGCAGTCGCCTAACAACCTTGCAAAAATGGGAGAGAATCAGCTCCACGTGATTAGAAATCAGATTTGCCTTGAGAGTCGTACAAGGCGGCCTTGGCCACGCTTTCCACCAGGTCCGCCTTGCGAGCTTCCGACACGTTGAGCAGACACGTCACCAGGCGTCTTCCCAATGCAGTGGTCGACATCTTTCTCTGCAAGAATAAATCGGTGGAATTAGGGTAAGCAACATGCTAATCTTGTGATGATGCTGATTTTGGGGGGAAAAAACTGAGAAAAGGACACAGAATGTCAACTTTGGAATGGTCCAGCCTACAACCTCCAAACTGGGAGGCAAGTGCGGTAACCGAGTCATCCACCGAGCAGTATTCGATAAAAACAAGGTATTAAAACTCATCTCAAAAAGTGGCTTAACAACGACGTAACATCCATACTATCTCCTATCTTGTGTTTGGGAAGACGCAATAATGGTTTGTTTTCTTCTTACAAAAGGGCAAATAGTGCATGATAGACACTTTGTCTTTTTAGGAAAGCGCAACATTTCCAAGTTTGTGCGCTTTTCACTTGTGTAGCCGTAAAGTAATGGTTTTCTTTTT
The DNA here is from genome assembly GCF_024217435.2 of Syngnathus scovelli. Lineage (NCBI taxonomy): Eukaryota > Metazoa > Chordata > Actinopteri > Syngnathiformes > Syngnathidae > Syngnathus > Syngnathus scovelli. The sequence goes on along the minus strand of NC_090854.1, from coordinate 18,496,921 downwards.
CATTTGGTGTGTGTGTGAGTGTGTGTGTGTGTGCGCGCGTGTATTTCGTGGGTTACTCTGTTTATTTCGGCTGCATCGCTCAAGCATCTATTGGAACTTTACAAGCAAGTTAGCTTTAGCGGTTAGCACGACTTCTATGGAGCCCACAAGCCACTCGAGCTATTTTCAGACACTAGTTTTTGTAATAAATGCAGTTTAAATTTGGTGGCCGACTACGTAACCCTCCGTTGTCACACTTCCTGTTCCATGCCTATTCCGTTCCGTGTTGAAACTCGCAGCGAATGTCTGAGCAAGGTGTGAGAATCAAAACAAAGTTTTCAACAGGTAAATAATAAAATGTTTTATACGCACCGAGTGCTCAAGAATCACTGGCTGCTTATCATCGCCGGTGGCAGTGCAGAGTTCAGCGATTGGCCAAAGTCCAACCTGTCACAATACTACTGTTCAATAAAGAAATTAATGAAAACATTTTATTAACTCATTTTATGTTTGCCACAGATCTGAATATTAAATGTAACCATCCCTATGTTTGTGAGAGAGCAGCGCATTGGAATGCGTTTAACGAGGCGACCGGACGTCGTCTCACAGCGAAGACGGAAGTAACCATAAGTGAACTGTCTTGGTTTATGGTCGCTTCTGATTCGTGTACTGTAGCCAATTGCCTCGCGACAGTCACGTCTTGAATATGTTCATCCATCCATCCATCTTCTTCCGCTTATCCGGGGTCGGGTCGCGGGGGCAGCAGCTTTAGGAGGGACTCCCAGACTTCCCTCTCCCCAGCCACTTCATCCAGCTCATCCCGGGGGATCCCAAGGCGTTCCCAGGCCAGCTGAGAGACATAGTCTCTCCAGCGCGTCCTGGGTCGTCCCCGGGGTCTCCTACCGGTGGGACATGCCCGGAACACCTCCCCAGGGAGGCGTCCAGGAGGCATCCTGATAAGATGCCCGAGCCACCTCATCTGGCTCCTCTCAACGTGTAGGAGTAGCGACTCTACTCCGAGTCTCTCCCGGATGACCGAGCTTCTCACCCTATCTCTAAGGGAGAGCCCGGACATCCTGCGGAGAAAACTCATTTCGGCCGCTTGTATCCGAGATCTCGTTCTTTCGGTCACGACCCATAGCTCGTGACCATAGGTGAGGGTAGGAGCGTAAATCGACCGGTAAATTGAGAGCTTTGCCTTTTGGCTCAGCTCTCTCTTCACCACAACGGACCGGTACAGGGTCCGCATTACTGCCGACGCTGCACCGATCCGCCTGTCGATCTCACGCTCCATCCTCCCCTCACTCGTGAACAAGACTCCAAGATACTTGAACTCCTCCACTTGGGGCAGGATCTCATCCCCGATCCGGAGAGGGCATTCCACCCTTTTCCGATCGAGGACCATGGACTCGGATTTGGAGGTGCTGACCCTCATCCCGACCGCTTCACACTCGGCTGCGAACCGTTCCAGCGAGAGCTGGAGATCACGGCCTGAAGAAGCCAACAGCACCACGTCATCTGCAAAAAGCAGGGACGCGATGCTGAGGTCCCCAAACCGGACCCCCTCAACGCCTCGGCTGCGCCTAGAAATTCTGTCCATAAAAATTATGAACAGAATCGGTGACAAAGGGCAGCCTTGGCGGAGTCCAACCCTCACTGGGAACGAATCCGACTTACTGCCGGAAATGCGGACCAGACTCTGGCATCGGTGATACAGGGACCGAACCGCCCTTATCAGTTGGCTCGGCACCCCGTACTCCCGAAGCACCCTCCACAGAACCTCCCGAGGGACACGGTCGAACGCCTTCTCCAAGTCCACAAAACACATGTGGACTGGTTGGGCGAACTCCCATGCACCCTCGAGGATCCTGCCGAGGGTGTAGAGCTGGTCCACTGTTCCACGGCCAGGACGAAAGCCACACTGCTCCTCCTGAATCCGAGGTTCGACCTCCCGACGGACCCTCCTCTCCAGCACCCCTGAATAGACCTTACCAGGGAGGCTGAGGAGTGTGATTCCCCTGTAATTGGAACACACCCTCCGGTCCCCCTTCTTAAAGAGGGGAACCACCACCCCAGTCTGCCAATCCAGAGGCACTGTCCCCGATGTCCACGCAACGTTGTAGAGGCGTGTCAGCCATGACAGCCCCACAACATCCAGAGCCTTTAGGAACTCTGGGCGGATCTCATCCACCCCCGGGGCCTTGCCACCGAGGAGTTTTTTAACTACCTCAGTGACTTCGACCCCAGAGATTGGAGAATCCGCCTCAGAGTCTCCAGGCCCTGCTTCCTCAATGGAAGGCGTGTAGGTGGAATTGAGGAGGTCTTCGAAGTATTCTCCCCACCGACTCACGACGTCCCGAGTCGAGGTCAGCAGCACGCCATCCCCACTGTAAACAGTGTTGACGTTGCACTGCTTCCCCCTCCTGAGACGCCGGATGGTGGACCAGAATTTCCTCGAAGCCGTCCGAAAGTCATTCTCCATGGCCTCACCGAACTCCTCCCACGCCCGGGTTTTTGCCTCAGCAACCGCCGAAGCCGCGTTCCGCTTGGCCATCCGGTACCTGTCAGCTGCCTCCGGAGTCCCGCAGGCCAAAACGGCCCGATAGGACTCCTTCTTCAGCTTGACGGCATCCCTTACCGCCGGTGTCCACCAGCGGGTTCGGGGATTGCCGCCACGACAGGCACCAACGACCTTACGGCCACAGCTCCAGTCGGCCGCCTCCACAATGGAGGCGCGGAACATGGTCCACTCAGACTCAATGTCCCCCGCCTCCCCCGGGACGTGGGAAAAGCTCTGCCGGAGGTGGGAGTTGAAACTCTTCCTGACAGGAGATTCTGCCAGACGTTCCCAGCAGACCCTCACAGAGCGTTTGGGTCTGCCAGGTCGGACCGGCATCTTCCCCCACCATCGGAGCCAACCCACCACCAGGTGGTGATCAGTTGACAGCTCCGCCCCTCTCTTCACCCGAGTGTCCAAAACATGCGGCCGCAAATCCGATGACACGACTACAAAGTCGATCATCGAACTGCGGCCTAGGGTGTCCTGGTGCCAAGTGCACACATGGACACCCTTATGCTTGAACATGGTGTTCATTATTGAAAATCCATGTCGAGCACAGAAGTCCAACAATAGAACACCGCTCGGGTTCAGATCGGGGGGGCCGTTCCTCCCAATCACGCCCTTCCAGGTCTCACTGTCATTGCCCACGTGAGCATTGAAGTCACCCAGTAGAACGATGGAGTCCCCAGAAGGAACGCTCTCCAGCACTTCCTCCAGGGACCCCAAGAAGGGTGGGTACTCTGAGCTGCTGTTTGGTGCATAGACACAAACAACAGTCAGGACCCGTCCCCCCACCCGAAGGCGGAGGGAGGCTACCCTCTCGTTCACCGGGGTGAACCCCAATGTGCAGGCGCCCAGCCGGGGGGCAATAAGTATACCCACACCTGCTCGACGCCTCTCACCGTGGGCAACTCCAGAGTGGAAGAGAGTCCAGCCCCTCTCGAGAGGGCTTGTACCGGAACCCAAACTGTGCGTGGAGGCTAGTCCGACTATATCTAGTCGGAATTTTTCTGCCTCGCACACCAGCTCGGGCTCCTTTCCAGCCAGAGAGGTGACATTCCATGTCCCAAGAGCCAGCTTCTGCAGCCGGGGATCAGACCGCCAAGGTCCCTGCCTTTGGCTGCCGCCCAGCACACATTGCACCCGACCCCTTTGGCCCCTCCCACAGGTGGTGAGCCCATGGGAAGGGGGACCCACGTTTCCTTTTCGGGCTATGCCCGGCCGGGCCCCATGGGCGAAGGCCCGGCCACCAGACGCTCGCCTTCGAGCCCCGCCTCCAGGCCTGGCTCCAGAGGGAGGCCCCGGTGACCCGCGTCCGGGCGAGGGAAAACGAAGTCCATTTATTTCAATCGTCATAAGGGGCTTCTGTGAGCCGTGCTTTGTCTGGCCCCTCACCTAGGACCCGTTTGCCATGGGTGACCCTACCAGGGGCATGAAGCCCCCGACAACATGGCTCCTAGGATCATAAGGGCACGCAAACCCCTCCACCACGATAAGGTGACGACTCACGGAGGGGTAAGCGACGATCGTTGGTTGTGAACTATCTTGGCCTACATGGACATTTGCGCAGGCTCCGTGGTGTCAAAAGTGCCACGCACGCGCAGTAGCAGTTGACGATGTGTTGAATTTCAAGCATGTTTCGGAACATGACACTGTGCTGCCGTGGATTTAATAAACAGCGCCTCTCTGTGGGCACATCACAAAAACAAGCAGAAGAACGCAAATTGGAAGATTTTTCAGGAGGCGGCGCGCGCCGCCCCCTGATATAATAGCGAGAGCGGAAACGTCACGCAATAGCTCCTATGCCAGAGGGAATGTCTCTTACAGCCATCCCGGAGCTAAATGTGCTGCGAGTTGCACCGAGGTGGCTCCTGCACGTGTGAGCGCCTATCTAAATGCTTGCCTTGCGTTGGATTGAAGGATTGACCCGATTATACTGACAGCTGCAGCCCAAACCGCGCCGATGACAACCACGGTGGCGCCGTCCTCTTCTCCGGCGTCGAGCAGCCGCCCGGTTGGACTCTCCAAAGATCCGGACGCGCCGAGGGTCCACAAGCTACTGGCCGTGCCCGGGTGCAAAGCAAACATGCTCAACGATCTGCTCCTCCTCCGGCCTGGAGACGGACACGAGTCGCAGGCAGATAAGAGCAGCATTAGCTGGCATGTGGTGTTTTTCCACGGGGATATTCAGGTGAGCACAGGTAGAAAATGAACAGTGCGGTGTGCGCTCTACTGCATTGGATGATCATCACAGTGAAAACCATATGAGCAAATTCCATCCAAGTGTGTGCTGTGCTGGTGTTGTTTTGTTGCAGAACTTCCAGGAGGAGATGTCCTCGCAGCCGGAGTGCGCCCAGTGGCTGGCGTGGAGCCTGGAGCAGGTGGGCGTCGCGCTGGGCCGCCGCTTCCCCGGCCACCACGTGTGGGTGGTGCGCGCCTCCCGCATGCACCTGCACAAGTTCAGCAGCTACCGCAACTTTGTGGAGAGCAACTTGTTCGGCGCCCCGCAACACGGCCCGTACTCGCCCGACGGCGGAGCGCTGCGCCAACTCAGGTAGGGGAAACTTCTTTCCTTTGCACGGCCCGGGTAGAAATCATGGCTTAGCATTACAGCTAAATGCTAGTTCCCCATGTTTGCTCCACTACTTGACACAAGTCTGCAGACCTTTGAGTCCAACTGGGCTTACACGCCATCAACATTTCGCATTATCACGACCACTCTGTCATTTATAGATCAGGCACATCATTTGAAAACATATGCCACGATAGTTTGAATAAACCCACCCAAAAGCGATGCGAACAAAGAAGTGGAGTGTCCGGAGCAGTTGAATCTTCAAGCTGACGAACCTGGACTGTGGTCGCAGGTCTCTGCTGGTCCACGGGATGGAGCGAGCCGGCCTTCCAAACACCATCCGGCCTCCGGGCGGCGCCAGCGGCAAATTCTCCCTGACCTTGGTGGGCTTCAGCAAAGGCTGCGTGGTCCTCAACCAGGTGGTCCACGAGCTGGCCGGCGCCCTGGCCGACCCGGGTCTGTCGGACTTTGCCGCAAGCCTTTCGGACATGTTCTGGCTGGACGGCGGCCACCCGGGGGGAAGCGAGACCTGGGTGACGGACAGGAGGCTGCTGGGCCAGCTGGCCGCCAGCGGCATCGGGCTCCACGCCCACGTGACGCCCTACGAGGTCCGGGACCCCGCGCGGGCCTGGGTGGGCCGGGAGCACGCGGCTTTCGTGAAGACCCTGGAGGAGTTTGGGGCACGTCTGTGCCATAAAATCCATTTTGCCGACGAGCCGCCGTCCATTGAAAACCATTTTGGGGTCATTGGGGAATTCTGAGCCCCCCTTTAAGAGCTTTTCACAAGCAACAGAGAATTGAACTCGCAGTCACGGTCAACCTAGGCCGGCTGTCGTCGCGCTTGAATGTAGCAAAGCCAATCATTCCATTTGAATGCCCTATTCCAATGTGTCTCAATGACCCGTCAGCCTTGAAATGATGTCAAGAAATGAAAATCTGCATAAAACCTCTGTTTTTATTCATTTTGCTCATTGCTGGCTTAAAATGAGTGATTTTAATCGTTGCGCTGAATACAGGAGAGAAGTTTAATTTCATGGTTCGACATTTCCGCTGCAAAAAATGGCAATTTGTTTTTTTACGGGTCTTCAACGCAAAAGTCAAGCATACGGGAGGGAGGCGTCGCATCTTTTCCATCAGCTTTAATGAGCCCAAATGTGCACTAGCTTGATCACAAAACCTGAGTTGGATGCAATCAACTTACCCCTGGGTTCAATTGGAGCAGTTCCAAAAGAAACAAACATCTGCGGCCAAATGTGCGCGTGAGGTATCAGACAAAACAGCAGACCATTGTCATGACATCAAGAGAAAAACGCAAGTTGGAGCAAGCGAGCGCAAGGCTATTGTTTCAATACAACCTGAAGAGGCCGCTCGGGGCTCCGATTCAATTCATTCCATGGGCAGGCTGCTAACAAATGATCTTTCCCCACCCAAATGAATCTAAATGCCAATCATCCGTTCCGGTGCCTCCCCCAATTTATTTTTGAAATAAAAAAAAAAAAGCACTTTTTTTTTTTCTTACAAAGAGGTCAGCTTGCATTAAGCTAGAAAGAGCTTTCTGGAAGGCAAAGTAGTTAAATGAAGGACAAAACTTTGAAACTGGTTTTGTTGGAGCGTACAATTGAAAATCAAACAGCTGGAAGCCAGCGAGCCAGCGTGGAATGTTTGCTTGCTGAGCCGGCCGGCACTCAAGCTTCAGCACGTGAGTAAAAAAAAATGTCAAAAGATGGCTTGTATAGCAAAAAACTCAGGTCACTCATATCTCAAGGCACTGAGGTACATACTTGCGTCACCTAGACGACCCCCAAAAAAAGCAGCCTCGTTCTGAGCTGAACGTTAACAGAAGGCGACGAGCGCTTGGACGCATGCCGTTGATGTCACATGGAGTGTTGGTCCATCTCAATTGCCTTCATTTGTCACCAGCGATCGATCCACATAGCCAAAACATATTAGTGACATGAAAAAACTAAAACAACGTTGAGTTCCAGCGCATAAATAAAATCAGTAAGGATGACGTTAGGAATATGAAAAGTGAGCAGTGATATATATATATTTTTTTTTTTGGTCTTTTCTGTTTATACGCAAAGAAGAGCCTTCATTTTAAAAACATGCGTGAATGCATAAAGCGCCGCGTCGATGAGGAAGTTAAGTGCCGGTCGGCGGGCTTCCCTTTTCCGCGGGACGACAAAAGCGGAACCGGTTTGGCCGCCGACGTGTCGTCACCTGAGAATCGGATTAACACTGAAAAGGGAAAAAGACCATTCAAAGATTCGGGTTTCCAAAATGTACAAAAAGTGGCCGTCAAGTGTGGGAATGTGCTTTTTGCATCAGTCCGGTCCAGCCCTTTGGCAAAACAGGCGAGAAGCGCAGAACGTGCCGCGGCCACTGGCGACAAGAGGGCGGGCCGCTTTAACTCGGCGGCGAAGGAGTGAGATGATTATCTTTGGCTTGTGTTAATCAACAAATGGAAATAGTACGTCGCCCGGCGCTCTTAAAAGCCATTTCACACGTCACCGTCTCCGAGACGCGTCTCCTCGTCCAAGCGGACGCGTTTGGCGTGGAAGTGCAGCGGCGCCGCTGACTCCAGGAAGTTCTCCTTGTCTTCGGGGTCCTCGGGCGGAGGCGCCGCCCACTTTCCACCGCAGCTCCGCTCGCGGGCGCCGCGGGCGGACGCCGCCTCGGGACCGGCCGACGGCGGCGCCGGCTGCCACAACCAAGGGTGGCCGATGCATTCGGCCGCGCTGGGACGGTCCCTGTCGGCAACAAATACTCGTTAGTGCGGTGCGGTGCGGCTCGCGCGAGGAAAACGAATGCAATCGGCGCGGCAAACAAAGCCGGCCGGTTGAAGAATTTACAAAGGAAACCGCCGGCAGGAAAAAAACAAACAAACAAAAAAAAAGCAGCAGTTGCGCTTTTGCGGTGACGCTAAGAAGAAAAAAGCATTGAGATTGGCCAAGCCGGCTCCAGACTTGAAGCCGGCCACGGGGGATTTGGAGTGGTTCCTTCAAGCAGTTTGGACAACAGCTTGGAAAAAAAAAAAAAAGCAAGAGGAAAAAAAGAGGCAGGCTTGACGGGAAAGTGGCCATGATGAGGGGAGGCGGCCTAATTGCTACTTCCAAACGTGTTTGTTTGTTTGTTTATGGAGCGTGCAAGGAGCTGTTGGCAGGTGCCCTCCTCCTTAAAAAGAAGGAGCATTGCTCCAAAATGAACCGAGGGCAGACGTCCGCTCTTTCGCTCTTTTCAATTGCTGGCTCGTTCGCCGGCTGGCCGGGCTACTCACTCGGGCGCTTTGACCAGCAGCTTTCGGATGAAGTCCACGGCCAGCTCGGAAACCCTGGAGAAGGCCTCCAGGCTGTAGTCCACGTTGACCTGGGACACGTTCAGGTACGTCTCCTGCTTGTCGTCGCCGGCAAACGGCGACTCGCCCGTCACCAGCATGTAGGCGATGACGCCCACGCTCCTGAGGCAAACGGCGGTTGGGCTCAGCAAACAAAGCCCCTCGCTGCCTGCCGCCTTTCAAAGTCGCCGCTCGCTCGCTCGCTCGCTCACTCACCAAAGATCCGTGGAGGTCGTGATGGGCTCGTAATTGAGGACTTCCGGTGCTGAGTGAAGAAAAGCGGAAAGAAAGCCGTTTAAGGTGGATGACTTACTTCCTGCTCGAGACATTTTTCACTCGAGGCTGCCCGCTTCAAAGAAAAAAAAAGGGCTGACTCATTCAGTTGAGTCATTTCAACTGGTGTGGGTGCGTTCAATTGTTGACTTTTTTTTTTTCATGTCGGAAGGAGGTTTCGCAACAGAGCCAGCACTTTCTTCCGCAAAAATGTGACTTTGGTCTTTTTCTGGCTTACCCACATACTCAGGTGTGCCGAGAATCTCTCGCAGCTCGCCGACCGCGCCCAATCTGCGCGCCAGGCCAAAGTCGACAATTTTGATGTCCCCGGGTGGGGAAAGGCTGGTCAGGAGGATATTCTGAGGCTGAGACACACAGCAAAGAGTCAACGCGGAAGCAAAGGTGCAGCAGAGGCCCGTCCCGGCCCGTCCCGTCATGTCCGTCGCCCACCTTGAGGTCCAAGTGCACCAGGTTGCTCTGGTGAAGGTGCTGAACGCCCTCCAGCGTCTGCCTTATCAGACGGGTGATCTGGGCCTCGGGCAGCAGCTCGTCACTCACGCAGTGGTCGAAGATCTCGCCGCCCGCCGCGCTGGAAAAGGCCACAGCGTCAAGGTGTCCGTTTTCAGCGGCGAGCGGACGCTTTGCCGTCGGGACTCACTATTCCAGCACCAGGACGATGTCGTGGTCCGTTTCGTAAGCGGCGTGCAGGTTGACCACCCTGGGGTTGCTGCGGGCCGTCTCCAGGACGGCCATCTCGTGGACCACCTCGGCCCGGCAGTCGCGGCCCCGCCTCCTTTTGCGCAGGAACTTGGCGGCAAACACCTTGCCCGTGGCTTTCTCCACGCAGCGCTTGACCACAGCAAACTTGCCCCTTGAACAAAGTGGACACCGTTAAGGTTCGGCTTGCGGCCATCGGGCAGGCTCGCCAAAAGTGCGAGTCGAACAACAGGTGAAAAGGTGACACTCAACGAGATCAGGAGATGTTCCCATCAAAGTGTCAGACTGCAGGAATAACACAAGTTCAAACCGCTAGAACAGGTTGGACAAAGTTCATGTTTAGCACTCACGAACAAGAGCAGAGTGGAAAAGCGACCTCGATTTGCACCAGGGCAACATGAAACCAAGCGCCTTCCACTGTCGTGTGGAGCCAAAGCAAATAGTCCTGTAAACACTCCACCAAATCTCATCATTTCATGGGCCTAAAATAGCAAGCGGTGCTCAAACTGCGGTCCCGGTCGGTCACCTGGAGGGGCTGTGTCGCTCTGCAATTTCAAGAACAAAGGGCACACTATTGCAGGAGTCGAATATGACCTTTTGGAGAACAAAATGGGTTTTATTTTGAAAATGCTGCCACTTGCTGTTGGCTCAAAGTGACATCACATGTTCTCCGACATTCACTCTCCTGCTGAAAGTTTCCTTTGCAGGCACACAACTAGAGAGTAGCGTTGTACTTTCAAAATTCACGTTTTGAAAGCATCTCACGAAACTTTATGCTGGTAGAATTCCATGTTGCACGAATCAATTCATGACTTTTGATTCTGGCAACTGCGCTTCGGTTTCAAAAGCGATGATGACGTCGTCTTCGTGCTGATTGAATGGACTTTGACACTGACTTGATCTCGAATTGTTTCGTATGACATTATTTGGTGGACCTTGCCCTGCCCTGCCCTGCCCTGCCATCTCATGGTTTCTCCCCCCCCCCCCCCCCCCCCTTGCCCCCGGGCACCAGGGGATGTGGATGTTAACATCTGTCACCCTTGAGAAGCCCCTTTCCGCGGCGAGAGAAGAAACAAATTGGACTTGCCTATCATATCATATCATATCTATTTAGTGTGTTTGGGAAGTGCTCCCTCCGACTCACCTCCCCAGCTCGCCGGTGACTTCGAACACGGCATCCAGAGGCTCCGCGCTGATCGGTGTGTGACTTTCGGCCAGCAGTCCGGCAGCCAGTCCGCTGCGGCTGTCCAGCCGCCTCCGAGACATCGTCGCCTAGATCAGCACCAGTCGGCGCAAGGAAGCGAGCGGGTCGCCGCGATGCGAAACACGGTGGGAGGGCTGTGAAGAGGACTCTCGAAAAGGGCGAAGCGAAGCGAACGAAGCTAAGACCGCCCGCCGCCGGCTACTTCCATGCTAGCCCGGTTAGCTTCCGCGGTCAGCTCAGCTCAGCTCGACGCTCGATTTCGTCAACTTAACCGAGGAGGAGGAGCTCGACTACAAAAAAGACGATCTACGACATGTCCCTCCATTGATTAGCGCGTCAAAGGTCGAGCACTTCATTCTAGTTTGTGGGCGACTTTCCGCTTCTTTGCTCTTTTCGCCTGTCTTTCTTTTTTAACGACCTTCTTGTTTGACACTTCTCGACGCGTCACTGCTCTGCTCTGCTCGGCACGGCACATGCGCACTGCTCATTTGCGGGCTTTCGTTTGAAACAGAAAAGAGTTGAAGGAGATTGTTTTTCTGAATGTGACTTTTAGTTAACGCATTTCTAAGAATGTAAAAAAAAAACAAAAAAAAAACGGTGTAATTCCAAAACAAAATAACCACTTTTTCAGTTTTGGGTTGCCTGTTAAATTGGACAGAAACAATACATTTAGAATCAACAGTGCCTTTTTATATACAGTAATTTTAATATTCGATGGACTTAAGAGTTTTATACGTTGTGTAAAAACCACTGTAGGATTTAAACCCGTCTAAATTTCCTGTGTTTTTTTTGGTCAAGTCATCGAGCCTCACTGCCGTGCCTTGACCAATGACGCAAAAATGTTTAGCAATTTCTCTTTGTTTACCTGTCAATGACATAAGGTTCAAATTCGGCAGCAATTGAGCAAAATCTAGAAGATAAGGTTTTTCAAGGACTCCTGGAAAGAACCATATGGACTCGAAAATGGTGACTTTAAGCAAAACAGCCCAGACGTTTTCAGTCAGAGCTTCCTGCTCATAATGGACACCAAGTTTCCAAATTGGCAAACTCAGCTTCATTGGATTGAATGCGGCCCACAAACTCAAAGGAGTCATTGGAAGCAGGCCCACTTGTGGAGCCCCTTTGGTCCATTCAGTGCAAAATATATATTTGTACACACAACAGGACAGATATGCTGTACATTTACAGTTCTGTACAAATAAGAGACAAACACGATGACTGCGCACATGGTCCACATACATGTGGTTTTTTTTTTTTTTTCTCAAAACAGCCCTATCGGTTCATGGCCGTCTGACTGGCGATGAGCCGCAACCATGGAGATAGGCGGGCCACGCGCGGAAAGTGACGTTTAGTGGTAACATGCCAGACGAGACACATTCAAACTACATTGCACATTGCCAGAGCTCATTCAAAGTGACTTTTGCGGAAGAGCAGCGGAGCACCCCATCCTTATTACTCTCAAGCCTCGCTCGGGTCAAGCGCGAGGGCCTCACCGCAGTGATTTCCACGATGGAAAAAAAAAAACAATAACAATTCATCCTTCATCTTGGTTTTTTCCTGATAACAATATCGTCATGCAGAAAAAGCTAGTAAGGACAGTCAGTGTCTTGCAAGAGCCGAGCATGCGATATCAAGCGAGAACACGCCGCCGCCGCCGCCGCAGATCTTGCGGCCCCCGGCGCGGCTCACGGAGCCCACCGAGAAGCGCTCACATGCACGGGAGGATTCAAAAGTCTCGCCTCGGCGTCTGGCGGCACACGCCGCCGCTGCCGCCGCCGCCGTCCGTGTTAGTTAGCCGGCTGGCTACTCCGTCCTCGGCCACACTCAAGTTTCCCTTTGCATGCATCCCCATAGAAAAAGAAGGAACATTTTGGTTGGCGACGGTAGCAAAGGGCTTTTCGCCGCGGACGCAACAGTCTGTTTGTTCCATGGCATGCTGTCGAGGCAAAAGTAGCGAGCGGCGTCGCACGAGTCTTAGGTCGGTGGCTCGAGGAAACGCTTTGGTCCTCCGAGCGCTAGCGGCTGTCAACGACACAGTGCTAGCAGACGGGCATAGACAGGGACGCTCACAAAATGTTGATTGGGTCTCAAAGCAAATGTGTGGTTGTCAGCGTGTCACCTTTGCCATGGAGCACAAAGGCCCATGTCATTCATCCATGCTGTGAAAGAGGAGCGATGCGCAAAATGGCGTCGCCGTCGTTGGCTGCCGTGAAGGTGTCAATCCGACAGCTCGCATCATCGTGCCGCTTTGGAAAAGCACTTTGTGGGGTTCTTCTCTCTCTGCTGGGAGGGGGTGGTGGTGTCACTGTGTGTGCGTGTGTGTGAGTGTGTGTTAGGGTTAGGGTCACTCCAAACCAAAGGTGCTGGTCTCCTCCACGGCCGTCACCAGCTTCTCGTAGAGCATGGAGAAGGACGGGTAGGGCGGCAGGTCCAGCCGATTGAAGCAAGTGTGCGCTCTGGAGGACACACAGGTAGATGGACTTGGCATGTTTGGGTGACATTTCAGACACAAGTGACACATGGCTCAAAGGTTTGCGCTCGCTCGGCCCACCTGTCCAGCAAGCAAAATGGCTGACTTGATGGTGTGCTCCTACCTGGGTAAGGAGGTGATCTTCCCCCACTTCTCCACACAGAACCGGCGGGGTCCGTTACTTCCGCGTAGCGAAGCGAAGCCCTCATAAGGAATGCTGGACGTGCCCGTCACAAACTACATTGGAAAGAGGACACGGTGAAGACGTTCCACCGCCGTTCTTCTTGTTTTGTCCAAGGCAATACAGGCTTTTGGCCAGCGGGTGGCAGCATGTGCCTCACCTGCAGTAGGCGCAGCCTCTGCTCATTGTTGAACCTCTCCACAGCTGCCCAGAACCAGCGGATCACTATGTGGTTGTCATGGTAACCTGCCAGAGGAGAGGAAGGGGGGGGTGATGGCGGAGCATGAGTCAGAGGAATAACAAATAAGGTGATTCCGATGCTTTCATCTTTTGAAGGCTCTGCGGGCCGTGCAGACGCAGGACAGCGGCGAGACAGAGCCACATTATGAAAATTGGACCTTAGTTCCTCACAGTTTTCGCTTTTTAGCTTTGACGTTTCTCCGTGATGATTGTTTTTGTGTCTCTATTGGATGGTGTTTTGGGTATTGCTTCTATGGAAGCCAACTGACCTCCTCTGTACTCGGTGTTGTTCCTCCAGTCCGCCAGGTCGATCTCGGCCGTGCCGGCGATGACCAGCTCCAGCTCCCTGGCGTCAAACACCGACACCAGTCGCACGTCCACCACCTGAATATGGCAAAGGGGGCACAGGGTTGGAATTTGGATGCGGTGGCTTTTGAAGCCGGCGGCGGCGGCGGCGGCGGCGGCGGCGGCGGTACCTCGTAGAAGCCTCGCACCAGGCTCTCGGTCTGCTGAGCCACGCCCCTCTCGATGCGCCACTTGACCATGCGCTCGATGTACTCCTTCTTGTTCTTCTCCGACACGGGGATGCCGGCCCCCCCGGGCTTCAGCTCTCGCTCGGTGATCTGCAACGTCACACGAGTCACACCGACCCGCTTTGGGGGAAGATACAAATATTTACTCCATTTTTTTTTTTTTTTTAACCTGGGCAACGTTTTATCCTTCACCACTTTTTTACAGTGGTTTGTTTTGACAGTTGTACTTTAAGCTATGCAAATGACTCAAAGTAGTTTTACATCAATTTTCCAAGCGGGTACCTGCCCAAAGACCTCCTCGTTGACAGTGAACGTGAGATCCAGCATGTCCTCGATGTCGTTGTCCTTCATCCACTGCAAGCTCTGGTGGAACTCCTCGTCCAGGAACTCCAGGTCACTCAGATCGCACGGTCTGCGCAAGTAAAAAAAGAAAAGCATCGTAAAACATCCCAGAGGTTGTTTGTGCGCTTTGAAATACAAATCATGCGCGGCTTGCAATCAGGCCGTCGCAAATGCGGACAAACAAAGTTGGCCAGATCCAAACGAAACGAGCACCGATGCCGTAGGTTCAAATGGGAGTGCGGTAAACGGACGACCGCCGCCGCCGCCGCCGCCAAAAGAAAACTCGCGTGAAGCTAAGCGGCCCTGCAAAAGTCGCACGGGGTTTAAAACGTTCGCCCGCTCGCTCGCACGACTTACATGCGTAGCAGCCCCTTGTAGAATGGACGAGTGAAGAAGGCATCCAGCAGATACTGATGGACCAGGGCCAGGCCCAGAATGCGCCCGCTAAATCGAAACCTTAAGACACGCAAACGCACGTGTCTTCACTTCCACCCGCCGCAATGAGCGGCACTTGCCAAACGGCGGCGCCAAACCATTCGTGGTGATTGTCCACAAAGGCCGACATGGGGCTGATTTGGACCGTGTACGTGTCGTTGGCCGAGTATTCAAACAGGCCGTAGTAAGGGTTGAAAAGCTCTCTGGACACCAGGAAGAAGAATTCTCTGGAGGGGCCGCTGTAGTCCAGCCTGCGCAAAAACAAAACGGTGACGGCCGGCGCCGGCCGTGGCTTTCCACGGTGCGTTGATTTGCGCTCACCCGTCCTCGCCCACGAAGCTGACGTAGAGTTTACTCCTCTGCAGGTCTTTGCGGGAGTAACACATGATTTGGTTGAAGGCGTCCTCCAGGAGGTGGTCCCGCCGTATGATGAGCCTAGGTGACAGTTCAGAAAACAATTGAAGGCAATGGATGAATCGTGTTTCACTTGCACATACTTGACTTTGCCGGGGCCCTGCCCGTATCCCTTGGTCTCCAGTTTCCGATAGAAGTTCCTCAGCTTGGCCTCAAAATCTCGCTTGTAGGGCGCGGGAGCGCGTGCGTTGGCCCGTTGGGTGCCTGACGGAGAAAAAGGAGGGAAAGGTCCGGCCGGGAGAGGGAAAGGCGGCAGGGTGAAAAGTTCAGCCACGCGTCTTCTCACCCGGGGAACTCTGAGGAGACGAGGACAGGCTGTAATTTGGGTGGAGCAAAGGCGGCACGTAGGACATCACCTCCTCTTCAAATAAACTGCGGACAGAGGGGGGGAAAAAAAAAACCATCCGATTTGCAACCTGCACGCGTGCATGTGGGTGCGTGCGGGCGAGCGAGCGAGCACCAACCTGAGCAGCATGACCAGGTCGGCGTCCCCGGACAGACGCGCCAGCCCGACGGCGCCCTCGCTGCGGATGAACTGCACCTTTTCCCTGCGAGCCACACAAGCAAGCGCGTGCCATTGGCTGACGGCGAGGACTGAGCGCCAGGCGGCGGAACCTACTTGAGGGAGTTGTTCCTGGCAAGCTCCGGTTGTCTTTCCTGCAGCACCTCAAAGACGTTGGGCTGCCTCAGGAAGGCTACGATCTTGTCGTTGTACGCTGGAGGACGGCAACGAGAAAGACACGTCATGGCAAAGGCGCTCGGCGGCGGCGCTCTTCCTCGGCGGCCCACGCACCGACGGGCACCGGCTCGTGGTACTGGCCGGAGCGACTGGACCCGCCGAAGGTGTTGGAAGGTCGCGGCGCGGCGGACGGGTTGCTTTGCCGTGAGTCGTCGCCCACCTGCGGCAAAAGGAGCTGCTGAAGGTTCAGCTCGCATCCGGGCTCTGACGCATTGTGGGAATGCGCTGACACGACTCTGGGATAACTCACCTCGCCGGCGCTGTGGCTGCGTTGGCGGCTCAGGTGCTGGCGGTGGGCAAGCAGCCCGGTGGAGCGAGAGCTCTGGAGAGGAAGCCGCGGGTCGATGAAGGTTGTGGAGCGACAGTTGTGATCCACAAAGAAGGGCTGACAGGGTGAAAGGCAAACTCGTTTAGGGGCTTCAAAGGTTTGGCAAGAGCGAGCGGCCCAGCCCGGCCCGGCCCGTCCAACCAAACTAATTGGAAGACACATCCATGCATGCATGCATGCATGCATCCAGCCAGCCAGCCAGCCACCTTGCCGGTGTGGTCGTGCTTCATTTCCCATCCGCGGGGAAGCTCCAGCTGCTTGTTGGAGAACATGTTGAGGAAGGTGACCAGGTCTCGGTTGTGCTGGTAGCGCTCAAAGTAGTGAGCGTCTCGCCGCACCTTGCTGATCATGTGCTTCAGGCAGGTGTTGCTCGTAAACATGCGGTAGGCACTCTGAACAAGAGACAAACACGGCTTTAGAAAGCTTTCAAGACCCCCAAAGACGGTGGACACTGACAGGGTTAGAATGCAGCACAGTAAAGAAGTCGGGACTGCACAGGAACTTGGCGCTGGGCGACTGGAGCAGCAACGACAGTCGGGAACGACCGCTGGAGTGACCCACCAGACTGTCTCGTCTGTATTCTAGGAGAAAGAAAGAAAGAAAGAAAAAAAAGGCTTACACGACGACGCCGATTGTTTGTCTGGTCATGGGCGTGTTCAAACGGACCGGAAATGGAGTGAGGAATGAGCTCAGCTTCTGGTTCTGGTTCCGGGAGCAGCTCAGCAGGGCTTTCCTCCGGTCTATCGCTGTTGGTTATGGTTCTTCGAATGCTCTGGTATCTAAAAATACAATCAGCAATGGCAAGTCGGAGCTATCCGTTTGCATTTTTGGGAAAACTCAAACAAACGACAGCTTGAAATTCCAAGAAGAAAGCTAGAGGTCAAGGTGAAAAAAGGTGACAACATCACAGTCCCCTGACGTCAACAAAAATACATTGACACTACATTTTGGGCCTGAGGAAAAAAAGTGGCATCACAGCAAACTATATCAATGACGGACAGGGGGGGGGGGAGAAGAAAAAAGCACCAACGTTTTCTCCCAAATACCTGCGATTGAGTTGCTCCATCTGCTGAATGGAGTTGGAGCGGGTCAGACCCTGCGGCGCGGGGGGTCCGGTGGGCCTCTGCCACGTTGTGGTCCTGTTCACGTGGTCCACAAAAAAAATCCTGCCGTGACTGTCGATCCGGGCCTCCCAGTCTGAGAGGACACGAGCAAAAGTTGCTGAAACATCCGCAACGACAACATCCGAAGAAGAGGCTGGAAATGGAAATCGAGACCGGAAGCCGACAGAACATTTGAGCGGCCCCGACGATACACCAAACAAACCAATGATGGAAATGCTCAAGTACATCAAGACGTACTCGGCGGCAGAGGCTCGTCCACTCGCTGGTAACGGTGAATATCGTGCCGTACGGACGGAAGCGAGCGCACCGGATGGCCGTTGACGGGCGTCCCTGCGTAGGGACAAACGCAGCCACTCCACAAACGGAGGATTTGCAGATTGACAAAATGTTCGGGGACCTGCTGGCCATACCTTCCTCTCCGTCTGTCTCGCCGCCAACTTGCTCAGACTTGGCAGAGCCCGTCTCGTCGTGCGGCTTGGGCTGGTCGCCGTCCGCCTCTTGGGCCACGCCGCCCGCCTCTTGGGCCACGCCGCCCGCCTCTTGGGCCACGCCGCCCGCTGCCTGCAGACTCATCTTTCTCTCGCCTATCTCCTCGGACGCCCGAGCTGAAGCTGCTGCTTCTCCTCGGGCCTCGGGACAATCTTCACGGTGGACAGGCGGACCGCGAGGTGGCGGCGGCTGCGGCGGGGGGTCGGCGTCCATCACACCTCCCCCTGGATCGATGGCTGCATCGGCCCCTTTCTCTGCTTCCTACGAGCGGAACGATCAGAAAAGGGAACACCATCTGCAGCAGCTACTCGAGTATATTCACAAAGTCCATCAAGTCGAGCTGGCAAATTTGCCAGAAAGAGATCAGTGGGTTGAAACTCACCACAGCTGTGGTCAAGGTGACCGGACAACTATCTGACGACGACGCCACCGTCTGCCGGGCTGTGGCCATGGAGCACGTGTCCACCTCGGAAGAAGGCTCCTCGCCGGGTCCCCCTCCCACCTCCAGGGCCTCCCCGTCCTCCGGCAAAGCTTGGCGGCAGGCGCTCTCTGCGAACGGCGCTTCCTCCGCCTCGGAGAATACCTCCGCCTCCAGAAGGTCATCTTGTTCCGCCTCCGGAGCGCCGGCACGCTCCGGTTCGTCGTCTGCGGACGGCTCGAGGACCGGTCGCAGCTCAGGAGACGGCACGTCTTCATCCGGACCGCTGGTATCCGGAGGATCCCCGTTAAGTAGCAGCGGGGACGACATGGGAGGCAGTTCTCCGAAAGCGGAGCGCTCGTCATCCTCGTCCGAGTCAATGTGCAACATGGCGCTGAGCCGCGTGTGCGTGGGGAAGCTGGAGCGCAATTTGGGCGAGGCTGCGCCCAAGGGCCTTTCGCCGGGCCCCTTGGGGGCCTCGATAGCATCCAGACCCTCGCTGAAAGACCTCTGGAGCAACTCGCCGTGGCCCTCCAAAAACCTGGCCCCGCCGGCTCGGACGAGCAGCAGCTCCTTTTCCGGGTAGGCCGCCGCCGCCGCCGCCTCGGCTTCCCAGATACCTCGAGGACTCTGCGATCCGATGGGGGAGCTTCCTACCGAAAGCACTCCCGGAAGGTGATGAGGCAGGTCCTCGTCGTCCGAAGGCGTCCCCGGAGCTCCGTTGAAGGTGGAAAGGCCAATGATGGAATCCGGAGAGGCACCTGGGCAAACGGAGACTCTTAATATCAGCATTGATTGATTGTTTGTTTTAGTATTCATCTCGTTCCTTACCGTCAGGTCCGGTGGACGTGAGTTCAACCTTAAACTGCAGCTGTCCGCTGACGTGCTCCGTGGGCAGGCGGCGGCACAGGGGAAACGTGACGGGCTGGACTCTGCAAGACGCGCCCGCCATTCATCTTTAGAGCATGCTCCCATTCGGCGGCTGAGCACCTACCCGGGTATTTTCTCAATGAGCCGCTGCACGGGGATGGTCAGCTGACCCAGGAAACGCTTGATGATGGGCCGACTTTTAGCAAACTTGTCCTTCACCTCAATGTACAGGATGTCTGTCATCAGGGCGACAAATGTATATTTCTGCAAAGAGACGCCCGCGTCGGGCTCGGGTTAGATCGCTCGTAGGAGAAGAGAGAGAAAAAAAAAAAATAGGGGTTCAGCCTTCTGGTGCCCCGACCTACCTCTCCGTGCCAAGTGGGGTTGACGGTGTTGGCGATGATGGCCGAGCGACGTTCCTGCCCGTGGTGGCTGAAGACGGGAAAGACGCTCCTCTTGCCCGGGTGGATGGACATCTTGAGGTACGGATCGGGATGGAAGAACATGCCTTTCTTCAGGCCGCTGGCACGCAGATCTGCGGGCCGACAGCGAGCGCTTTCATTTGCACTTTGGCTTAGGGAGGAAACCGACCCACCTGTCAAGGTGAAGCTTATCAATTTCCGAGGATGCTCCACGCCCACCTGCTCGGCCAGACCCTCCACCTAAAGGAGCGAAGAACGGTCCAAATCACGGATGGCTATCTGTGTTATTTGGCCTTTCCCCCTGTCACAAACCAGGACGGCCGTATTCTTCACAGTGATGCAGGGGGTGGTTGCTCTCAGAGCTCCGCTCACTCCGTGGTAGTACTTGAAGCAGATCCTGGTCTCCGCTGTGAGAAGAGCAAAAAGAATCGATGCTGCCAGTCGAGCGTCTCGGTCGGTGAAGCTCAGGTACTCACGTTCCATGAAGTAGGGCCCGGCCTCCAGCCTCCAAACGATCTGCCCCTTCTGGGTACCGTTCACCCCTCGGTTCTTACAATCCCACACGTTTGACGGACTGGTCTCATCTGCGAAGACCAGAACACAACCTGAGACCAATTGCTCCCTCGCGTGAAGGCGTTCCAGGAACAGAAAGAAGAAGAAAGAAAAAAAAAAAAAGTCAGACAGACACACGAAAAGTCTCACTCTTGCCGTTTGCAGCAGCAATCTTTGTATTTTTTTTGCAAAGAGTCGAACTCGCTGACATAGTTAACGCTCGGATCGATGACCGAGCAAAGGCGTCATCCGATGTCTGCTTGGTCGACGGTCGGCTGTGAAGACCTCGGCGTCAATAATGAAGTCCTCCGTCGATATCGAGTGACCCGATGGCGCCGGATGGCACCGGATGGCGCCGGACGGCACCCGACGGCACCCGACGGCACCCGACGGCGAGCTGACAGCTTTTCACGTGGTTACAGGCTGAAAGTCTGAAAGTGCTTGCTTAGATCCCATCCAGCGAGAGGAAGGAAAGGACTTTGCCTCTGCGTTGCGATACTTTTGGAGGAGAGCGCGGGCGGGGTCTCCATGACAAATGTGCCTGTTGGACACTATTACTCGAGTATTACTTTTCAGCCCAGTCAGAGAGATGGATAGCCTTGTTCAGCACTCACTCCTTCTTCCCTGTAAGCACAATTCTCAATAGCAACTACGCTAGCCCGGTTAGCATCGCGGACAGAATTGCCTCCCAAATCGAATCCGGTCCCCAACCGAATCCCGGCCTTACCGATATGGTAGAGTCCGATCCAGTCGGTGGCGTCCACTTCCTCCTTGATGTCCCAGGATATGACCAGGGTCTGGCCCCGGTTCAGCGTAAAGTCCAGGGTGGACGCGGTCAGCGAGGACCTGGTCTGCGAGCTCACCAGGTCGGTGTCGCTGTTGGCGCGGGGGAGGCCCACGGGCCCGCTCACCACGGACACGGCGTCCAGCGAGGCCCCGCCCCTCTCCGCCAGGCTGCGGAGGTTCTCCGGGCTGAGGGTGTGCCGAAGGTTGGGGCTGCGCCGCCGCGGGGCCGAGAGGTGCTCGCGGCCCCCCACGGCCAAATTGGGTACGGCGTTGTGCGTGCGGGTCCTGGCCGGGAGGACGGCCGTGGCGAGGGACGGGCGCATCTTGACTTTTATTCACCATCCATGGCGTTGACCCAAAGCCGGCCGGGCTCTTCACTCATTACCTGGAGACGGGCAAGGACCGGAGAAGCCGTGAAAGTACTTTGAGCAATTGGACTGACTTTCCACACAAGCAATTCAAACCTCGACCTTGAGAACTTTTGCAGTGTAAATAGCAGGCAGGAGAGAGCAGAGGCAAGCAAAAGCAAAAGCAAAAGCAAAAGCAAAAGCAAAAGCAAAAGCAAAAGCAGAGCATTTGCTATTTGGGCCACAAGTCAAATGATTGCAACGGTCCATCTTGTCAGAAATCAAACGTGAGCAACACACACAAAGTCACCACTAAGTCACTCAATCGGCGCCGCTTGTGCGTTTAATCTCCGTTCGGCTGCGGATTACCCATTGATTCGGGGGAAATGACAGGAGGCTCGGATTGATATGACAATCTAAAAATAGCCATGGTGAGAACACGTGTCGGCCAGACACCTGGAGAGAGTCGAGCCGCCGCGCGGCGGACAAATCAAATCCCAGCGAGCGAGCGATGAAGCTGCGGCGGCGGGCGGCAAAACTCTAAACTGCTCTCAATTGGAATGTTTCCAAATCAACTCGTATTTGGTAACATTTGGAAAAGCCTTGAGGTGCTTTTGCAGGCCAAAGTGCGGTTGTGCTCTATTGATTGCCACTTAATGAATTGCACCACCGTGCCTTCCTTGGTGGAGACGAGGGAGGGATCCCTAGCTGCCGTCTGTGCTGGAGGTGACTGCAGCACTTTGTTGCATGACACGACGGGCACCTTGGGGAGCGCGCGTGCATACGCACGCACGCACGCAGCCAGGGCATTGAACCCTGGCCATCGGAGGAAGCAAGAAGAGCACCTTTTTTAGCTTTGCTCCAGCGCAGTCACCCCTCAAGCGTTCCCTCCCACTGTGATTCTGCGATGACGACGGCGACTCGATGTCACCGTCTGCTTTGGCTCGAAAGCAGCACCACGTCGAATTGGAACGCTACTTTGAACAGCTCAATTTGAAATGGAACAGGCCTTTGAAGCGGGCACATTTAAGAGCGTACTCGTGGAATTTGTTCTGGGAACAAGCTCGCAACTCAAATGAAGTCAAAAGCAAAAGCTTCCCATTTGAAATATTGCAGGCTGTTCGCTCCCGTTGACAAAGGTTGCATTTGGTGTTAGCTTTTTTCTTCACACGCCGCCGACCGACACGAGCGACATGTCATAAACATTGTTGAAATTGTGCTCAGCTTGTTAGGGCTGTTATTTATGTTGCATTCTATTTTGGTAGGTAGGGTAAAGGAAAATGGCTGTGACTGAAATGTCATCTGCTCACTGCCTAACAATTGAGCAATTGTTTGAGAATTGCGCCAAACGAACAGCAAAGTCGTGCACCGACCGAATGACTGACTGACTGCATGGTGCAGATCCAATCCAATTGGAGGGAATGTGGCCTTGGAACTCAACTGGGCCTCACGGTTCCAATATTATTTGGCGCGAGGGGGAGCGTATGATTCCCTGACAAGTCATCCACAGGTTGGCTACCCCTTCCATCTTTGTTTACCTGCCACGCACGCACGCACGCACACCACATTATTTATCATGACTACCGCACTCAGGCAGGCAAGACACTGAAGCAAGGTATGCGTTGTGCGTTCCTTCAAATGGTTATTACGCAACAACTCGAAACCCCCCCCCCCCCCAACTTGAATCCTTCTCCATCCATGTGCGCCTTGCATGCATTGCATGCAATATGCATACATGCATGTGATGCATGGCTATTGGACTGCTGCGGGAATTCCCTACGTCATTTTCCACGCTCGATTAGAATCTTGCCAAGGGACGCATGCATGCAAACGTCGACGACACGACACGACACGACTGCATGGGAGCCATCGCGCTTACCTTTGACGCAGAGGCAAAATCAGCAAGAGCAGCACCGAAGAGGAGGAAGATGCGCTGGCTGGCTGGCTGGCTGGCTGGCTGGCTGGCTGGCTGGCTGGCTGGCTGGCTGGCTGGCTGGCTGGCTGGCTGGCTGGCTGGCGGGCGGGCTGGCGGGATGGCAGGCTGGCTGGGTATCTCTTCTTCCCCACTTGCAGCTCGTTATCCCCGCAGTCTAAATGAGGCGAGACGGGCGGGGTGCAGCCGCGGCGGCTCTGGGCCCCTCCCACACCCACGCGCACATCCACCAGCGGCCGGGGGTAGTCACGTAGAGCGGGATGGATGGATAGATGGATGGATGACTGGATGGATGACTGGATGGTGGTCCCGGACAAGCAGCCTTCCCAAGCCAAAAACAAAAATATCCCAAATAAGTCTCGGGATGACGTAGTGTCCCTCTCTACTGCAGCTGTGCTGTAGTTCTATTATAAGAATCCACGCATGGAATCATGACAGCAGCTTTTTTAGTATCCACATGACGTCTTCAGGGGTTCCTGTGCACCACTATTTGAAAAAAAAAAAAAAAAAGGTGGGGGGGGGGGGGTAAACTCGTGCTTGCCGCAGAGCGCGAGGGAGTACGGTTGGCAACACAATGGCGCCCCCTGGCAGGCCCTTGGACGACATGCAATACGTTCATTTTCGTTATATCAAGCAGTTATTTCTCGACAGTGTCTTCTTTACGTGTTATGATTATTATTTCTAATACATATAGGTTTTAATTTGATGTAAAATTGCGGCTGGCAAAACGGCGGCAAAGTGGCGCCCTCTATTGGCCAATCAAAAGTATTGAAACGGAAGGATTTGTTTCTGTTGTACGCTGGAGACCTTCAGATTTCAGATCAAAAGAGGAATAAGAGAGAAAGGTTCAGAAGGCCAGAAGCGAGGTCGTGCCAAGGGAGACCCGAGCGGACAGACGTTACGGACGCTTTAGTCCGGAAAAAGTCAAACAAATAAATTGATGGTACAGTACTTCAGTTTTTATTGAGATAAATACTTATTGCAGTTGGCGTAACAAAATCTACTGCTACTCAGCTACTTGACGAGAAATGACTTACAAAGTCAAACTAACGCAGGTTCTGTTCACTTTAAAAGACCGCAACTATGAAAGATACGATTCAAGTAACTCCACACGACTGCTGGGTGGGAGGGAATCTTTCACCGTCACCGTGAAAAACACAAAGATTCCCGCTAACCTGTCCGCCGCCGTCCAATCGACGTGCTTCAAAGTGGCCCGGCAATGGCAGCTTCAAAGAAAAGTGGCGGGGTTCCCAAGCCACGTCATGGCTTCTGGAAACTTGGACACGTGACGACGGAGCAGCCTATCAAATGGGATGCTGGCCAACAGCGGATTCTTTGGCCCAAAATCTTGACACGACTCAATACGGAGAACACAATGCCTGTGGAAAATGCTGAGGAAAGAATGCTTGAAATGTTTGAATCCATGGAGAAACACGGAATGAATAGAAAGGACAAAGAAGGAGAGAGTGATTGGTCCTGGGCTCTTTCGCATTCACACAATAATGTTCATGTTTTCACAATCGAGTGCACTCGAGTTTTTCCAGTGTTTTGCAAAGGGATTTAAAGAGCGTGCCCATCCGACCGCTGGCGGCCGGCCGGCCGGCTATTTGGGACGGAAGGTCACTCGGCGCATTCGGCTATCTCGGCCCCGTCCACCAGCAGCGTGTGAATGAGTCCGTCTCGGCGCTTTCCGCTGCTCACCGCCTTGACGCAGCAGTTGTGCTCGCCCAGGGTGAAGTGGGTTTCCGTGCCGTCGTCCACAAACTCGCCCTTGGAGTCGACACACACTGACTTTGGAATTTGCTTCAAACAATACGGAACTCTTTTTCTGTTCTGATTATCGACTCTGGAAGTGACAAAGGCCCGCCCCGCCGCGCCGCGCTGCCTCCGTTGTCTTTACGGGTGCTCTCTAGATTTCGCTTTCTGAAAGCCCTTTTGAAATGTTTTTTTTTTATATTCCTACAGGACCCCGCCCGGCCTCTCCGGTCGGTCTCGAGCGCTGGCTGGCTCGCACAATCCTTGATGCTTAGCAGTATTTTGACAAAAGCATATCACATCATTTAAATGGTGGGGGGGGGGAAGAATTTGCCCATAAATGCACTTACTGCAGTTTCAATCTTCTGTCCATTACACCAAACATCCATGGTGTCTTTCTCTGCAAGACAAGAAAGGGAAGCTGATGTTTCGCCCATCACTTGATGATAAGTCCTGCCGGTCGCGTGGCCACCCCAGACGCAGTGTACGAGGAGGAACTCACCCAAGACCACCCTGGAATCCATCCCGTCCAGGTTGAGCAGCCAGGTGCTGGTCACCTTGGACCTATTCTCCTGGTACTTCTTCAGGCTCTTGCCGTTGATGTCCAACGTGTACTCGTAGGCGAAGCCGCTGATTGCGTCGATGTTGATGGTGGCTTTGGTGTCCAGCTTGCCCACCGTGAAGGTCTCCTTGCCCACCAGCTTGAACATCCACTCTCGCCTCAGCACCTCCTAGCAAAACAAAGTTCAAGAATAGGTACTATTTGAGCCCGCCCCCTTCTCATAGGTTGCTTGAATGCACCTTCCCGTCGACGTAGATGACCCTCTTGCCGGTGGTGGTGCCGTGCTCGAAGGCGATCCTATGGACTCCGTCGCTCAACGCCACGTCCCACACGGCAGCGAGGTCGCCGGACATGGCGGACATGACAACCTTGGCGAGGGAAAGAGATGAGTTGACACGTCCGGGCGCCCATCAATTAGAACTCGAGTGAAACGCGGTGAAGAGCAACGAGGTCAAAATTGCTTTTAATGTAACTTGACATTTCAGCGTCATCCCTTGAAAATAACAGCGAACGATCCTCGCGCAAGATCACACATTAGTCCCTAATTGTTTGATATGCGCATCAAATAAAAGTAACAGCTCGACTTGAGTAACTTTTAACAATCAATGAATGGGTTTTGATTGCTTTTGGCTTCAGGCAGCCCGTCAATTATATTTATTTTGAAAACAAAACCGGAAACACCGCTGCAAGAACGGTCGTAATCTCTGCTATTAGCTTGTATCCGCCGCTAGCTCGCGTCATCGTACATACCCAGAAAATTCCCTTTTCGGGGTCATTTGATAAAACTTACTCTGCATTAATGTAGCCTTTTAACCATCACCAATTACCTTGACTGTCTTGCGGAATGGGGTGTAGCGTCTAATAGACGACTTTCGACAAAAATTGTGGGGCGAGCTTGAGCCGTATGTACGGTGTCGTGTAACCATAGCAACATGACATCCGCCTACGTGTATGCTTGGCCACGCCTTCTTAAAATCCAACGCGGCTTCTAAGCTTAAAAAAAAAAGAAGAAATCTCGTTTTCGTGTCTTGTTGTATCCGAACAATGTTGTTTTTTCACTTTACAGTACTGTTTATACTATATGTTAATGAGAGCTCTCATTTTTGTGTTGCATTTCCCGCTTCAGCCAGAGAGCGGCAGCAGTCAATAACTCTTAACGGCATTCCAAATGTTAGGAAGAGTTTCGTCTTTCCTGCAAGCAGAAACCATCAAACGTCGTTACGTGCGAATGTTGTTTGTCTGCAAGTAGGCTGCCTATCCCCCAATTGACCATGCAGTTTAGGGTGTGTCCTGTTTCTCTGGCCAAAAGTCTTGTGGAATCGCCCCTCCGGGGAGGCTCACTCGCTCGCGGTGCTTTTATTTCACTGTGTGGGGCTCCTTTTCCATTGCTTCATTCAGACGAAGACGCAATGGAGACGCACTCGTAGGCTTGCGTTACACGGGCTTTGACTTTCCCCTAAAACCCGATCCGCCGCTTTTATGCTCCCGAAGTTAGTCGCAATCACGGTCAACCGCGTTTGCCGACCGAGGAATTTTCCGGCCTCCCAGTTTAGGCTAAAATAACACGTGCAGAAAGCAGCCACGGAAATGTGCGGCGGTGCGTCCAAAACAGAGGACGGCTTGTGGAGGAGAAAAGCCAATAGGTATCGGCGTTAGGTTGACAAAGGCGCTCGCTCTCTAGACCCGCCGCTCGTTGCCATTCCTGTCAAATAAGCCAACACAGCAGGCCTTTGTAAACACACACACACACACACATACAAAGATTTCATAATACAGGCATTTTGGCATGGAGGGTGTTATCCTCATAAAAGTTGCTCGCTCATCCAGATTGAGACGCAATGTCATAGACTTGTTCCTCGGGTAACCTTTGCCATTTGACACACTCGACTGTCTCTCGCTCGTTAGCTTTACGAGCGGCAAAACAAAACAATCATGTGCCAAAATGAGATACTGGAAAAGGATCCAGAAAGAAAGTCCAGTTGTAATATATTTCACGCAGGATGCCGGTTTATTATCCAAAACAAGGACAAATATTACATGTGCGCAATGTAGGAGGAACAGTCATGCAAAATGGCCGCCCCTCTTAGGTGGATAAAAACAGGTGCGTTTTGCCTGTTCAATTCATATTCCACAAACAAAACCTAAATGAAAACGCTGTGTTTCGACGAGTTGGGCTGCACAGAACATATCACAAAGAACATTTTTGGGTTGCGTTACAAAAACCCAAAGGATTTGTCTTGGCATACCACTAGAGGGAGGGCGTCTCGCGAGCTCCGATTTCTAGATGGCAGCATGGCAAAGGAAGCTAAAGTGCAAGAAGGGGAAATGGAAGCAACGATCATGCGTGTCCTGTCAACAGCTTGCTCAAACTGGAATCTTTTGCTGAGTCATGGGGCCCAGCGGGGACAAATAGCGAGACGCTAATCACTGACACGCTGGAGGTGTGACAAGAACGACTTGTATTCATTCATAAAGCGGCAAACAAAATCCCTCTTTGTCACCAAGCGCACCACTGTTGATTCCTTTACATTCCTGACAAATAGAACGACAGCGCCTTTCGTGTCGATTCAAGAAGGAGCAGTTGAAAACATTTCGTTTTCACCCCGCTCGCCAAGGTCAGGCGACGCGTGTCGTTCTCTGCCTCGTGGTCAAAATCGCCGGAACTTTCAAGGCCGTTGAGAAGAAGCTGCGGAAGCTTTCGTTCTTTTTTATGGACCCGCCAAGACAATATGTCGTAAAATGGAGTCCAAAGTCCATTGATGAAAAACGCCCGCCCGCAGTCAACGCATGAGTGATGAGCGTCAAAATTGCGGTCAACCAGCGAGACAGTTTTGCGGTTGACACAATCTTAGCCTTGAGCAATCCCGACATGGGACTGTGTCAGCCCCCCCACCACTCAAAACCAAACCAAAAAAACCCACTCTTTGTCTTGTGTGCTTCTCCAAATGAAAAGAGATGCAATGGGCGTATGGGCATTGTTGTCGCAAGAATGTTGTCAAACAGGTCAAAAGACAATTTGATGGCACCTGGCAAACCTGTTGGCAAATGGCAACCAAAAAATGACAGCGTAATTATGGACTCTTTGATGGCACCTGGCAGAAGCTGTTGGCAAATGCCAACCAAAAAATGGACTCTTTTGAAGTACAAGCAATGTTTGGAAAAACGTCCCATCAAAAAGTGATCATCCGAGGTGAAAGAATTGAAAAAGAACAAATGTGCAAATGCAAAGTCACAGGCGCCATTTCCAAGGTGTGATTTGTTTGCGCCAAACGGCCGTTGCTCCACTCGGACAGGATCGCTGCACTGGAATGTCAACACGCAATATTTTGCAGCCGCTTCCTGAATAAACAAAGGTCTGGAGCATCAGCATGAGCATCTGGCTTTTTTTTTTCCTTTTCTTTCCGGATGTAGTGAGAGAGACCTCCAAAGTGATTCCATGTGTTTGTTTGGTTCTCGTTTTTAAATGTTGCTAAACTGTCGGCTGTGAAAATGAGTCCAATGACTTTTTTCAATTGTTTTTATTTTCCCCCTTTCTCCAGCCTATCTATCCTGTCGGCCTGCTTAGTCATGCGCTAGCGTCACAATGGGTGAAAGAGTCTCAGCAGCTCATTAAGCAAAACGTGACAGAACAGGTGGTGCTACATTTTTTGGGCAGATACAACAAGAGTAGCAAACGCTATGAATCAAATGAACCAATCAAATCCAACTCCCGGGCCATATTACGGCGAAACTCTCGTCTTTGCATCCAAATGTTTGCGGGAACTCTTTCGATGGTGATGGCGTTGCAAAATTCCCTTCCCAAACCATTGCAATTGTTTTCAGAGGCTTGAAATGGTCTTGTCAGCTCTTTTTAATACGCGGCGTTTTTCTTTTCTTTTTTGTTTTGATTTATTTGGTGCAAGCTGGCGGTTGACACCGCTGTCTACTAGCAAGAGGAGCATTGATTACACGCCACGTGGACCTTTTGCATGATTTTCAGGGGTGTGAAGCGGAAATGAAAGTCTGCGTGTGTTTGGTGCTCTGCTTGCCAAGCCAATGGATTCAAATCCCACCCTGGGAAGATGTTAGTCATGTATTCATTCAGATTTTCTCTGACTCACTGGCTGAAATCTTGAGGAAAGCGTGTGTCATTTCACAGGAGTCTCCCCAAAAGAAAGTCTACGTTTGGAAAGGAGAGAGCCTTCTAACTTTGTGACCTCACCGCCCAGACACGAGAGAGCCAGAGCCAGAGCCCATGAAAAACAGACGCCGCTTGTCTTCTGATCAAACGGCCACAATGCGTGTGATTCAAAGTCGGTAGCCCGGCTCCGAAGTTGAGGCGCGCTGAACTTTGGACCGGAGGCCGGCGCTTCTTTTTTTGGGCACACTTCCGCCGAGGAGTGCAAAAAAGCGCTAGACGTGAGGAGTCGGTTTGTTCGCAAGAGCCGAACTGCATGTTTCTCTTTTCAAAATGGCCCCTGGAGAGAAAACAAGTCAGAATGCAATGTTGCAATGCTCCATACCAGATGTGGACAGCTGCAGAGTTGAGTCATGTGCTGCACACGCACACACACACACACACACACACACAGCCAATAACTTTCATGTGGCCGACATCCAAAATGTCAAGTTTGGCATGGCTCTCACGTGAATGTTGAGCTTTTCCGCAACTCTACGGCCAAGCGGCCAAGTAAGGCGAGACGGTGCGACGGAGCCGCCCATGGGACGGGACGGGACGGCCCTCTATCCACACGCTTCCCGTGCTTTAGGGTGTCTCTGGGTTCACTTTTGAGGCAAGTCAAACAAAACGTCGAGCAAATGGAACACAAAGGCCAGCTAGATTTGAGGCACCGCAATTGTTTTGATCGTGGCTTTGGCAATCTCCTTTGTTTTCAAATTTGGAATAAAGGACCTGAAAAAGGTCTGTTGAGGGGATTCATTTGAAAAGTCATTGACGAGTAACATCTTTAGCTGTGGCCTGAATGTAAACTGAACTAAGAGGCGTGATTTTACAAGGATCTTCTAAATCCCGCCATAGCTTCACCGTCACCATCTGCTGCGGCCGGCTGGGCTGGGCTAACGGGGGTAGGGCTGTAGTCTGTTTCCACGGCAACGCTGTACCCTTCCTCCCAAGAAGTATGGGGGTGAGGGCTTTGTTTTTGCGGGTCCCGCACGTGCGGCGGCCTCGCTTCCTACCGAGGGCGGCCGACGCGCCGTGCTATGCCGCATTCCTTTCCCACCCAGCGGAGAATTGAAAGGGGCCAAGTCATGGTGAGATTAGGGAGGAAGGGAACCCCTCCCCCACTTTACAACAAGGTGAGCGTGCAAATGGAGCACCCGTCCCGTCCCGACCCCCAACACAGAATAGTGGGTTGTGAAAAAGTCCATCAGCAGCAACTAAAGCGCACAAACTAGGGAGCTACGTCGCAGCGTTTGCTCCACATCCTTCAAATGCATCTTCAACCTGTGGGTGAAGAAAAAAAAGAAAACCTCCTCATTTGGTGTTTATCACTCCAACACCGGTTGACAAATCCGCCGAGTCGGCCCGATGCGTGTGCAGAAACCTTCAAGGGATGAAAGGTCGGAAGATGCCAAGAAGTCGCTGGCAGGCAGGGAACTCAACTCCCCGTTGCGCTCGCAACGATTATCGTACTTAATGCAATTGCGGCTCGCTCGGCCAAAACAAACACGACACGTACGAGCGAGTGGATTTACGAGCGCCGGCCGGGCGGCCGACCGGCCGTCCAGAAAGTATGGCACGCGTTTGCCTCGTCATTCCAGATACGCTTTTGGAAAAAGAAACGCGACGACTCGACGCCCAAAAGAGCCGCCAGCAAACGGAGGCAAGGCCGGCGGGCCCGATGCGCCTTCTTCCATGCACTGAATAAAAGACAATAGGGCCACGCCGCTCCCCCCCCGACCAGGGGGGAAGGGCATCGCATTCCTCGGCTGACCCCCGCTTTGCGACGCCCATGAAAAGATAACAGGATTTATGCGGCCAAATCGTAGCTTGCACATTTGATCTGTTCCTCCATTCCAAAGGGCCGCAAATTGCCATTTCTAACTGCGCATTTGGTGTCTATCTGCAATTTTCGTGTTGTGTCATTTATAAATTTCCGAACAGGCAAAAATCATCACGGTGAAGATGAGTCACGCCGAGGGCGCTTCTCTTTCCCCTCATTTGTCACCCCCCCCCCCAGTCTCTGGTGAAAGTGCCGAGTCATCCCTCGGGGAAGAAGTGCAGTCTTGAAAGGGACGCTCGCTTTTTGATGGAGTGCGGTTTGAGGCTTTACGTTGGGCTATTGTGCAATGGGGCGGGCACTTTTATTTTCTTCAGAGTGCTGAGCTCAGGCGTCCGCCGAACTTGTGATTCACGATCCGGGCCTACTAACGTCGTAATGCGGGGCATAAATCTCCCGGTGGAAATGCTGCAAACTGTACAAACGAGTCGGCCGCGCGTCACGCCTCATTCGCGTCGGCGGCCCCAAAAAGCTCGGCGACAAAGTTGGAGGTTGTTTTGGGAGACTTTTGTCACACGCAAGACCAAAAACCGTCCTGGCTCGATAAGCGAGGAAGGAAGCAGCTCCGTTTTCCGCCATAGGATGGTCAAACGATGACGTCGTGCTCAGTTGCGCAAAGGTGTCGGTTCGAGCTTTGGGCCCGAGATGGCCGCCTCCTTCAAAATGGCCAGCGTGCCGGCCGCTCCGTCGACCTCACATTGAACGCTAGCAAATCAGTGGCCAATACAAGAAAGAAACGTGACAAACGCAAACAAGCAGCCACACTCGCCAAGCGGCAACGTTGCGAGTGTCTCGGCTGGGTACTGTCGACTCGCTTTGAGATATGTTGCTTGCCGACCGAGCGAGCGAGCGAGCGACGAGGGCGCGTGTGGCCTTGAAGAAAGCCAAGTCCCATTTGTTAGCAAATGAATGCAAAGTTTCAAAGGTGCTTCAAATTTTGATTTCAAGTTTTGAAATGGTGCAGATAGACATCTGGGTGCTATGGCTTTAAATTCAGAAGAAGAAAAAAAAGCACAATGAACAATTTGGCATCGTAGCAGTATTACAAACGAAGTCATTCCAGAAGTGACATAGAAAGAACTCATAAATATATGTAGCTATCTTATTTGTCACGTCATGTGTGTAGATCGGGAGATAGCACACACTAACTTCCGCCTATGTAGTTCGAGGGCGACACAGTCTCAACGGCACCGGGGCGTTTGGACCGGTTGTGCAGGGGGGGTTGCACGGGGGGGGGGGGGGGGGGGGGGGGGGGGGACGCCGGCCGGCCGGCCGGCCGAGCAGGTTCGGGAAAAATGAGGTTGCATCAGGAGCAACCAACGCGGATGAGGGAAGACAAGGCGGAGGCGGAGGCGGAGGGGGTGGTGCAGCAGCAGCGGCGGCAGCAGCAGCGGTGAAAAGGAGGGGGACACCCGCCCTGCGGGGCTCCAGGCACTCAGTCTTTGTCTAAAGCCCGCCTGCCCGCTGCTCGCGTCCAACGCACACAAAAGCTCTCGACGTCGCCGCCGCGTAAGCACACGAGCGAACTCCTCCACTTCGACAAGAGGACACAACGGATGGCTTGAACGGGGACGCCCGTGGCGCGTGTTTTCTTTTTTTTTGTGCAACCCCCCCCCCAAAAAAGAGAAGAAAGTCCGAGCAGCAGCAGCGAAGAAGAAGCAGCCGGAGCAGGAGCAAGAGCAGGAGCAGGAGCTGGAGCAGGAGCATCGCAATCACAAGGTAATTGTTTGGCTACTTGGCGAACAAAAGCAGCTTCTGCGCGTTCGTAGCAGCCATTTAAACGCAAACTTTTCAGCCAGGTAGGACGTGGCGTGGCGTGGCGAGGCGAGACGAGGCGACTTTTTGGCTCCGTTCGAGCACAAAAAGAAATTTTCCCTCCGCTAACATTTGACTACGTGTAAGAAGCTACGCGCAATGTCTGGCAACACGCACAAGCACAAACTGCTTTCAACGCAATTTGTGCCTTTTGGGAAAACTCGTTGAAACCGTGAATCATTCTAATACCAAACATATATATATATAAAACATAGTATATCAAAGTTTGACGTGGACGTTCGGAGTCTGAGGCGTAAAATGTGACGAAAGGGCACAAAGAAGGACCTTTTTTGTCCTCCCCATCCTTCCATGCGTCCATGCGTCCATCCACCTATCCTCCCAACGTCAAATTCCTTCCATGCGTCCATCCATCCACCCATCCATCTAACCGTCCCAACGTCAAATTGTCGATCGTCTCGGTTTGTTTTCCAACTTGTTCGTGGTTGCGAAGTCATTGTTGCCTAAATGTCGAGAGGGGTAAAACACGTGGAGCATGCAAAATGGACCACGAGGAACATTGCAAGCTTCACAATCGCGTTTTCCCCTCTCGTTGTATTCGGTAAGACGCCCTACAGGATTGTTTTTGTTCCAACTCGCGGAAAGGACCATAAAACGAGCCCATTTTGGAGCATTTATTTGGCTTCCTAAATGCAGCGCCTCCCGCTGAGCCCTCTCGGCCTGTGGAGGAATTCTTAACTCACCTCCCAGATGTGGAAGCCACAGCAAGCTTTTTTCTTTTTTCTTTCTTCTTCCCTGTTTGCTTGGCTTAGTCAACGCTGTGAATACACACGTTGTCATATTGACTCAAGTTGTGAAAACATTTGTCACAACCTTGAGGAACGAACCACACACACCAAAGGCTGATTTTAGCAGGCAAAACATTGGAAAGTTGATTTGACAAAAGTGATACGACGACCCTTCCTCCAGCGATACTTTGACTTACTAGTTGAGTCTCATCACTGGGGGCCTCAGTTTCATCAGTATTGAAGTTATGACAGATGTTATCTAAAAGACAAGATAAACGGTTTTAGCATTGAAACCTGTGGGATTCCTTTTTCTAAGGTGGTTCTCCAACCCTAACAATTTCTGCGTGCTTCTCGGCATTTTTGAGGTGGTGCTTGCTGTAAAAAGTTTCTTTTACCACATGATCTAATGGGGTCAAAGTTGGATGAGGCTTAAATGGGTCATTTTTTCCCATGAAAAGCAAGCAAAAATCACATTCCTTGCTGGCTGGACGGCAACATAGAGTAGACAACAACAAGGCACGTTAAAGCATCCATCCGCCTAGGCCCGTATCTCGGCTTGGATCTCGGTCGCGCGTTAGCGCTCGGGAACCACAACATCTGTGTCGCGGGGTTGCTCTGACACCTGAAGACGACTTCAACTTGAGCTTTCCCACCATTTTAGCGCCAGGGTTTCAATCGACTCACATCACTTGCGAGTCTGTTCCGCCTCAACGTCATCGAGAAGCCTCTTTGTCCTTGTTGCTGTCTTAGACGTGGCTTGAGGGTCCTCTCTGAAACAGCAAATGCTCGTTCAGCACTTTTCTGCGCCTGCTCGTGTCGCGCGTCGGAAACTTGCGCAAGCTGGGATTCATAGAGGAATACTTTAGCACGTGAGCAGCGAAGCGTAAAGGCAGAGCAGCTTCTCGGATTGATTTGCATCCCGAAATGAAGGCAAATTGGCTATAGGTGGGAGTGACGCTTTGAAAGAGGCGTGAAAACGACATGCGTGTGAAACTGTACAAAGGCCGCAAGAGAGCAGGCAGGAGGCATCTGATTTCCAGTGCCAACGCCCAAAAGCAGCCACACCCGGCCGGGAAGAGCGACCACGTAAGTGGCGGCGGCGGCGGTCGCACATGACGCGAAAGCACAAGAGACTCGCCGGGTCACTGATCATTTTGTTGTGACGGTCTGCTTCCTAAGCTCAGTCGGCGGCCTCAAATGTCAGATTCCGAGCAAATTGCGTGTTGGGTAATGAGGCGAGATTAGGAAGGAAAGGAAAGGAAAGGAAAGGAAAGGAAAGGAAAGGAAAGGAGGCATGCCGAGGTGAGCCGAACCAAAGCACACCGTGGCTGTGAACGTTGGCAACATGTGAATGCTCTCCGAGCGGCAAACGGGTGCGAATGGATGGAAGCAGCAGTGCGGTGGCGCCCCCTTGTGGCTCAGTTTGAAAACGCTGATGAATGTTGTGTCACAATGTAACCTAATGTTGTTTGTGTCCTTTTTCAGATCTGAGAAGCGGATCGCGGCAAGATGAGCTGGAGTTTCCTGACGCGCCTCTTGGACGAGATCTCCAACCACTCCACGTTCGTGGGCAAGATCTGGATGACGCTGCTGATCGTCTTCCGCATCGTGCTGACGGCGGTGGGCGGCGAGTCCATCTACTACGACGAGCAGAGCAAATTTGTGTGCAACACGCAGCAGCCCGGTTGCGAGAACGTGTGCTACGATGCTTTTGCGCCGCTCTCGCACATCCGCTTCTGGGTCTTCCAGGTGATTATGATCACCACGCCCACCATCATGTACCTGGGCTTCGCCATGCACAAGATCGCCCGCATGGAGGACGTCGACTACCGGCCGCGGGCCCGCAAGCGCATGCCCATCGTCAGCCGCGGCGCCAACCGCGACTACGAGGAGGCCGAGGACAACGGCGAGGAGGACCCCATGATCCTGGAGGAGATTGAGCCGGAGAAGGACAAGGAAGTGGAGGAGAAGCCCAGCAAGAAACACGACGGGCGGCGGCGCATCAAGCGCGACGGCCTGATGAAGGTGTACATCTTCCAGCTGCTGTCGCGCGCCATCTTCGAGGTGTCCTTCCTGCTGGGCCAGTACGTGCTCTACGGCCTGGAGGTGGCTCCGTCCTACGTGTGCACCCGCTCGCCCTGCCCGCACACGGTGGACTGTTACGTGTCGCGCCCCACCGAGAAAACCATCTTCCTGCTCATCATGTACGCCGTCAGCGCCTTGTGCCTGCTCTTCACCGTGCTGGAAATCCTTCACCTGGGCATCAGCGGCGTCCGCGATTGCTTCTGCGCCCCGCGGGGAGCCGCGCGCCCGCCCACCCCCCGACACTCGGCGCCGGCCAGCCAGAGGTCCTCCATCTCCCGGCAGCCGTCGGCGCCTCCGGGCTACCACGCGGCGCTCAAGAAGGACCCGTCGGGCAAGCCGGGCTTCCGGGACAACCTGGCCGACTCGGGCCGCGAGTCCTTTGGCGACGAGGCCTCCTCGCGTGAGCTGGAGAGGCTCCGCAGGCACCTGAAGCTGGCCCAGCAGCATCTGGACCTGGCCTACCACAGCGAGGAGCTCAGCCCGTCCCGCAGCAGCAGCCCCGAGTCCAACGGGACGGCGGCCGAGCAGAACCGACTCAACTTTGCCCAGGAGAAGCAGACCGCCGCGGGCGACAAAGGTTGGACTTTTTTTTTTTCCCCAATGACTTTCTTCCGAGACGAGACGAGGCCTTGTGGCAAAGATGCAGAAGCCAGCGCCAAAATTGTGTGCGCATGAGCATCACCTTGAACTCTTTCTCGCTTTCCTTGCAGGTCTGCGTGCGTAGGCAGTGGTCAGCGCCGGCCCGGCCCAGCCCAGCCCAGCTGAGCCTGGAAACCGGACCTGACATCTGGATCGCTGATTGGGCAGAAGGGAAACCCGCAACAATTACAAATGTGTGTGTGTACGGAAGAGACGCAGTGACTTTCTCCGGCCGGCTTGAGGTGTATGAAGTCAGCCCCGAGCAATATCAGTGTTATGGCCCGTCCAAAAAGGAGGAGAACGGTGGACTCAACCTGACATTGCTTGAGACAAAAAACAAAGTCCGATCCAAAGTGCTTTTTGCCATAAAGCGTCTCCCTCAGGGCAGCTACTTCCTTTTTTTTCTTTTTTTTTTTTTTTTTTACACATATCTTACTATCTATCTTTGTTATAGGAGACTTAGAGCTAGTCACAATTTAAGAGTTGGAAGTGTGGGAGGTTGAGTCAAATGCATCTCAGCTTTACAACTGGAATGCCACATTTTGGGAATAGTGTGAACGGTGAGCAAAGCTGAATGGATGAGGCACCTTGCTTCAAAAGAAAGGTACTGACTGGACCAAGTGTTGGTTGACCAGACCAAGGCCCTCCAGTGATTTTTTTGGATACTGTTCTGTTGTTGTTGATGTTGTTGTTGGCGGCCATGCTGCACCAGCTTTGCAAACACTCCGGAGGTGCCTCCGTCCAAAGACAGACAAACCTGGGTAATGCTTGAAAACTCTTTATATTGTTCTTTATTATTATTATTTTTTTTTTGTGTTTTTTCTACAATCTTGTCAGAAAAGGCGCCTTTTTGTTTTTATATACTATACCGCTATCTATATATAAATCACTGCTGTCTTAGCTCCCTTCCGCAGCCTGATTGAGTCTGGGGGGTGGGGGCACGTTTTGACTATTTGCTTTGGTACTCGTTCATTTTCTTCTTTCTTTTTCTGAAATCGGTACACAGAGCACACGCTCGTTTGTTCCAAAAAAGGGATACTTGTTGTTGAATGACCGGTTGTAAACCTCGCAATCATTTCAATGTGAACTCAAGGCCTTTGGATTTTTGGGGTACGTGAAGTCGACCCGCTCAGTGCCACTTTGTGCCGACTCAAAAACAGTCATCTCAATGTATTTTTGTAGAATGATACTTTTGTACGTTTTTTATACCTTTTTGTAATGATAGTTTTTGTGGTGGTTGTTTTTTTTTTTAAATAAAATATTCGCAAAAATGGTTGAAGTGGTTTTATTCACCGTCTCAAGTTTGTTTAGAGGACATAATTTGTGTACAAGAAAAAAACAGACGGTCAGGAGCTCCTCGCTAATCTTATTTCAAACGCTTTGGTTTTATTCGCTGAGCGTTTGTAGAAATAAAGAGAAGATGGAATGCGCTGCGCTGCATGGCTGCTCTGCGGCGAGCTGGATGCTGGAGGGCGCGTCCTACCTGGATGCAACAGCCAATCATTTCAGCGGGGCGTGTCCTTCCTTCCTTCCATAATAACGATGGCAGAAATCAATACACTAAAAAGGGAGTGAAAACAACACGCGAGCAACACGAGGCATGTGACGTGGATTGAAGCCACGCAGGGGAGGGCAGGGCAGGGCAGGGCAGGGCAGCGTGTCCAGGTGAAAACAAATGGAAAACACTTCCATTTGTTTTCACGGCCCCACCCAAACGGGCTCAGGTGTGCCTCCGCCCACTTGTTGCGGCTCCCGAGTGCGGAAACGTCTCGCTAAACTTCCCCGCTGCGCCCATGGCGTCCTCTTCGGTTCCGACGCCCGACAGCGGAGCTTCGTGGCCTCCCGGGAGCTCGGAGCTCGGCGCGCTGCACCCGATGGCTCCCCCGAGCCTCGAGGAAGTCGACGCTAGCTCGGAGAAACTCACCTCGTCCGGCGTCAACCGCATCCTGACCGAATTCTTCATGTACTTCCTCCGCGGCGCGGTGCTCTTGTACCCGGTCTACCTGACGGGCTACCTGGGCCTGAGCGTCAGCTGGCTGCTGCTGTGCATGCTCATGGTCACCTGGTGGAAGAAGAACCGCCAGTGGAAGGCATCTCGCATCGGGGGCGCCATCGACTTTGTGGACAACGAGACGCAGGTGGTGAGCACGGAGCTGAAGAACTCCCTGCAGATGGCATCGTGGGTACGTACGTCGCAACAAGAACAGCACTCGATTCCCCTAAAATGAGGAGAATGTGCAAACCGCGGTCCGAAGCGCACAAATAATATTCGAGGTGCGCCGTTCCCGTCCCGTCCCAGCCCAGCCCAGCCCAGCCCAGGCCAGCCAGCAAAGAAAAAAAAGTGCTTCCACTTTCTGCAAGGCCTATTTCTGTTTTCTGTCTGTCAATCGAAAGAGCCGGTAGTTGTTCAATTCCATCCTTTGGGAAGTGAAATCGGACGCTGCTGTGCTAGCAATGGATTTATTTGCATGACATACCTGACTTGGGTTGATCCTCCGAAACTTTGCACCACACCCACAAAGTGCTTGAATGTGCTTGTAGTGTTTTAAAGTGATTAACAGTTAGGATTCAGAATTCATTCATTGGGGGAAAAAAACAAGGAAGATTATTCAAGATGCCTACATCAGTCAAAAACTTGATTAACTGACGTTGCTGTTGTTTTTTTTCCTCTTCCTCCCCCAAAGATCCAATTCACCGACGTGGAGAAAGTGGAGTGGGTTAACAAGGTACGACTTTAAAAGCGCTCGCTCGCTCGCTCGCACGCACGCCGAGCTATCTTGGGCAGCAACGTAAGCGAGCGCTGTTTTTTGGAAGGTGGTGGAGCAGGCTTGGCCTTTCTTCGGGATGTTCATGGAGAAGCTCCTGCGGGAAAACATCCAGGCGGCCATCCAGCAGTCCAGCTCTGAGCTCAAGACCTTCACCTTCACCAAGATCCACTTTGGACACATTGTGAGTGGGTCCTCGAGGTTGACCGCGGCGCGTGCCCACATAGCCTCTGAAGTTGATCTGTGCCTTTCTGGATGGCAGCCGCTCCGCATCGTTGGAATCAAAGCGTACACGGACGAGGTGGATCACCGGGAGGTGGTTCTGGACATGACTATCAAGTGGGTGCGGCTGGTACAGTCGTCCCGCGGCGGCGGCGGTGGCAGCGGCGACGCCCCCTCCTTTCTGACGCCTTTGCTTTCCTAGTTACGAAGGCGACGTGGACATCGACGCCGAGCTCAAGTCGGCCATCACGGCGGGCGTCAAAGGACTCAAAGTGAGCCGTCTGGCCGGCCCGTTGCCCCTCCGTGGGGGCCAAAACGCCGACAGCGAGCACGGAAAGGCCAAAGCTGGGCCAATTTGCCGCAAGCCTCAATCTCAATCTTTCAGCTGCGGGGGATGATCAGGGTGATTCTGGAGCCGCTCATCGAACAAGCACCGCTCGTGGGAGGAGTCACCTTCTTTTTCATCCAACGGCCGGTGAGTGGGCTCGTCCGTCCGTCCGTCCAGCCGGACCATTATCACGTGGCCTCTTCTCTTTCAGACCCTGGAAATCAACTGGACGGGCATGACCAACATTTTGGACAGCCCCGCCTTCAGGTACCGCCTCCGCTGGGCCGATGGGGCGCCGGTCCCTTTCGCCCTTTCGGCCCAGTCAGTCTCGCCCGCGCGGTCTCTCTGACGTGCAGCTCCTTGTCCGAGGGGACCATCATGGACATCATCGCCTCCCTCATGGTGCTGCCCAACCGCATGTGCTTTCCGCTCATTGACCAAGTCAAAGTGGACCAGATGCGCTTCCCGCTGCCTCGCGTACGTCACAAAGGTCCCGGTCGCTTGGTGCGCAAATGCTAGCCAGCCCCTTTGCTCTTCAGGGTGTGGTGAGAGTCCACTTGCTGGAGGCCAGGGACCTGGTGGCCAAGGACACGTATATGCTGGGCATGGTCAAGGGCAAGTCGGACCCGTACGCCGTCCTCCGTGTCGGCGACCGCAAGGTTAAGAGCAAGACCGTCAAGGAGAATCTGCACCCCAGATGGGCGGAGGTCTACGAGGTAGGAGAGCTTCCCAGCAGAGCGACCGTCGTCCCCATTGAGCAATACCACGTGTCTGCTTTTGCAGTTTGTGGTCCACGAGGCACCGGGACAAGAGCTGGAAGTGGACATTTTTGATGAAGATAGAGACAAAGACGACTTCATCGGAAGGTCAGAAGAATCATACGCACAGGTGAATGGTCTCCAGGCGTGACTACGAGTTTGTCCTTTCAGGTATCGCCTGGATCTGGGAGAAGTGAAGAAGGAGAAAGAAATGGATCAGGTGAGGCCGCACTTGTCATTTGAATGAAGTGGAGTCACCCCGCCCCGCCCAGCCCCGCCCCGCCCCCCCAACTTGATGTTTCTCTGCCAGTGGTTTCCTCTGGACGGGGTCCCGAGTGGAGAAGTTCATCTGAAGCTTTGTTGGCTTTCACTCCAAAGTGACACCACTCTGATGAAGGAGGTACGAAGCGGGCCACAATCAATCCAAAAAATGGAATGGCTTTGACGCCTGCGCATGTGGAGAGACGAATCCATTTTCCTCCTCCCGCAGTCTTCCGAAGGCTACGCCTGTGCCATGCTGGCCGTGTATCTGGACAACGCCTCCGACCTTCCCGTAAGTCACCTTGGCGGCAACGCTTGATCCAATTTGCCTTCATGATGCTTCTCGGGTCAACGAGGATGCCTTCAAATGCATGTCTGCAGAAAGACCGCAGTGAGATCGAGCAGCACCAAAAAAAGAAGCATGGGCGAGAAGGTCGGGTAAGTGACGTTTTTGTTTCTGTTTGGTGCGTGCGCCAGCCGGTATTTCCTGTCTTTCGGCTGTCATATTTTCGTTGGCGTGCTTCCCGCTCCCTTATCACTCTTTTTTTTTTTTTTTTTTTTTTTTAACTTTTGCCTTACGTTTAATTTGTTTGGGGATGAACTTTCTTCATAAGACATCCTGGTCATTGGGGTTTTCGTATTTATGAGTACCCAATATTGTTGTCTGCTGAATGCCAGCGCCTCAGTGGGCTCTTGCTTTCTACTGCCACCTGCTGGATGTTTACTGAAAGTACACTTAAAAGCACACGAGTGGAAATTTGGACTTGCCAGTCGTTTGAAAAAAAAGTGCTTCCCCCCCCCCCCCCCACCCCCCCATATTTCCTGACGGACTGGCTTCATTTCCAGCTCACAAGGAAGTCTGCAGGTCCGAGCTCCTTTACGGAAATTTCCATCGATGACAACGTTCAGAAAAGCAAGGTATGGCGTATGCCGTACAATATTCTTGTTTTATTTTGAAAATAGGAGCAAGAATAGTTTGACTCAGATGGCATGCACATGCCAAGCTAATATTACTAACCGACTTATTACAACTAGCGCTTGTCCATCTCTGTTCGCAGGTTGTGTTTTCCAATAAAAACCCCGTATGGGAGGAGGGCTTCACTTTCTTTGTCCACGACGTCAGAACGCAGCAGCTCATTGTTCAGGTCGGTCGACGTTACGAGCCCTCTCTGGCCCGATGAGCGTGTCCCTTGCTGATTTGTGCTGGCAGGTGAAAGAGCACGAGAAGAAGACGCAACTGGGCATTCTCCGCCTGCCCCTCGCCCGCTTTGTCAACATCTCCAGCATGATGCTGGACCAGCGCTTCCAGCTGGAGCAGTCCGGTGCCAACAGCCAGATCAAACTCAAGGCCACGCTCAGGGTGGGTCGAGACGGCCAAAAGGAACAGCGGCTCACATTGACCCATGGACATTTTTGCAAAGTCTATTTTCTGCCCGTCCGTCCCCTTTGACAACAAATTCCCCTCCGCTGATCTTCACGAGTCCTTTCTTTACTCCGACAGGTTCTTAAGGTGGAGCAGCCAGAACCCAAACCACAAATGGCGGCGAGCAACGCCGGCGCGTCCTCCCTCAGCGCGCTTTCTACCAGCACCAGTCTCGCCAGTCAGGCCTCGTCGGCCGCCTTCCCCCCGGAGGACTACTCCACCCACCGGCGGGCCTCCTATCTGGCTTCGGAGGCCTTGAGGCCGTCCCCGGCCACCCTGAGCACGCGGCGTTACGACTCGCACAGCCTCTTGTCCGAGAACGCTCTGGCGGCGTCGCGCTTCGATCTGGCGGACGGAGCCTCCTATCCCGAGTGAGTTTGTCTGGGTCAAAGTTTGCGCAACACTTGGCGGCTCCTTGGGCTCACTTTCATTCGGCCAAATCAAAGAAGTGAGAAACCTACAGCAGGTCTTATGGACGGACGGAGCCCTATCTAGAATCAAGCAGACAGAGCATGTCACGTGAACGCTTATCTTGACACTTGGTGGTTTTCCGCAGGGTCCTCCGCAAACATCGCGGCTCCTTGGGAGAGATCAGCCTGACCGTGCGCTACGCCACCTTGAGGAAAAAACTGGTCATCATGGTCAACGGCTGCAGGTATTGCCCCCCTCCCATCCAGTCTGCGGTGGCGCTCTCTCTCTCTCTCACTCGCCGTCCGACGGCCGTCCGCAGAGACATCTTCCCCTGCAGCGAAAACGGAACGGACTCTTACGTGCGGCTGTACCTGCTCCCGGACCAGACCTGGAGGCACCGCAAGCGGACCCACGTCAAGAAGAGGACCGTCAATCCCGTCTTTGATGAGAAGTAGCCGCTCTCGCTTTGCTTAGTATGGACCGGCCGACGCAACCTTTTCTCTGACGCTGCCGCCGTTGCCGCACGTCTTCCAGATTTGAGTTTGATGTGAGCCTGGAAGAGGCCCTCACGCGCACCTTGGATGTGGCGGTGAAAAACAACAAGATGTTCCACATGCGGGAAAGGAAGGACATTGGGATGGTAGGTCGGCCGAGGCGAGCGTCCGCGTGGCCTTTCACAATTGAGCTTGACCTTCATTTCCTGTGTGCAGGCGCTGATCAATCTTGCCCAGCTGGATCTTGTCAAGGGTGTCAAAGACTGGTATGTGATGCCTTCCTTCTTCAAAGTCTTTTCTTAGGAATTGAACTGCGGTGTCAGATATTTTTCTCCTCACCATTACTGTAGAGCAAACAAGACGTTTTCTGTCAAGGATTCTTTGTGAATATTTCTTTCTTTTTCATGTAAGGTACAAGCTCTCGTTACAAGGCCCGAAGAGTCGAAGCAACAGCACAAACGATGCTTCCGGATCGAGCTCATTTTCTAAGTGATTTGAAGATGTTACTGTAGACTAACTGGGTTGATGTTACATATCTGAGAAATATTTTTCTGCACTACTCTCATTTTTGTAAGGTTTGATTTACAAGCTGTTCTGCATTGTGATGTCATTTTTTATGGTGTTTTTGTCATATGTTAAGGGATGGTAAAAAAAACAAAACAGTTTTGATTTGTTTTTGTTTTTTAATTACGAAAAACAGCACCGATTTCATATTATTTCACTTAATAAAAGCATAGAGTGATAATGCAATCTGGTTTCCGCATAAGCGCGATCCAATGTGTTGTGCCCACCTTGGCCACCAGAGGTCAGTAGAGAACATGCGAATTGCGCAGAAACAAGCGAAGACGGAGAAGA
Organism: Syngnathus scovelli; assembly: GCF_024217435.2. Lineage (NCBI taxonomy): Eukaryota > Metazoa > Chordata > Actinopteri > Syngnathiformes > Syngnathidae > Syngnathus > Syngnathus scovelli. The sequence goes on along the minus strand of NC_090854.1, from coordinate 18,452,541 downwards.
AGAAGCAGACTACCGCTTCTGACGCTAATTGCTATCGCTGCGTGTTAGCATTATGCTAAAGGACTCGAAGAACAACGTACAAATGTTAGCTTGGAAGGTAAACTAAAAATGGGAGTGTTATTTACAGCGCGAAGAGAGAAAATTTGGTCAAGTGCCGTTTGTCGGCGAGTGCCGTCACCGTGGAGTGTTCTGATGCCACCTTTGAGCTCGCACGTCAAGGCAAAGTCGGTTCACGCCAATCACTGTGTAAAATAAAATATACTGTATAAAATAGAAATTCCGTGGAGTAGTGGTTAATTCACGTAAAGTTGTAGTCTTTGTAAACGTTGCAAAGAACGCCCCAACACGGGCTCGGAAAGACACCAGCAGAGGGCAGCAACAACTCCAGAGAGAGGGACAAACAGACACACACGCACTCACTCACACACATAGAGTGGGAGCGCAGGCTCCCGACTGGGCATGCAAAGTTTTCTTATGCAAGCATTGCATCCACTAAATTGTGGTCTTCAGCCGCTTGGGAAGAATCCCGAGAGTCCGCCAATGGGATCGGCGGCCTTTCTGCTCGGATGGGATGCACGGTGAGCTACATGTGCTGTGAAGAAGAAGACTTCCTCCCCATGCCTGGTGAGCTGCATGACGATGATGAGGACAAGACGAAAAAGAAGAGGAAAGACGGCAGCCTTCTCGGGGTGAGCCATTCAAAACCTTCAGCTGCTCATCTTAAAACTTTCTTATCAGTCGAAATCAACTGTGGTCATGGCAAAACTGATTACTGTCAGCATTTTTGAAAATTCAATTCGAGGGGGTTATTTATTCAATCGTCTTAAAAAATATTTTGCAAATGTTTTCAGGGACTGTTTACACTAACAGCTGTCCCAGTGGTCAGGCTTTTTTTTTTGGGTTGACTGCATCCAGGATTTCAGAAATCAAATTGCAGTGATTATTTTCTGCGCGGACTGTCGCCATGTGTTTCTTGCAAAACAACTGGCTGACAGTAAAGGAACCACTGAATGAGTGAGACTGCATTGTAAGCCATGACAGGTGGTCAGGAAAAGGGGGGTGCCTTTATTGCACAAATGGTTCGAAAATGGAGTGCAGACAAGCACGTTCTTCGACGGTCTGCCCGTGACCTCAACTGACGTCGTCACCCCCCACACGCAGTGCAGTGGCTCACACTTCATTTGGCTCCCTGACTGCACTTTTCAAGGCTCACGCGCACGCATGAGACCATGGCGACCTCACGTAGATAAAAACAAAACCTGCACCTCACTTGCGTATATGAAGAATTAATATATCTATCGATATATGCTAAGTAACTGAGGGGTTCCTATTAGTTTGTGTGTATTACACTGCCCTCTGGTGGCCAAAGAGGAGCAACACAAATACAATTGAATGGTTCAAAACTTGTTTTTGTTTTTATAAGGTGATAATCGATTAGATTGACGCAGATTCTAAAAAAACCCAACGTTGGATGGATGCCTTTGTGGGAATGAGTGGGATCTACTTTTGGGCTTGGGTGTGTTTGAAAGGGATGTGGTGAAAGGTGATTTTTTTGGAGCATTCCAGTGATCGTCAGCGGCAGACAGTGCGTCCTCTGTGCTGAGTGCGCGAGGACGGCCTATCGCTTGACTCCTACCTGCCAGCGGGCCAGAACAAGAGCCTCTCTGTCTCGCCGGGGTCTTTGCGGCGTCCGGCCCGCCTGCGACCCGGGAGAGAGGCGTGCGCTGCTCTAGCAAACGCAACCTCTGCTCATTCTCAGTGGCGGGACATTGTTTTTTGAAACAGGCTCGTCTTTAGTTCTAGCATGTCAGATTGATCTGTTGGTTGCTTTCAAATGCAAAAAAGTAAACACGGATCTGCGGATGGATTATCAAGTTGGGCCGGGGGAGCTGGGTCGCCCCATCATGTCCCGACCCCCCCCCCCCATCGGCATGCTGCATTTACTTTGAATGCACACGGGAAGAAAGAGCCCGCTTTTTTTCTTTGCCCCCACACATCTTTTCGTGACAAGCTGAGGCACATCGTTGACACTTTGGGCTGACTTTTTTTTTTTTTTTTTTTAAGGATAGATTAGTAGGTATTGCCACTGGAATGCGCTTTCAGGTTAGCCTCTGCAAAACAAATGTTGCCATTAGGCACCGACTAGTATTTTCAAATTTGACCGAGGGAAAATAAAGCCTGTTGTTCGCTTCAACACTGACCTTGGCCAAAGCAGCGCAAGAAAAAAAGATTTTGCTTTCCATGTTGTGTTCGTAAGCTTTCCATGATGTGTATGTGTGTGTGTGTTTCCTCTGCTCTGGCTAACAATGCTGCTCAGGAAGTATGTCAGGATGAGGGCCAGCCGACAGGGCTGGCTTTTGTCACTGGAAGCCTCAGCGAGAAGAACATCCAAGTGGGAAAGCTTCAAGAGTGACAGAGCGCTTTGCTTTGGATGTGTCTAAGGAGAAGGAGAGCGCTGTCTTGGCGGCAATGTCGTTCTTGTTGGTGAGTGCCGTTGACGCCTTTGGGTGGCTGCCTGAGGCGTTTTGCTTTGGCTTTTCCTCGAAAGGAGCTCCCTTTCACTTTGTTCAAGTCGCTGGCTCAAAATGCCTTGTTTCTACCTCTGGGGTGGGTGGGAGAGGAGGACAAAAAAGCAACATGGCGGCTTCTTTTAGCAACGTAGCGGTCGAGCGTAAGAAGCTCACGTCGTCATAACATTGTTGACTAGAACGCTGGTGACTGTCTGTGCATCGTGATCAATTCATTGCGGCTCTTTCTGGTGTGTGCAACTTGGCCACTGGGCGGCAGTGTAATATGTAGAGACAAACAAAGAAGAACGTAAATATGCAATTAGGTTGTTGACCTCGTTCGAGCCAAGACAAAAAGCACAGCGAAACAAATACAAATGGCAGACTGCTAATTTAGCACAGCTTGCTGGCAGCTTGGGCTAAGTGTCCTTTCCTCGTTTTCATGTGACGCTGTGTGGGCCACCAATTAGATTTGATTTTTTTTCTCCGGCAAAAGTGATGGACTCGAAAAGAGTCTCGCTCCCATTTGCTGACTCGAGGTAGAACCTTGGTGCTTCTTCGCACTGCTAATGAAATGAGCTTTGATTTAATCCCTGATGGCTTTCTGCCACGTACTTGCGTTGGCCAAGCTCTTGAAAAAAAAAAAGATGGCTGCAGTGGATCAATCGTGGGGGAGGAGCGGGAGACAATTGAAACATTAATCATAGGCACTTGGCTGGGATGGAAGAGGACGGCTGGCCGGCCGGCCGGCCAGCCGCTAATATGATTAAAAACGCTCTCTTGCGGCCAACCTTTTGGATGAGCAACATTGAAAGGCGGGCCGGGCCGGGCCGGGCCGCAAGGCCTTGCAGAAAAGAATCTGCTTGGTCTGCTTGTCACTGAGGGGATCGAAAGTGCAAGCTCAGCACAATGCGAGCCACTTGCGCAAGACGGAAGCAGCACCACCGCATCCGACCGACCGGCCGGCCGGCCGGAACGCTTGACCCGGACCGATTGGAAGAGCCAAGTAGCCTGTTGACTGCTCGCTCTCCTAGGAGCAAGGAGGTCGGGCCCGGATGGACGGATGGACGCTCTGCTTCGGGAGCGTCAATGACAGACTGCTAGCCCGCCATTACTCGCGCTTAGCACATCTGCTTCGTAATTGGCGTCTTTCTTCAGGGTGGCGGGGAACCTGCAGCCCAGTTCTGGTCGCCCGTCATTCAATGAGGCGAATTGCCATAACGTCATTGGGTCCTCCGAGTTGATCTTGGTGTGGAGGAGGAGGACACATCTGTCTTGTGTCAACTGGAGTCATTAGCCTGAAAAGCCTCCCTCCCTCCCTCCCTCCCTCCCTCCCTCCCTCCCTCCCTCCCTCCCTCCCTCCCTCCCTCCCTCCCTTTTTCATCACTTTAAGTTCCTCCCTCAGAAGACGAGCGGTCCCGCCGCCTCCCACTTGATATGTACGACTCTCTTCTCCTCCTTTGCCTTCTTCTTATGCTGCAAGGAGGACGGATGGATGGACAGATGGATTGACGGACGTATGCAAGGCCACTCACTGGTCAGGAGTCGACCTAGGCACATGCGTCCGCCACGTCTGTGATTGGCCGGAGCGCCCGCCAAGCCAGGCCAGGCCAGGCCAGGGCAGGCCCGGCCCGGCCCGGATGGTCTGTGTGATTTCTCAGCTGGCTGCTTTTGAGGGAGCGGCAAGAGGCGCATACGGCGAGGAAGATCTGCGCTCCCACGGCCGTCCCGAGAGGATGGGCAGACTCCAGCGCTGTCTGGCCGCAATCTTCAGCTGGGCCAGATTGTTCCTCTGCTGCATCTTCCCTTTTTGGAAAGGCGGCAAAGGCCAACGCCAGGTATCGCTCGGCTCTCCTCGTTTGCCTGCGAGCCACAATCAAAAGTCATGATGCGCGGTGAGAAAACAATCGGTGCATTCAGAGAGCAGCTTCATCTTATGTTTGTCCGCTTGGGGTCGCCGGCCTCACGTTGTCCACTGTCGTATCTCTGATATTGGACCAGTGCGCTCTGTTATAGACAAACAATCAAATATGTCTGGGAACGAATGGAAAACATTGTTTGGAATGTTTTTTTTTTTTTTTTTTGAGAATATCGGCTCAGTTTTCGTACTTAGTCAATTGCATTTTCTGGCAGTCGGTCGGGCTTAAATGCTGGCCGTCTCCCTTGGAGACTTTGCTTCTCTCCGGGTGGTCTGCGGGAAATACCAGGAGATTAATCCTCTCGGCTTGCTGCGCGGTGTGTGTGTGTCTTTCAGCACCTCGGCGGAGGTTTGTCTATTTATGCGGCGTGTGAGAAAGATGTCAAGAAGCTGAGCGGGTGATTATTAGGAAAGATGCTTCGAGAGCCCAGAAATGTGCGTCTACTTTTTGTGTGCACGTGCTACATAGGCATGACTTGGAACTCCATGGGGTAGGAATCTGGGTTTTGGTCAGCACCCGGAGCTGACCAAAGCCCTTCTCGCACTCTCTGGACGCAATCTCGTGTCTGTGCTGGCAACGATGGGGGAGGTAGAGGGGGCGAAGGGAATCAAGAAAGGAATGAAATTAAAATAAGTGCGGCCGAGAAGGGGGGGGGGGAGTAGAAAGAGGAGGGGCAGGCAGGAGAGATGGAGAATAAGAGCACCCCACCCCCTTGGCTCCATGTGGAGAGGTCGGAGCTGGCTGACCCCCTCCCCTCCCCTCCCCTCCCCAGCCCGTTGGTTCCCCTTGTTTCCAAAAAGCTTTGTCAAACTTTGCCTTGGCAGAAGGGAGGAGCCACGGAGTGACGAGAAAGAGGAGAGGCAGTCGGGATCCAATTAGAGGACAGAGCCACTTTGACATTGGGGGGAGGGAGGCAAGGGGGGCGAGTCGAAGGATCCTGACGTTCCCAAGCGTCCGCCTGGTGCGTGGCAATGGATCGGCGAGCCGGGACGGGACGCCCGGAAGCCCTCTAAGCGAGCCCTCCCCCTCCCCCACCATGCCGTCCGTCTCCTTCGGCTTGCCGAGCGTTTTGGCCGCCCCCGCTCGTACCTGGGTCTGCCTGTCCTGCATGTTCTGGGTGAGATGATGTCGTGCGTGGCGCCTCGCTCTTTCTCGTCTGGCGTGCGCGCTCCAGACCAGACGACTGTCTTGATGACACGGGCGACTTTCTGGCAATGAACAAGGAGGAATCGATGGCAAAGCTCTCGGGAGTGATTTGGTTGCAGACCTTTGGTCTGGATCCAGATGCAAGCAAGCCAAAGGATCTGTTGGGTGGTCTGCTTGTCGGGGGTTGGCTGGAGGTTGAGCCCCTGGAGGAGGGGGGTCCGCTGTGACACTTTAGGGACTTCTTGGAGGACAGCGCATTGAGACAGGAGGCGCATTGTCTCCGGCTGGATCCAATGAGTGTGCATTTCTGCTGGCTTTTAGGTGGTGGGCACGCACGCACGCACGCACGCACGCACGCACGCACGCACGCACGCACGCACGCACGCACGCACGCACGCACGCACGCACGCACGCATGCACGCAGCCTTTTTGTTGTTGTTGTTGTTGCTGCTCTCGCTCTGGTTTAATTGAATCCGCCGTGTGCTCGCCGAGCTCTTGTTTGTGCAGCGCCGGCCGGCTCCTTCCGGGTCTTGAGCTTTCCTGTGTGTTTGCCTGAAAATGGCTTGAGCAAAAATGTCCTCCGTTTGACCTGCCGCATTAGTCCCTTGCACCTCCGCTGTGTCAAGATCGGGTCCGATTGACCCACTGAGGAAGTTGTGGCACTTTTGCTCGATTGCTGAAGTCGGCTGATTTTGACACGAGAGGCTGGCCTTCCAAACACCTCGGGCGCTTTTCATTTCTCCATCTCAAAGTAAAGAAGGAGCTGATCCCGCTGGCGCCGGTCCTTCGGGACTTGACGAGCAGACCGGATAAGCTCGTCATCAGTTAATTACCATTCTTTCAGAGGGGGTGTGGGGGTTGTAAAATATCCTCAAAGCGCTCAAGCAGCGGTATAGCTTTGTTTCACTGATTGAGCGCACCACAGCAGCGTAGAACAAAGGCAGCCAGCTCGCTCGCTCCCGGCCGGGCCCAATGCGGGTCGCCGTTAATTGACGCTCCATCGGGCGAGGACAAACCCCAGGCTCCCTCCAAGGAGCCTAAAAATTGGTCTCTCGGAGATCCTACTGCAAAGTCACAACGTTGACATTGTCAGAGGTGGGAAAAGCCCGGCGCCCGGCGCCCCCGCCCGTCGGCCCCTTTTCCTCAACGTGTTTGCTTTGGATGACTTGCATGAAAAATCACAAACAAGAAAAAAGGGAAGTTCAACCAGCGCTGGGTTGATTTATGAGAGGTGCCGGGCTTTGTGGAAGGCCCCTCCCAGGCCTTTGGCTGGCCTCAAGACCCCCAACTTGGGGCACGCTCGAGTGGGCACATTGGCCTTAAAGCTCCCGGCGGCGGCGGCGGCGGCGGCGGCGGCGGCGGCGGCGGCGGCGGCCTCTCTTGGCATTTGCGCAATTTTCCAATTTTTCCGCTGCCTGATCCAAGGCTGCTTGACTTCACTTATGTCCACTTAAGTGCACATACGCTCAAATTCTTTTCATTCCGTTCTCTTGTGTCAGTTCTGATCAAAATATATATTTTTTGCGTCAACATACTGCTTTTTGCTTTTCACAAATGCCATTGCAGGAAGTGGTTAATGACGTTGCCGTGTTTTTTTTTTTTTTCAAACAGCTTCGGACAGGATCCAAAAGTAACGCATGAGCGAGTTACGGCGTCATGGCCGCACATGTGTGTATGCTCTTGCATCTGGATGAGTCACACTTTTGGAGTGATTTGAGAGCAAGGCGAGGAAGGCTTGTGCGGGTTACCTTATGCCGCTGGAATGCGTGCGTGCAGTCAAAGTCCAACATGGAGTCCTTGATCTTGTTGAAGAAACGTGACCAACCATTACTCTGCTTAACATTTTTGGAATTGGAGGGGGGCGCACTTTGACAGCCTGTACAAAAGTCCGACACCATGTTTGTGTGGATGCATGCGCAACTGTTCCCATGTGTGCGTGCTAATGAATGCCGAGAGGGCGTCAGATTATGCATGCGTCGCCGGGGTGAGGCCGTCTGTTCCCAGGAGCTGGGAAGGGCGGAGCCTACGCGTGCACCCCGTACAGCCGAGCCTCGGGGTTCTCATCTGCCCGCCTGCCCGCGTCACCCCCACAAGCCGCTGGCTGGCTGGCTGGCTGGCTAACCAACCCCAAAACAATAAACAAACTGCGCCAGCTGCATCGCTAATGCTCGGAAACAATTAGGGGCCCACAAAAGGAGAGGTGGCCGACGCTTCAATGTCTGCCTGCGACCGGATTGCACCAGGACGTATGGCCTCCGCATTCCGGAGCATGACAATGTGGAAATAGGGCCAGTGCTTGCCCCCCCCCCCAAACATGCACCTCCTCCAGCGCTCTGTAGAGAACCCAGCTGACGCGCGGCTGCCATTTCAGCCAAACTCGATTAAGCTAATCACGTTAAGTCGCGATGGCCGGCCGCTACGAAGGCTTGGCCGGATGGTTCCCGCCATGCGCCTCTCGAGCGAGCCGGCACGCCGGCTGGCGCCGCTCGCATCATTCCATTTGTCTGCCCAAAACCACACGCGCTAAAAGCAAAACACGTTTCAGCACCGACACCTGATGTTTTTCTTTTGCAGCCTGAGGAATTGGAAGCGGTGCATTCCCACACCTTCCGCCAGAAGACTTTCAAGAAGCCCAAGACCTGCGGCGTTTGCAAACACATCATCGTCCACGACGGACTCATCTGCAGAGGTCTGTACTCCAACCCGCTAGCGTTAGCCTCGTAGCGGAAATGTCTGTTTTGGGCCCGATAACTTTGCTGGTGGCCCAGCGGGAAGGTGCCCTTGTTTGGTTTGCCGGGAAAATTGGGAACACGCATTTGATGCTTGCACTTTATTTTTCGTATTGGGATGAATGCACTTAATTTGTTGAGCAGCAGATTCTAGATGGATCGAAATGTGTTTGGCAGCTCCCCTCTGCTGCTCTTGTTTACTAACACTGTGCAGTCACATGGTCTCCCCAAGCATGACGCAAGCGTTTGGACTTCCTCCCGTCCGTCCTTCCGTCTGGCCGGCCGGCCGGCCGGCGGTTGCCAGGATACCGCGTGTGGGTTACTCTCACAATAGGCGTGTTGACGCAGGTCAGCGGTGCTCTTCCAAAACAAGCAGCTCTGCAACCGGCTATTTTGGGCCAGGAAGCCACTTTGATTTTTATTGACAGAGGGGCGGCGGCGGCGACAGGAGTGCGTGTGTGTGTGTGTAACTGTTGAGCTCATCCAGCTGCTCTGTATGCATGTCCCACGCTCGCACGGTTCCAAACTTTCCAAAATATTTCTTTTGTGTGTGTGTGTGTGTGTGTGGGGGGGGGGCAGACAATAAGGACATTTGTCAGTAATAGGAACATGTTGCTCAAGATTGGTCATCATTCGTCATAGCCATCCGTGCAGCAGAACAATATCAAGGCCCGCGTTTGACCAAATTGTCAGTATATTTTTGTGCCCAATTGGTGGAGCCTGAAGCCTACCAGAGTTCTATCCGGCCCGTTTTTTAGGCTGCTGCAACCCAATAATGATGACGTGATGGGAATGGTGCTTGCTGAGGAGCCGAGCTCATTTGAAGCAGCAGCAAAACAGGCACAAGAACGTGGCGGTGGCGCCCGGCCGGCCGGGCTTGCCTTCCCCTCCTCTCGTAGTCAGGAGCACAAGCGTCAGCATGCCATCTCCTGGACATAGGGCGTCATTGCAACCATTTGCACCCTTTGGCCTGCGTTTGCGTTGCGTGTTGATAAAGAGATCCGATGCAAAAGCGTTGGCGGACTCTTTGACTTGACAAAGATAGAATTGCAATGATGTCATGAATGTATTTGTCTGGACTGCTGCGTCAGATTAGCAAAAACGCTCACGGGCCCGCCACTCTTACCATGTTTACATTCTCGCTCAAATTGTTTTCTCAACATGGCATTTGAGACAAGATCATCGATAGTCTGACTAAATGGAGCCAAATGAAGATGGCTGAACAGGAAACAATGATGGCTCATATCCCAAGTGTCTCGGGTTAAGGTTGCGAGACGGTGCGGCCCAGTCGCCGCAACCTGTGCACGTGCGTGGCCGCTCACGTGGCGGCGCAGCTGAGGCAAAGGACGTCGGTGGGGCGGGGCGGGGCGGGGCAGCCACACATTATCAGTAGGGTAAAACTAACCTGTCTCACGACGGTCTAAACCCGGGCGGGCCATTGTGTCCGGCCTGGTAAGTACGGGGAGCGGTCGGGGACTATGCGCTCGTTCGGTACTGAAGGGCCTGCGGAAGGAAACGGCTCGAGCCTACGTCATCTTTTCCTTCCTCTCACTCTCCGTGCCAAGCAGCAAAGTCAGGGGCGGGGCCAGGCCAGGCCAGGCCAGGCCAGGCGCTGGTGTCGGACGCGCTTGGCTTGACTCGTCTTCTGTTGCTTTCCACGCCTTCTGTCAACGGATTTGATTATATTTGGAAAAATGACCATTTGCTGATTGTGGATGCGGGCTGGGCCCCTTGCGCAATCTGATGCTAGCTGTTTTTTGCTCGGATTTCACGGCGCTGCCCATTTTTGATGGCCTGTAATTAACAAGTCAGAATGCCCCCCCCCCCCCCCCCCACTCGCGCGCGTCTCTGGAGGGCCCAAATAGGAACCAAATGTCTGATGATGTCATTGGATTTCGTTTACCCTCCTGTTATGCTGTGGGTCAAATTGACCCATTTTCAATGAAGCTTGGTTTAGAGGAGATGTTAATGTAAGCCTTCCCAGATGTCTTTGGTCAGAATATTCCCAAAATGAACAATTAAAGCACAGTTTGATCCACTTTGCTTTTATGACTTGTATGTGTTGCTTCAGACTTCCGCGCCTGTTTGAACTTTTTGAAGCAATAATAAAAAACGGGATGTCAATGCAACATGCTGCAAAGACACTTCCTGTTAAAGATGTTCAAATTGACTTTTTGCTGCTGGATATTCCAACATGGTTTCACAAAGCCCCTCAAGCCACATGACTAGAAAAGATTGGAGGCACAAGGTGGGGCCACAGATTTTTTTTTCCTGTCATGGAAACGGTCCGGTCCCGCTGACAGTTTGAATAAATATGAATTATTATTTTTTTCATTGTGCTATGCAACTGTGGCAATAATCCATTCTCTTTTTGTGGTCTTTTCTCTCCCCTAGTGTGCCGAACTCCTTGCCACAAGCAATGTGAAGCCAAGGTAAGAAGCACGCGCTCGCTCGCTCGCAAATGCATCAAAACGCGACCGGTGCCGTCTCGTCACATGTCTTGTTGGACGTTTGAAGAATTTCCAAGCGAGCCGTGACTTGGAAATTGTTCTCAAGTCAGGAACCCAAACACCTGCCGGCGCGCTCGATCCCTGCCGGAGCGTCCGAAGGTTGCGCAACGCCCGCTTGTAGCTTTCCATTGAAATATTCTCTGGAGCCCAGCTCACTCACTCTTACTGGCAGGAAATGCCACACAGTCTGTGCTAAATATGATTGGTGTGAGAGAGCAGGCAGGAAAGGGCAATTTGAATTTTTTGGGGATCCAAATTCTCCAACAAGTCTGACATTTATCTGTCTGGACATACATTTGATGCACAAGTTAGCAAGCGTGCACTTGCTAGCCGGCCGGCTACCGCGGCTTTGTTTGGCTTTTCGAAACACACCGTCAGCAGTGGGAAGTCGTTTCCGTGACGACGGCTATTTCCTCATTGGAATGACTTTCCACTACACAAATATTGCGACACGTTTCCAGCTCATCTGCGGAAAGAAAACGTTGTCTTGTTTGTGTGCCATTTTGAGCGCAAATGAGAAGCCATTTGAAGCGGCGCTAAACTGCCACGATGGGCTGTTGTTCTTTTTGGAACGTTGGTCCGGCTTTGTCAAGCATTCCATCGCCCCGAACGGCAGTGGCATTTCCTTTTGCAAACATTTCCGAGGATGGCGTCACGGGCCGGCCAGGAAACAATTTGCCAGCCAGGCCGAGATGACGAGCAAGGGCGGGACTTTGATGGCCTTCCTCCCGATGGCTATCGGGTCGGTCGGGCATTCTTCGCCGTCATGGCGCTCATGGCTAATCGGATCGCTCGCCCGTTTCTTCTTCTTTCCAAGAAATGCATCCCAGTTTTTGGGCGGGGCTGGCGCGCAATGGATGCGTGGCACTCACTTGTGAAAATGTTTGTAGCAGCCATGCGCTTGCTTGCAAGGGAATGTGAAAAACACGTTTGGCATGTCGGCAAAATTTCACACGGAGGTGAACACGCAACATTTGGTCCTCCTTAACTCAATAACATGTCCAAAACAAACCGGGCCCCCGCCAGCCTCAGGGATGATGCTCATCTTTCTTCATATTTGCTAACGCCTCCTTCTGGCCGCGTAAAGCTCACGTGGCCTCTGTCCTTTTGAAAAAGGCCCCTTGCACATGGGCCGCATGGATACGCCGGAGAAAACAAACAGGAACGCCCGGGCGCTAACGCGATGGTGTCATTGGGAGTCGCAGACGCTCTCGCAACTTATTGCTCCCTTTTGGCCACACCGGAGCAACGGTGTGAACCAAAAAAAAGAAAGGCAGTGTGTCTTGATTCAGCTCAGAGCTATGTTATACTTTTGAACTTGACTTGAAAACGGCAATCAAAGCAATAGAACGCCGTGTGAGGTACGAGTGCAACAAAGTCATTGCAAAGTTCATTTTGTCCATTTCAAAGTCCCGGACAAACGTCAGCGTCACATCTGGCCCGCAGCGTCTGGGTGTTGGCCAAATGTTGCACATCGCTCTTGAGGAGGGGGCGGGGTGGGGTGGGGTGGGGCGGGGCGGGGCGGATCTGTCAGCTGCTTCTGCTCTTGCCTGAGTCCGACATGTCAAAGTGGACCTCACCCTGTCCCTCCTTTTCGTATGCCAGCCCTTTTGCAACAGGAAATCGTGGAGGGTGATCTGCATCATCATCAAAGTGTGGTCTGACTTTGCCTCCATCTCCCTCTTGAGCGAAAGGCTTATCTCACATTAGCAAGCATGGTGTTTTGGGGCCATAAAAGCAACCCCCCCCCCCTCCCCCCCCCTTTGCCCCTCGATTCTTTCCTGGCCCTCGTCGAGCAAGGGCTGACTTTAAATGATGGACGTCATGCATGCGCGCAAGATGTTGCCCGCTCTTCTTCTTCTTTGGGCCACGTTGTGTGCGTGCACGCGTGTCGAAAGAGAAAGTCAGGACAGGATTTTTTTTTCCTCCCAAGTGACTTTTGAGGGAGGAAAGGAGGGCTTATATTTAACCTGTAACTTGAGACCTTGATAAGATGGACAGAATGAGGAATGGGACTTTTTTCCCCTCCCTCTTTCCCAAGTCCAAGTCCAACCATGGGAAATTCACTTTGAGTCTATTTTTTCCCCCACTCTCTTTCTCTCTCTCTCTCTCGCTCTCTCGCTCTCTCGCGCTCTCGCTCTTGCTCTCGCTCTTTTTCTCATGACTTGTACGCCTTGAACAAGAGGGGAGGAGAAAAGCCCAGGCAGGCAGCAAACACACTGAAGGGGAGGAAAAAACCCAAAAAAACCCCGAAGCAAGCTGTAAGCGAGCTGCAAGCGAGCTGTGCGCCAGATTTGACTTCTTCTCTTGTCGCTTGCGGTGTGCTGCACTGCGATGTTTCCAGTGGCGGGATGTTAGCGTTTGCCTCCGGCTGCACTTCTTCTTGCGCTCTCAGCGAGACCGCTCGGACATTTTTCTGCTCCTTTTCCAATGGGAAGGAGGAGGTGGAGGAGTGAGAGCCACGCGAGGAACGAGAAGCCAGACGAGAGCCAGACCTACCAGCCCGGAGCTTCAACATACACGCACATCGACGCTCGCTTTCTCTTCTAACAAACGCGCGCACACACGCACACACGCACACACACTCACTCACTCTCCCCAGCGACTCTGCGCTGCACCAAGGTAACCCTGAGCGGATTCAGCCTAACTGGAGCAAGACCATGCAGCACTAAAAAGAAAAAAAAAAAACCAGTCAGGAGAGGATGGCCACCGCATTGTTTCAGGTAAGTCCACCCAAGTGGCAAGGAATTTCGAGAAGTCCAAATTGCCTGGTTGGAAAAAGCTTGGCTTGTCGTGGGTCGTTTTTCTAGCCTTCATCAATCATCAGTTTGGTTGGATTTGCTGTCACGTGGCCACGACGTGTGCGCGTATTTGCGCGGGCGGCAAATCTCGTTTACATTTGCTGTCAATCCTGCGTGGCATCTTCAGGGCACGTGCGTGTGTGGTCTTCTTGCTCGCTCGCTTGCCCGCAGCATTGGTGGCATCTCCGAGCAGGCAGGCAGGCAGGCAGGCAGGCCATTTGTGTGGCTCGCTCAACGAGAGCGTGATGGGCTGCATGGCCTCAGCAATTTGCTTCATCAAAACTTCCTCCTGGAATTCTTGGGCTCTCTGATGTGTTTGCAACACACTGCGCTAGGCTAGCTAGCTTTGTACCTTTGTTTCTCTCCGTTTGTTGTTTCTTTCTTTGTCAGGACATTCCAAACGGTTGTTGTAAGCGGCCTTGTGCAACGGCTGCCATTGACTTCCCTTTGCCGCCTCGAATTCAAACGAGCGCAGTCCTCGCATCAGGCCACGTCCTGAGTCAAGTGACAGACGTGATTGACTCAAAGTCATGGAGGCCTCCAACAGACAAGAGCTGGCAATCGCAAAGGGCCCAATCCAAAGGCAAAGTACACAATTGCAACGGGCTGTGACAGGAGTCGCTCGCTGGCTGGCTCGTCTCAGCTTGTCCAAACTCCAGGATGGAAATCCATCTCGCTTGTTGCCCTTCCAATGAACGGATGTCCCTTGGAGCTGCTTTGACTCTTTGCCCCCCCCCGCCCAGTGGTCAGCTAATGACACGCCACTAGAGCCCCGCTTTCACGTCTTTCACGTTTCCCACGTCCTTCTTTGCCGGCGCGCTCAATCTGCACATTACTTTGAGCTCGCCAGCAGCTGCCTGATGACATCACATGGAAAAATGTTTTTACTGGCTCGGAGATGCAAAACGGAAGATGTTTAAAGGCCTACTTCACTCTGTGATGAGGCTTGGAATGGGTGAAATCTCCGCTCGTGGCGCAAAGCTCTTTCTTGGCGTGGCTTGACACGGACGGCCACCGGTTGGGGTCCCGTGAAAAAGCGCCACTTAAGCGATTGGCCACCTCGTCGCGCCTTCTCCTCTCGGTGTGAGTCACACCCTGACTGACTGTACGACGCCATTCCCTCCCGAGTCAAATGATCTCGTTTATGAGCAAGACTTTTCCATCTTGAGGGATTACGCCCAAAAAGACAAAGAGGCAGCCCCAAACAAATCAGTCATGCCTGTAAGTCTCAAGTCCTTCTTTGCGGGAAGATAAATCAGCAGCGTTCCGACGGGAATCGCTGCGTGAGCCAGGTGCTTTGACTCACGTTTGCGCCGCTCTGTCCGGCCCGCTTGAGAGCTTTCCACAAAGTTTTCAGCGAGAAAGGAGAAATGGCGTAACTCTCAAGCATGTAAGACTCTGCGATAAATCAAGCCTGAAGATGCCTGCCGAGATTCCTTTTCTCTTTGATAAGCGTCCCAGCCGGACCTGCCTTCTGGCACGCTGCGCCGTGACGGACGGCAGGACGGACGCAGCCAGACAGCTCGCCAGCTAGCTAGCCAGACAGCTCGTTGGCATTTTGGCCAAGCGGACTTTTGACGGTGTATGTTTGCACCCGACCGAAGCCGACCGAAGCCGTGCCACCGGGATCTCTGTCGGCAGGAAACGGGCCCTCGCCTAATGTCGTTTCCACAAGCACGTCGGGAATGCGAGCCTTGATTACATTGCGTTCGTTTGAGTACTCCCGATGGCATGGCCACGCGCTCTGGCCGCCCGGCCGGCCGGCCGGCAGGCCGGCCTCCTTCCCACGCAGCGCAAAGCGCGCACAAAGACTCTGTGTTGCTTTTGGCGAGCCATGCATGTCGCCGACGCACGTCGGGCATTGTTTGGACCCCAAGTTGAAATGCAATTGCCGACGCCCGCCCTCGCATTCCGCTTTTCAAACTGGCATCCAACTTTGATGCCACGTAGGACGGCGCGGGCGACAAAAAGCTCCGTCTGTCCACAGTGGGGCTCCCAAAATACGGGAGTTACTTTCCGGCCCAAACGGTGGACTTGGTCTTGCTGACTTTTGGTCCGGCCCCCGAGTAGGCCACTAGAGGGCCTCGGCCGCACGTGGCTCGAATCCACCGCGTCTTGCGGTCCGCCAGATGCCTGTCAGGTGAAAACACTGAGCAGGCCGGACAAGTGGAGGAGTCGGACGGCCGCGACTGCCGGAGGTCAATATTGTTGCCCATATTTAGGAAAGGGAAAGAAAAAGCATGGCTCCCACTTTGACGTCCAGTTGGACTACGGAAAGTGCAACTGCTTTTCTTCTGTACTGTTGCCTACGCTGGGAAAAATGATTTGCGGATGTTGAGGATGGAGACACGAGTCGCGGCGCCCTATTTGTCTTGATGCTCACTCACGGCCGGCCGGCCGGCCGAGCGACCGACCGGAGGCCATTATCGGCGCGCTCTTCCTGTCCGCCAGAGTCGCTTGGTGGATGCTCGTTGTTTGACGGCTGGCTGGCTTTTGTCGACTGGATGTCATTGTTAGGATTGAAGCGCGTGACGTGCTGAAGCCAAAGTCACTTTGGGTTGCAAAGACAGCAATTGGCTGCGCTCCCAGCGCTGCCCTGTAATCACTCGGTGGTCAGGACAACTTTCAAACATTGTTTTTTTCATCATTCACTCACTTAGAAAAAGAAAAAAAAGCCGCCCCCGCTAGCTTTCGTTGTTGTTGAGATATTTGGGCCTCAAGCTGAGCTGCTCCACTTCCTTGACTGATAAAAGATCAATGAATTTTTATTGATCAAAGTCTCCTTTTGTTTTCAGGTGTCTTCATCTTGTGTTCCGGCGACCAACTATGAGCTGGTAAGTGTATTTCTTTGGGGACGAATGACTGTTAAATGTCGTTCCCGCTGTTTTATTACATTTGATATCTATTC
The DNA here is from genome assembly GCF_024217435.2 of Syngnathus scovelli. NCBI lineage: Eukaryota > Metazoa > Chordata > Actinopteri > Syngnathiformes > Syngnathidae > Syngnathus > Syngnathus scovelli. Next base: position 18,436,021 of record NC_090854.1, on the reverse strand, counting down.
ACGTACTTTCTAGTTGGCGAATCCGTATTCGGACGCAGGCGATTAAAAATGGCGGCCCTGAGCAAGGTGACGTTTGCGTGGTGTTAGATGCACGTGAAGGGCAGTCATTTTGCTGTCTGAGTCTTTTTGTCGTCCCGCTGGCAAATTTGAAACACGCCTCCCGAGCGAGCGAGCGAGCGAGCTGCATGACATTTGGCGCCATTCACTCTGCTCTTCTGGAGCATTTGTGTGGTTGCTACCAGATTTGAACATGCGTACTTGACACATGGACCGAATGACCAAAATAAAACGTTTTCATCTCGCTGTGCGGGGACAAAAAGTGTCGCCGCTTTTCAAGTTTGCACGAGAAGCAGACGTTGAAGCTTCTGCCAGGCTAAAGCAACTGGAAATCAATATCAAGCCGAAGGTTGTGAGGGGAGGCGGGAATGCGCCGCTGGCTCGCTGGCGCGCTGGCGCGCTGACGACATCCTTTGCTGGAGCCGTGCGAGCGGGACGGAGTGCGAGTATGAAGAGAAGTCAAAACACGCTTGCCTCCTTGCCTTTTTTGGTCACGGGGCGCTACGTGCGGCAGCGGCACGGCTACGGGCCGCTCGCTCACCCTCTTTCTGCATGTTTTCTATTTTAACGCTTTTGGATGCTTGACAAACCTAAGCAAACATACGACCCCTCCGACCCCGCCTCCTCCCTCCCTCCACCGCTTTCCTTTGCTCCCAGGGAAAATGCTTCCCAACGTGTCTTACGTTTCATGAAATGGCGCTTATGTAATGACACAAGAACGAGCTATTAGACCCAACTCCAAAATTGAATGTAACTTGTTGAGCTTTCTAATGCAGAAAACGAGATGGAGCAGTCCACGGAGCAGTCCTTTGGGAAGAAACGCACTTTGATTGCATTCACGTGCACAAAACATTTGGGGGAAATTGGATTTCTCAAGTCATTGGATTGACAGATGAATCCTCAAATACTTGATGGCCGAGGTCTGCCCCACCTCTCGCACAAAAGTCAGCTGGCATCCAAGATGGAGGACGGTTTGCCACTTGACCGTGTTTACAAATGCACATTTCCTGCGGGAGTGAAAAAACAAGAAGATAGAAATTCCTTTGGCCCCTCTATTTGGCTATTTGGTCAGATAAGAGGAGCAGTTTGTTTATTGGGAGCAAAACCACCAAGGTATTTTGGGCTCACGCGTTTCCCACAGAGAAGACGCTTGCGTTTGAGGGAGGGTCCCGGCCGGGAAGGGAAGGGGGGTCCCGGGAGGGCCTGAAGGGAATGGGAAGCCCACCAATTTGCTTGCAACTCGCCATACTTGCTGTGTTTACATTTCGGGCCCAGCTGTGTCTTCATTTGGGGATTTCTTGGCCATAATCACAGCTTAGCAAAAAAGAATCCATTTTGGTAGAATGTTGACTTTGCCTTTGGAGCCCTTGTCGTCTGTGGACGTCAGCGCTTTTACTTGGACTTTTCCCAACGTGACCCGAAGAGGACTCGGTCACACTCTGGCAACGCTGACGACGTCGTAACTGCTGAATGGCCGGTTCATAATAGAAAACATTGACTGACCAAAAGCAAAAGAATCTCCTTTTATGTTTTTGAGTTTGCTTTTCAATTTCCCATTTTGGGAATTCACCTATTTGTGATTGTGACCTGCCCTTTATTTGTCACAGAAAAACGTGACGTTGTTTTGTTGTTGCTCTTTCTGAAAGACGGCGCCGCTGTGGCTTCATCCCATCAGCCGATTCCTCGAATGTTTTGCATCTTTGGCCTCGGAAAGTGGGCTCCTTTGTTGGCTGGTTGTGTCCGCGTATCGTAAGGCTCAACATTGATGATGTTAGCGAGCATTTAGAAATCGGATCATTATTTGGCGCTGCACATGTCGCGTCCGGTCCTCGCAGGCTTATACATACGGTTGGTTGTTTCCCCCAAGTCCCGCCCACTCGTGTCACACACGCAGACCGAGACGGCGAGCATCTGGCTGCAATTGCAAAGGCGGAAATGCACACGTTGGTTGGAGAGAGCGAGAGAGAGAGGAGAGCGTGTTGTTTTTCTGTCTTGATGCACAATGGCTCTATTTGTGTCAAAATGCCTGCGGCGGCGGCGGCAGCGGCAAACTTGCGGCCGGCCGACTGGCCGGCCAGCCGGGAGCCATTCCACTCGCTGATTTTAGCGCATCCGTCTGATGCTGCTGCCTTTTTGCTTCATTTCAAGGAGCATCAACCACACACATGCAGGCGCGCGCACACACACACACACACACACACACACACTCGGGTGGCCTTCCTCAGCCACACTGTAATTTGATTTTATTTTTTCTTACACAAAGAGGAATGCTGAGCATCATTCACCTTCCCGCCCGCTAACTCAAAAATAGACTCTCTTTCTGCACCTCAAACATTTTCAGTGTTGTGAGTGAAAGGCGTTGACTTTTGTACCTAATGGAGCGTCCAGGTCTGCAATAGCCAACGGAGAGCGCGCGTGCGCTCAGCTCAGCTCAGCTCAGCTCAGCTCAGCTCAGCTCAGCTCGCCGTAGCGAGGCAGCGAATGCCGGAGATGCCTTGTGGTGTTTTTCTTCCTTGCGCTCGCTCAGCCCTCATGTCTGTATAAGGCCTTGAAAAGCGGGTCGGGCCTTCTGGCTCATGGAAAAGCAGCCTCGTCTGCTGGAGTAAATATTTGCGCGGCGGGCTAATAGCTGCCTCAGGGGCCACATTAGGGCAAAGAACGGTGGCGGCGGCGGCGGCAAATGACGTCAGGTTAAGTTTTGCAAAGCCAGCCAGCCAGCCAGCCAGCCAGCCAGCCAGCCAGCCAGCGCTGACCTCACTTGTTGTCTCTTCTCTCCCAAACAGGCGCCCGCCACCGAGCTGCCTCTCCGACATGCCGATACCTCGGTGAGTGAGTGTCATTTTTCTCTGGCAAAACAAAGAGCCAAAAACAAGTTTACAAATCTCACGAGCATCCTCACAAATCATCACACTTTGGCGGATGTGGCAGAAGTGACAGCAAACATTGTTTTCCCAACACACACATCACACGCTGCCATTAGCAGCTGATTTGTGACCGCTAAAATGCGCCTGCTTTCTATTTGCGCCTCACCACACAAGTAGTTGAAAGTTCAGCTGAGTGTCATCCGCCTCACACACAAGTTTGTCAAAACCGCACGTCTGTGGGAAGTTACATCTTAAAGGAAATGTTCAATACTCCGAGATGTGTCGAGAGGATCGTTTTCTCTCGTAAGCGCACCGAGACGTCTGCGTGAGCCCTAAACATTGTTTGGAGCGGCGCTGGCCGATGATTTTCCTCACGGGAAAGCGGAGCGGCCATCGTGGGCCACGGCAACTCAGCGCTAAACTCAGCGCTAACCTCAGCTCACCGTGTCCGCGCTAATTCATATGAAGTTGTCTGGCTTTAATAAGACGTCACTTTTGCCGTCGGAAGTTATGCAAAGGTGTGTCGAGGCGGCCGTGGTTGAAGGGGCGGGGGAAAAGTTGAACCCGGGGTGAGACAGAACCAGATGCGAAAGGGAGGGGGGGAGGGAGAGAGAGAGAGAGAGAGAGAGAGAGAGAGAAAGAGGGGGGCAAAAGCAGAAGGGCTTGACGAGGACCATACGGAGGGACGACAAAGGAAGAAGCGCGGCGGCGGCGGCGGCGGCCGAAGCATGCGGCGGCTCGGCATTTGAAATAGAGAGCCGCTTTTCCAAGTACAAGTTTCCCGGCCAGAGATGGACAGAGAAGGTTCTTTGAGGAGGCGGCTGGCCTCTCTCAAGGGGGCCTGGAGATGGAGTACCGGCTACGTATTCAGGAAGGTAGGTAGGATTGCTGCTGCTGCTGCTGCAAAAAAAAAAAAAAAAAAAAAAAAAAAAGAAAACATTTTATGCAACATTTGGACGTGCCAAGTAAAAGACGCGTTCCCTTGTTAGTGTGAAGGCAGTCAATCAGCTTCACTTGTTGTGGATTTGACTCCCGCCAACCTTGAGAGTTGGACAGTCTGGAGTCTCTTGAGCTTAAGCCGGGCCGGGCGGGCGGGCTGTCTGATGGAAGGCCCCGTGATGGATAGCGGCCCCTCACGTGGGAGGGAGCCAAACGCCGCAGCGGAGATAACCATTCTTTAGGCCCACTTGCCTGCACTCAAGCCACCTTTAGTAAGAATCTCGGCATGCACACTTGCTTTGTTAGAGAAAAAAAAAAAAATCATTGAAACCCATTTGCAGCACCTAAATGGTGTGACTAACAAATGCAGGCATCATTGGAGAAAGTCGTTGAAGTAGTGGTCAGTGCGCCCTCCAGTGGACAAAATTAGTAACAACAGTTTATTTGAGGGAAACATTGCAGCTAGCTGGCTACCTCTTGCCTATGGCAAAAATAAGATGCGCCAAAGCACTACTTTTTGGGGGGGGTGGGGGCAGTCTCATAGCAGCATCGAGATGTGACAGAGTGGTGCCAAAGTACTACTTTTCTATTCGACAGGACTGAGGCAATGGCCCAAATAAAAAGTACATTTGGTGCATTTGTGTTGAAAAATGTCTCTTTTTGTGTTGTACAGGCTTCAATCAAATCGTCCAAAAGCATGGAGTCACGCCGAAGAGCGTCCAGGTAGGGTCCTGCTCTTTTTCTTCACTGTGGACACTGTGGTTGGTTCCTGAGAAAAATCATAGAACACTGACTGACTTGATGCCTTTCTTCCTTGCTTTTTTTCCCCACACCAAGACTTTGTCAGACACAAAACGCACTTGCTATATAAGTGTAGACGCAAATTACACGCGTGACTTTACTGGAGCGTAACCTCTGGTGCCGAACTCGACTGAACAGCTAAAGCTTTTCTTTCGTGCTGGGAAAAAAGAAACAAAGCCGGTGATCATCTGACATTCTACCGCATGTGTGAGTCCGTGCGTGTCCAGTGGCTACGAGGAATCCGTAAGCGGGCAGCTGTCGCTTACGTAACGTAACGCACGTGTTGGCAGGCGGGGCAGGCGGGGCAGGCTGGGCAGGCTGGGCAGGCTGGGCAGGCTGGCTGCTCTCGCTCGCTCGGCCCTTGCAGATGCTTTTGACGGGACGGGCTAAATCATTTCCACCATAAAAGTCCGACCGAGCACCTACCGGCAGATCAAAAAGAAAGATTAGAAAAAAGTCAAGTGCAATGAAAACTTGCTGGCGGGAACATTTGTGCGGCTCCAGATGTGGAGCACGTTTGCTTGTACAGTCGGAGCGGCGGCGGCGCTCTTATGAGCAATTTCCTGTGGGCCGCTCGCAGATGACCAATGTGGGAAATATGAAGAAGCCGTCTGAGTTGGAAGCCACGGGATGAATGCATTTCTTTGCAAAATTTGCTGCGTTGCTTTCAAAGACCCCAAAAATCCAAAGATAAATCAGCGTGCTAAATTATGCTGAACATCTCGTCTTTTGTTTGTTGCGAATGAGTAGCACAGAGCTATGCAGAAGACATAACAATGCCGTTCTTTCTTTTTTTTTTTTTTTTGTATATCCACAAGCACATGTATTGAAATCACATGGGCTGGATTATTTCCAAGTGGCATATTTCACAGCCCACTTGCAACAGGCCGCCTTGTGTTGACGGCCGCCTCTTTCTTTGAATTCCGAACGAAGCCATGGGAGAAAGGCAACATTCATTTCAATGATTAACGTTTCTTTCGTTTTTGCCAGCAGGAGCGCCAGTCTGCTGCAGGAGAGCTACGAGTTGGACCTGCTCTACATCACAGAGAGGATCATCTCCGTCTCCTTCGCTAGCGGCGCCGAGGAGCCCGCCTACGCCGCCAACCTGCGCGAGGTGGCCTCCATGCTGCGCTCCAAGCACGGCCACAACTACCTGGTACGCGTCTTGCTCAACCTCAAGCCCCCTGCCCCCTCCCTACCCACCAGCACCGAACATCTTTACCTTCTCCCCTCCTTAGCTCTTCAACCTCAGCGAGAAGCGTTATGACATCGGCGAGCTTCATTCCAAGGTAAAGGCGAAAGCGGCCGTCGGTCGTCCTCGTCGTCCTCCGTGGCCTAACGCGCGCCGGCTGCTCCTCTCTGGGCAGGTGTTGGACTTTGGCTGGCCCGACCATCACGCGCCGGCCCTGGAGAAGATCTGCAGCATCTGCAAGGCCATGGACACGTGGCTGAGCGCCGATTGCCACAACGTGGTGGTCATCCACAATAAGGTACGACCAAGCGTGGGAGGTCGCCATAGCAATCGCCTTGTTTGTTATTCCCCGCGAACCGCTCTGTTGCAAGTTTTGCGGCTTGTCGCTAAGGAGGAAAATGATGTTTGGGTGTACACGCGTTGTCGCAGTTCATTTTTTTGCTTCTCGCACATTCACACGCAAGGACAAGTCGTCTAAACCGCCGGCCGGCCGGCTGGCGTGCGTCTGCTTGCTTTTCAGGGCAACAGAGGCCGAACCGGAGTGGTGGTGGCTGCCTATATGCATTACAGCAATATATCCGGCAGGTGGGTGTTGAGACTTTTGCAATGATCTCCGGGCACGGCTGTTTTCACCTGACTTTTTTGTGTGTGTGTGTGTGTACGCGATGCAGCGCCGAGCAGGCTCTGGACAGGTTCGCCATGAAGCGCTTCTATGAAGACAAAGTGCTTCCTGTGGGGCAACCTTCTCAGAGAAGGTCAGCTTCAGTTCCTTGAAGCTTCCAAAACGCGCTCCTAACCCCCGCTCCCGCGCAGGTACGTGGAGTACTTCAGCGGTTTGCTGAGCGGACACATCAAGATCAACAACAAACCGCTGTTTCTTCACCATGTCATCATGCACGGCATTCCCAACTTTGAGTCCAAAGGAGGTATGCGGGCCCTGCCCACTTTTGCACCCGCAAATGGCCGCCACCCCGTACCAATGTTGTATGTGTTTTCCCCTTCTCCCCAGGGTGCCGTCCTTTCCTGAAAATCTACCAGGCCATGCAGCCCGTCTACACATCTGGCATCTAGTGAGTGGCGTCAACTTTCACCAGAATCCGGGGAACTCCTGATGGCGCAATACAGACAGGCTGTAACACGACTTTGTTTTTTTTTGTTTTTGTTTTTTCCCCCCCCTTTGCAGTAACGTTCAAGGGGACAGTCAGACGAGCATCTGCATCACCATTGAGCCCGGCCTCCTTCTCAAAGGAGACATTCTGGTGAGGACGATCGAAGCGGCTCCCCTCCTTACACTAAAAGGGATGGTTTTGATTTTTTTTTTACCGTTGAATAATTAGGAGGAAATCCTGTCGTTGGTGGTGTTTTATTTCTTTTTTTCTTACAACTCGACATTGGAGCGTGTGGGGATTTGATTGTACTTGACATTCGCAGCAAATGATGGCGCCGTAAAACATGCGAGCGGCCGGCTGGCTTCATTTCAAGACTTCCATTAGCAGGCAGCTTCTACATATGTCGTCGGAAAGCATGACATCATAGCAGCAAATGATTTTTGGCTTTTACTCCTCCTCGCCCAAGGGAAATTGTCTTGGAAAGGATGTCGGCGTAGGCGCGGTGAATCTCATCCCGTGGCTTTCCTCCCTCCCTCCCTCCCTCCCTCCCTCCCTCCCTCCCTCCCTAACAGCTCAAGTGCTACCACAAGCGTCATCGCGGCCCGTGCCGGGACGTGATTTTCCGGGTGCAGTTCCACACGTGCGCCGTACACGACCTGGCAATCGTCTTTGGCAAAGACCAGCTCGACGAGACCTTCAAAGGTGGGCCGGGCCGGGCGGACCTGGCCAAAGACTTTGATGCGCAAAATGAACATTGTCGTCTCCTTTCTCGGTTGCAGATGAGCGGTTCCCAGAATATGGCAAAGTGGAGTTCCTGTTTTCTTTCGGCCCAGAAAAAATGTATGGTAAGCGTCAAGGAATGGTTTTGCCGCTCATCAAATTGTCGTGCTTTATTTTGTGAGGGATTCACATGTCTCGGTACCTCTGCTCAAGGTGTGACTCACCTGGAGAACGGGCCCAGCGTCTCGGTGGACTACAACACGCAAGATCCGCCCATTCGCTGGGACTCTTACGAGAACTTCAACGAGAATAACCAGGACGTGGCGGAAGGTGAATGGAGAGTCAACGTAGTTTTTGTTTTTGCCAGAAAAGCCGACTTTGATTCTGATTCTTCCAACTCGGCGGCCAAAGTCTTTCATCTTCCGCGCTGGGATTTGAAGGAGACAAAGTTGAGCTGAGGTTATTTTTACCTGCAGCCTGGTTGGTCGGGATGACCGGCCGTGTTTTCTTTCTTTCTTTCTTTCTTTCTTTCTTTCTTTCTTTCTTTCTTTCTTTCTTTCTTTCTTTCTTTCTTTCTTTCTTTCTTTCTTTCTTTCTTTCTTTCTTTCTTTCCTTCTTTCCTTCTTTCTTTCTTCCCTCCTCGAATGCAACGGCTCTATTTTGAATGGCATGTTATTTTTACCAGGCGGTCGGTCGAATGTCAAAGGTTGCTCGCTAAGTGGCACGAGGTGGCGCGCGCATGCTGAAATAGAATTGCTGGCCTCTCCCCCCAAGAGGCTTGCTGTCTCTCTCTCTCTCTCTCTCTCTCTCTCTCTCTCTGTCTCTCTCCCTCTCTCTTCCTTTCTCTTCCTTTTTGAGTAATCCGAGGGACGTGGCCTTTCCCACGCTTGCATCTTCACCACTGGAGCCTTTTGGGTACATTAGCTAAGCGCACTTTTCAAGAAGATGCCTGCACGGGCAAAAGCGCTTTTTCTTCTTGCCTTGATGAAGGGGAGCAAAGGCGTCAGTCACGCTGAGCGCCAAAGGCCAACGAGGTTGTCGTGCCAACCAGCCCAGCCGGCTCCTTGGCATCGGGCGGAGGTTGAGGCCGCTACGTTCCTTGGACGCTACGATGGCGCTTAAATATAGCTGCGGAGGCCAAATGCCGCCTTGGCCGGAGGCCTGGACGCAGTCGTATTTTCCGGCACATTTTGACTGCAAACATGCGGTTTGCCCCCTCCCCCCGATTTAGCACAACAAGGCACTTGTTCTTCCTCTTGTCTCTGGTTTCCTGGTCAATCGCAGTCACTTAAGTGGCTTGGGAATGTCTCCATGTAGTTGTGCTTGTGTTGAGCTGCGTCAGGATTGCATTTGGCAGCAGGCAGCCTGGTGTTTCCAATTCCATTCTTTATTGAATCAACAGGGTCTGTTTTTGCTCACAATCAATGATGATTTTCCTTTCTTCTCCACTTTGAACGCGTCCTTCATTCCAGGGGCACTCGATGGATTGATGAATATTTCATGGACTCAATGAGCCCGTTTAGCTTTCTGTACTTGACTTACACTTGCGCGCTTAGTCAGCCGAGCTGTGCTGGATTTGGATGACTTGATTTTCGGGCGTCTTGTTTGGTTTTGGACACTCCCTTCGAGTGTCTCCGCTTTTTGTACTCCCTCCCCACTTTGAATGGCTGCGACGTAAAACACGTGCTACGTCCGCCGCTCAAGGGGTTTTGTTGCCACAGAGTTGAAAGGTCAGATTAAAAGGTCACACAGATGCCCCATCTGCCCCCGCCTCCAACCTTAAAATATCCGGCCGGCCGTGCGCCACACCTTTGACGCTTTGCGTGTGTTGTAATCTCAAGTTGTGGGCTTTATCTGCAGCTGTCTAGACAAGAAAATATGCCAGGTGGGATGGCTCATGTTGGTTTTTTTTCAGCCTGTCTGAAAAGAGAACATGCGTAAGCAAGCGGTCACTCCAGGCAGGCAGGCAGAACGGTCACGGTCCAGCCTCTGCACTTGTTGCGTAACTGCTGAAAGCTCAGAATGGTAAACATTCTCCTCCTAACTAGCGTGAGAGAAAAGAAATGCACCCCCCGGAGAGTGCCAGAAGATATCACTTTTAGGAAGCCGTTTGTGAAAGTCAACTGTCTTGCAGAAGCTCCGTGACGAGTTCTTCTGCTCTCTCTCAAGATGAACTTGTAACGGCTCCAGTTGCTAATGAGATGAATCAGACAGCAAACAAGTAGCGGGTCAAGAACATTCTTTCTGTTCCTGAGAATGAAGATAACCGGAGGGAGGGAGGGAGGGAGGGTCGCTTCTATGTCCCGCATTGTCCATGTGTCTTGAGTAGGGCGGACGGCCCCCCTCCCACTGTTTGAAGGGGCGGAAATGTCAACGGCGACATTAACATGCATGAAGTGGCTCCAGTGGCTTTCAAACGTTGCTTACCGTGTAACGCCCTGGCCTGCCCTCCCCATCCAGAGTAAAAAAAAGCTGTCAGGGACCTCCCACTCCAGTCAATGAGCGGCGAGCAAGAGGACTACCGGCCTGCACACACACACACACACACACACACGTACACACACACGCAGGCAGGCAGGCAGGCAGAGCGGGCCGACGAGCGCCATAGCGCACAGCACAGGGATTCCGTCAGGGGACATTTGAGTTTGTCTTCCACAAACGGGTAGGGCGACGAGGCATTTGCGTCAGTGCGAGGAATTTGCACAGAAAAATTAGTTTTGAAATCTAGCAGCCACATTTGAGTGTCCCGAGCGTAAGGCGAGCTCTCGCTTCAGTGATGCTTTTGAAAATGCAGCCGCCGGGCTCGATGCCGTCGTCTCGTCGCCGACTCGCAACTTTGAAGGGCACAGGGGCGTGGCCGTAACCCCGCGCTCGTCCTCGTCCTCGACCGTGACCCTCTTCTCTTCTGCTTCTTTTTCTTGCAGACGTCGTCCACACCCAAGGCCCGTTGGACGGGAGTCTCTATGCCAAAGTGCGCAAAAAAGAGTCTGTTGACGGGACGGTCGCGCTCAACGGACTGGCGCCGCCGGCTGCTCTCGAACACACGCTGCCCGCCGTCGATCACGCCTTGTCTGTGAGCAGCGACTCGGGAAACTCCACAGCCTCCATTAAAACGGACGAAGCGGCGGCGGCGGCGGCAGCGGTCCACCTCGCCGTGAACCCGCCAAGCCCTCCCGCCGTAGCCCGCTGTGACGAGCAGCGACCCATCAGTCCGCAGGAGAAACAGGAGCTGGAACAGCTCCTGGGTGGCCTGGAGGGACCTACCATGCGCGGACAGGGCGAGCGCGCCTCGCCCGGCGCCTTACTCCAGCGGGTGCCCGCCCAGGTCCACGTCAACGGTCACCGCAACATGGACCGGGAAACGGACATTTTAGACGACGAGCTACCCAGCGCTCAAAAGGCAAACAGCGTGGACAGTCTGGGGACGTTGTCCTCCTCCGCCGACGGCCGAGCCACCCCGGCCGATCTCTACTACCGCTCGGAATCGGCCCTCGACGCCCAGGAGCGCGTGGCGTACCTGGAGCGCGGCGTGGCCAGAAGCCCGGCGCCGTCGCAAACGGGCTCCGCCGACAAACTGGAGACGTGCGACCATTCTGCGCCGGCCTCTCGGATTCTCTACCGTTCCCAGTCGCTGGGTTCGGATACGCGGGCCATGCCCCCGGCTCCCGCCCGCACCACCAGCAGCAGGGACGCCGTCCAACGCGGCCTCAACATCTGGCAACGCTTCGGGGTACCCGAGGAGCCTGTCACCGAAGGACTCACTTTCGGGACGCCGCCCGCTCACCGGAGCCTTCCGCAGTTCCACAGCGCGTCGCAGGAGGAGATTGAGAAATCCATCGAGACGCTCAACCTCCTCATGTTGGACTTGGAGCCGAGCCGTTGTTTCGTGCCAAAGTCGCAAAGCGCTCCTCTGAGGCCGAGCCACGTGGTCACCGCGCAGCCGTCCTTCTCCCAGAGCCAAAGCGGAGCCATCTATGAGGTGGAGACGCCTCCCGCGTCCGGCCGACAGTCGCCCGTCAAATCCGGCTCGCCCCTCGGATGGGAAAGGGGCGGAGCCGCTCCATCTGGATCCGGTCCTCTTCAGCTCAAAGCCGCCCCCGCCGCCGCCGATGACGCCTTTGCAGCGAGCCCTTTGTCCGGCCCCGGCACGGAGCCCGCTTGGAGGGACCGTAAACCCGACCAGCACGTCTTGGAAGGACTGGTGGCGCAAAGAGTTGCAGGTAAGAGATCCACTTGCACCCTGTCGTCAGCGGCCGGCGCAATCCCAAATAAGCAGCTGGCAGCTTTGTCATTCTTCTTTCATTTTCACGTCCGTTGCCTTTCATTCCCATTTGCCCAGAATACTCAGCACGAGCTCAAAGGCTCACCTCCAGAATTTCCTCCTCTCACGCACTTTGGGGTTTGTTCTCTCGTCCCGTTTCTGGTGTGTTCCTGCTATCTGCATTATGGAAATGTTTCTAACATCTGACACGCTCGTTGTGTTGATTCTCAGGAATGACAATAACGTCCACACAGGGCTCTAAAAGTGCCCAAAAAAAAAAAAAAAAATTAAAAAAATAATAATTCCATCATATTTCACTTGTCACGCTTAGACAAAACGAACTATCAAATGTAAGTCGTCGACATCTTAGCCAGGTGTTTTTGCCTTTGTGCAATTTGTGCAGGAAGCTGAGCCTCCCTCCCTTCCTCCCTCCCTCCCTCCCTCCCTCCCTCCCTCCCTCCCTCCCTCCCTCCACCAGCAGCATGTCGGCCTCACGCTTCTGCGCTGCTAAAACGATGCGGTGCGCTAACCTCCCTGGCGCCCATGACCGAATTTGCGCTCACTCACTCGCAGGTGTCCGCTCCCATGGGACGTCTGCGGACGAGCCGGCGCTTTTCCCCCGCCGTAGGATCACGAGCGACGGCTCCGAAGACGCCGCGTCCCCCGACGTCCCGCTTCGTTCCCCTGTCCGTTGCGTTTCTCCGGAGTTCGCCAACGCCATCGCCATGAACCCCGGCGGACGGCCCAAGGAGGTACGTCCGTCCATCTGTCCGTCCATCATCAGTGGTTTGATTTGAGCCCATTTGGGCACGTTTGTCTAATTGTAAGTAGATGCCTATTGGAGACCTTGACTTTTTAAATATATTCTTTTTTTTTTTGCCTCCATCATCTGTCGTGGCAGTTTGATTGAGGTTTTGCGCGCGAGGGTCGCTAGCCCGTCACAGTCTGTCTTTCTCCTGCGCAGAGACACATGCACAGCTACCGTGAAGCCTTTGAGGAGACGGAGGGCGGGCCCACCAGTCTGACCCCCGCAGTCGGTGGTGAGGTGCTTCCCCAAAGTCCCGCCTCGCCACACAGCCCTTACTTCAACCTGTGTAAGTGTCAGGCAGAGCGAGCCACGGTAGCTTTTGTTGAGCGTGGTGGTCAGGAAATGTTCTGGCCTGTAATGGCGATGACATTCCCCAAATGTTTGACTGGTTAATGATGCACATGTAAACAATGTTTGTCTTCAGTGATGTTCTGGCCTCGTTTAGGACTTTGACTCTCTTTGGCGACACCAAATCTAGTTAGCTCGCTGTAAATAGCAAAACTCAAGTCACGCATGTGATACGGGAATTCATTTAAGCAGAGTCCGCAAGTCACGCTGCCCGCCGTGTCAGCAGTCAGTGGCTAATGCAGGTCTCTTCTATTGTCCCGGCCCCTCCCTCCCCTCCCCTCCCCGGCCTCCCCTGTGCCTGCTGAGTGATCCTTGAAACGATTACGCACAAAACCAAATCGACCCAATCGTTGTAAATCTACACATGGCCATCGCTGGGAATGGCAACTCAGCTTGACGTGGCTAGCGCATGCGCCGCACGAGGCACGACCTTGGCCAATGTCATCCCACGCTAACTGTCGATTCCTCCTTCTTCTCTTCAGGTCGCTCCCCTCCGGGTCTGGCCAAGACGCCGCTGTCGGCGTTGGGCTTGAAGCCCCACAACCCGGCCCATCTCCTGCTCAACCAAACCGGCGCAGGTTGTTACAACTTCTCCTGGATTGTCTTGTAAAGAAAAGTTGCAAACTAAAGCGCAATGGGTGCTACCATGCAAAGGTGGTTGACGATATCGACACGCGATTGTAAAATGATCACGAGCGAGATAGCCAAACATGACATCACGAGGAATTGCTCGCTCGCTCGCTCGCTCGCTCGCTCGCTCGCTCTTACAATCTTTTGTTTCTCTGACTTATTTGCAACGACGCCTCTCAGACGATGAGCACGTTCAGGACGAAGAAGGTAAGCTAAGATGAGGTGCGATCACCCCGCTCTGGCCGAATGTCATTGGCGCCGTCCAAGAGCACCTCTTGACCCACGAGTCTCCTATGTTGACGTTGCAGCCCGCTCTACCGACTGTGCTTTCATCACAAACGCCTTTGTATCCCCACTTAGCGCCCCGAAGTTACGTGGAGTCGGTGGCGAGGTCGGCCGTGACGGGCGGCGAGCAAGCACCCCAAAGCCCTCAAGGCGACGCCCCGGAGCAGGCCACGAGTCCGAGTCCCGCATGCCCCACCCTCAACCGGCCGCTGTCCAGTAGCAGCGGTCCCGAGCACCGCTCGCAGGGGTGTGTAGCGCACGTGCGTGGCGTGGCGTGGCCTTTCCGTCAGAGGCCACCACCTCACGTGACTGAACCCGCATCTTTGCTTTGTCCTGCAGCAACGCCGCCTCGGCAGAAAGCAACTCCGGCACTCCGCCTCGAGCCGCTACCGATTGGAGTTTGCTCATGCAGGCGGCAGCGAGCGCATCCTCCACTCCCGCGTCGTCCGCTTCCCCCAACTCCTCTCATCTGGATTCCATTTCCGCAACGTCCTCCTACCTCGGCGCGGCGACGCCGGCCGGCCTCGGCCCCGACGTCCAGACCGAGAGCCGCGCGGCCTCCGATTCTAGCCGAGCCCCCTGGACGGAGGCCTTCCATACCGCAAGTCCCCAGTCGGGGCTGCGGGCTTCTTTGGAGCACCAGCCAAGCGCCTATCAGGAAGCCTACACCAATATCCCCGCGGTGAACGGGGGAGCGGACTTCCGGAGCAGCCCCGTCCTCGAGTGCCATCAGTCGTCTCAGGGAAGTCAAGCGCTCACGGCGCAGGCCTCGACGGGACAGCGCTCGCGACCGAGCCCCACCCTCGGCAGACGAGCGTCCTCGGGACAAGCTGCGCTCGGCGGACACCCGTCCGTCTCCCAGTTGCAAGGGAGCCCCGGTTTGGAGCGACGCCCCGTGCGCAGCGGCTACGCCACGCCGGACGAGCGGCACGCCAACCTCTCCCGACAAAGCAGTTCCTCGGGTTACCAGGGACCGCCGACCCCCTCCTTCCCCGTTTCGCCGGCGGCCTACCAGGACGCCGGCGAAACGGCGGCTGCGGGCGGAGGCTTCCGACAGGCGAGCGCCACGCCCGCTTTTCAACCTCAGCTACCGGAAAAGAGGCGCATGTCGAGCGGCGACAGAGCCAACGGAGCGCCGGCGTACGGCTCCCTGAGCGAAAAGAGCAATCCCGGCTACTTCCACACCCTCTCGGACTTCTCGCGCTTCAACATGCCCGGTAAGGAGCTTCAAAGACCAAGTCGCAATCTCTCCAGCCTGAAATGCAGAAGACTGGATCGAGCGAGGCGTGAACGTTTCTTTAGCTCGACGTCCCATCCATGGCTTTATCTTTTTCAACAGACGGAGGTCCCGAGAGCAGGCTGAACGTCAAGTTTGTCCAAGACACGTCCAAGTTCTGGTACAAGCCCGACATATCCCGAGAGCAAGGTAAGCGGCGGGCGGGCGGGCGGGCGGGCGGAGCCGTGCGTATGGAAAGCAAAGCGTGTGAACCTTTTTTGGTGTGAGCAGCCATCAGCGTGCTGAGAGAACGCCAACCCGGGGCCTTTGTGATCCGCGACAGCCACTCCTTCAAGGGGGCCTACGGCTTGGCCATGAAGGTGGCCTCGCCCCCTCCCTCGCTGCATCCAAACAAAAAAGGTCCGGCCGACACCGAGAAAGCGGCCACTTGTAGTCTGCGCACATCTGACTCTTGCTGTGGTCGCAGGTGACATCACCAACGAGCTGGTGCGCCACTTCCTGATTGAGAGCAGCCCCAAAGGAGTCCGACTCAAGGGTTGTCCCAACGAGCCGTACTTTGGTGCGTGGAAGCCAAAGAAAAGATGCCCGCTACTCACGCGTGCCGTTCGGAGTCTCCATTTTCTTGCTTTTGCTTTTGCTTTTGCTTTGCAGGCTGTCTGTCGGCGTTGGTCTACCAACACGCCATCACACCGCTGGCCCTGCCCTGCAAGCTGCTCATTCCTACTGCAGGTTGGCCCCATCAAGTTACTTCAACAAAAAGATGGCGTGCGAGCGAGCGTGCGTGCGTGCGTGCGTGCGTGCACCGCGCCCAAGCATCCATCACCGAAGCAATCTGGTCTACTTTGCAGATCTTGTCGAGGAAGAGCCGCAAGTGGTGAAAAGCAATCCGCTGTCTGAGCGACTGAAGGAAGGAGCGGGTACGTGGCCACGATGAAAAAGACCCAAATTGGAGGCGCATTTAGCATTTAGCCTTTTGTGTATCAGCGTGCAACGTGCTCTACATCAACTCGGTGGACATGGAGTCGCTGACGGGCCCCCAGGCCATCGCCAAGGCCATTTCGGAGACTCTGGCCGCCCCCGCCTGTCAGTCGGCCGTCGTGCACTTCAAGGTGTCCTCGCAAGGCATCACGCTGACCGACAACCAGAGGAAGTACGCCAGCCAGCCGTCAGGTCCCGCCGGACGTGGCTCGGGAGACTGACGTTGCGCTGGTTTTGCTTTCAGGCTTTTCTTCCGCCGCCACTACCCCTGCAACACCGTCACCTTCTGCGACATCGACCCTCAGGACAGAAAGTGAGCAATTTGACTTCATCTTGTGCGCCCAATGCTTTTTTGCCTCCACTTGACGTGTGGTTGAACACATTTGCAGGTGGAAGAAGCCGGAGGGCGGCACGGCCAAGTAAGTGCCCGGGGCGCATTTCTTGCCGGAATTGCCGTCAAGGCTGTTTGAGCGCCGAGCACGGCGCGCGTGTGTTTCTTTGCTGCAGGTTGTTTGGCTTCGTGGCGCGAAAGCAGGGAAGCACGACGGACAACGTGAGCCACCTCTTTGCCGAGATGGACCCCGAGCAGCCCGCCGGCGCCATCGTCAACTTTGTCACCAGGATGGTTACGTTGCAAAAGCGATGAGCACGGCAATTTCTTCCCTCCACTCATTCGCCCCTCCCTCCCTGCCTCCCTCCCTCCTGCACCCAAAACTCTATTGCTTACTTCCCTCCCTCCTTTGACCAACAGACAGCTGGACGGACAGACACTCCTTTCCCCCCGCAAACACTTTGTGTCGCTTCTCGGCGTCGCGTCCGAGCACACGTTTGTCTCGTCTCGTCTCGCTTGCGCCTTTCTTTGCGGACGGACTCTCGAGCGGAGCTGCGGAAGTGCAGAAAGGGGGCGCAGCCGGATGTGAGTAAGTGCAACATTTTTGCACTTTTGTTGACCCAGACGTCACATGGGCGGGAACATAATCAATTGTGGCACACACTGGAAAAAAAAATGTTGTGTTGAAATTTCCTCCATTTCACTTGACTAAACAAACCATCCGGCCGGATCCTTCCAAAAAAATCCGGACAACATGCGCGTCACGTTTTGCAATTTCTCCCATTTGCTTGCGCACACGTTGACAGAAACCACCTTCAAGCCGCAAAATGAGCCCTTTGTACGGTGCCACAATGTTGTTGTTTTTTTCCCTTCCCTTCTCCTCCCATGTCATGTCTGGGTCTTTGTCGTTTTGGGGATACGCCAGAAGAGAAAAGTCAAGTTGTGTGACCTTGGTGGATTGCAAATGGCAACTTTTGAAGTGCTCAACCAAAGACAGCTTTTGCGCATCAAGACACGCACGCACACACGCACACACGCACACGCACACACACGTGGCTGCTGGCTGGATTGTTTGATTGCGTACGTACTGATACCGTAGGTCAATTAATCGCTCGCAAAAACAACAACAATGTTACAGGGCTGTTTTTTTTTCTTTTCTATTTTATCAGCACTTTTGTGCTCGTTGTAAATATTTCTCGTGCCTGACTTCCTTTGATAAAGCAACCTTTTTTAATTGAAAAAACAAACAAAGAAAACAGTCAGCATTTCAGGATTTCCTAAATATCTGAAAGAAATGCGCAATATTCTTATGACTTGGCTTGCTTGGTGTGGTCCCCCCTCCTAAAGGCATATCTTTCGGTAGTGCCGCCCTTAGAACTAAAGCCTATAAATCACGTCAAGGGTGAAGGAAGGAAAAAAAAAAAAAAAAGTATTTTCCGTGTCGAAGCGGCTTCATAGAAAAGCACTGTGCCATTACACTGCTGTCGAATTTCTTTTCTGTTTTGTTGCAAACATGTTTATAGCTCTGCACCAGCTGACCAAAACATCGTTTTATACAAATATTTATTTTTTTGCTTTGTTGCTCGATGCTCACTTGTATACATGAATTATGTAAGCTGACTGAAACAATAACAGAATATATATATACAGAATATACAGAACAGAATACATATATATATACGTGTACTTGTGTGTGTGTGTGTGTACGCACATTCACGTTATAGGGTGTAAAAGTGAGTATAACACTGATTTATTTTTACTACTCTTGTTTTTCTTCCCACATCAGATAATGAATGCCCTTTTGAGATGTTTTGGATGAGTCCAACCTCATCCTTATTGTCCAAGTCAAGCACTTAACTTCAGTTGAAATGAAGCTTTTGCATTTGAAGATTTGAAGCTTGCCTTTTAAAATGAGAATGTCCAACTTTTTGAATTTTATTTTGGGCATTTTTGTTTATTTGGTGGTGTGCCATGAGAAGTAATAATGAGCCTCAAGTCGGCCAGTTCGTCGTTTCCCACTTGTGGCAGACCGGGATCGTTACAGAAAATACAGGGTCCATGGACTTGCAGGTGGTTTCAAAGTCCAGTTCCTACATGTTTTCCAAGTTTCCTTCGTTAAACGCACCTGATTCAATCGATCATTATCAGGCTCCTACGGAAGGTGAGGATCAAGTGATCGTTTGAATCAGGTGTGTTTAACGAGGGAAACGTTGAAAACCTGCAGCGATGCCGCCGCCGCCCCCACCGAGGCGCGTCAAACTGGACTTTGACACCTGTGTGATAGACACTTTTCATAGCAACAATTTGAACCTGAAAACAAGACCAAAAAAAAGCGAATAATGATAACAATTCATTTTGTTTGCATTGGGCAGTGACATCACCACCACCAATTCAATCAATGCATGTTGGTTTGAAAGCTTGCACTGAAACTGAGCAAAAGAGAGAGCGAGCGAGCCAGCGAGCCAGCGAGGGGGCTTGAAAATGCATTTTGATACAAAGTGTTGCATGCAAGACAAGGCGAGGCGAGGCGAGGCGAGGCGAGGCAAGGCAAGGCCTTGGAGTGCATGTTTGCCGTCCTTCCCCCAATCAATGATTGGTCTGTAAGAATGTCTCACAGTGCCTGCATTGAGAGCGCTGTCCATATTTGGTTGGCAACATTGTATGAATGAATGGCTTTGACTATTTCTGATGGAAAATAATCATTAAAAACAAAGCAGTTCAAATAAGAGTTTGTCTCTTTGATTAAATGAGTCCGACATCTTGAGAACTGTGTTTCACCTTTGCCCATTTCCCCCCCATATTTGTTTCACTATTTCATAAAAACAAAAGTGCACAAAACGAAGAGACATTTGACATGAAGTTGAACTAACTTTAATGTGTAATGAGGCGTTTTGACCTCGTGGTGTCACTGTTTCTCTTTCATACACGCAGAGAAGGACAAGGAAACCTAAGACAGGCCAGGCACGCCTCCGTTTGCAGGAGTTGAGACTCGTTGCGTTCTCCATCGGTGTCCCGATGACGGTGTGGGGCTGGGCTGGCCTGGCCTGGCCTGGCCTGGCCTGGCCTGGCCTGGCCTGACCTGGGCCTGGCCTGGCCTGGCCTGGCCTGGGCCGGGCCTGGCCTGGCCTGGGCCGGGTCATGTTCTATTTTTGGGCGGGCGGCGAGACGAGGCGAGGCGAGACGAGGGTGCGTGACAAGGGGCTAATCCTTTTAATCTGGGTGTGCTTCTGCTTTCTGCTTTGCCTCCTCGTGATTCGCCTGCGTTCATTTTGAGACTCGCGCGCGTCTGACCTTGTCCTCTTGGAAAGCGGCCAAGCTTGGTCTAAACGCCCTTCTTTCACCATGCTTTTCTATGCGCACCAAGCTTATCATGCGCGCAGTTTTACTGCAATGCCCCAACATGCCGCAAGATGGCGCCAGAGCCATTTCATTTTCAATATCAATTCATCTGCTCAATAGGAACTCTTGGCCGTCATCACTCGAGGAAATGTTTAAAGGAAAAACTGTGTTTCACATTTTGAATGGCAAATTGTTTTTTGATTGTGCAGCATGTTTTCCGAAGATGCTATTTTCATGTGAGCGTGCCGCACGTTGGAGCATAGGCCACCTTGCTTCGTTGCAACGTCACATCTCCCATTCCTACTCTCCCAAAAAGTGATTCATAACAGAACTTGCTGTGTCTATTTTTTTTTCTTGAAGATCTTTCGCTACATATTTAGTTGGACAGAGTGCAAATCCGAAGATAAAGCGCATGCATTTTGCAGGAAGGTCCAATTGAAAAGACTACGCATGTTAAGTGGTCCGATTTGTGCCAATAAATGTCAAGCACGTTTCTTGCCTCTGCTTCTGGCTAAAATCAACAACACTCGAGTGGCCTAAATGCTTTAACAGAGATGTCATTCATTCATTGGCAACCCCCAAAGTGTTTTCCCAAGAGCCGAGGAAAAGGCCGAGTCAGCGTATGTGCAGACAAAACCAACTCATGTACACGTATGCACGTGTTCTTTCGATTAGGACTGTTTGGGCGCTGTGATGAGCCACGGCGTCTCATGCGACTGTCCCCACTCTTTGTTGACGACGCAAAAATCTTTAAAGCTGCCAGCAAAGACCAAGCGGATGGATGGATGGATGGATGGATGGATGGATGGATGGATGGATGGATGGATGGATGGATGGATGGATGGATGGATGGATGGATGGATGGATGGATGGATGGATTGGGTGGATGGACGGATGGACGGATGGATGGACGGATGGATGGATGGATGGATGGATGGATGGATGGATGGATGGATGGATGGATGGATCCTCCACAGGAGGCTTGTGTTTTGATGCCATGGGTACAGACCTTGTTTTTTTTTTTTCTCTAACCCCCAAAAGGCTGCTTGAAACCAAAAACACACAGGCAAAACGGGGTGCAAATAATCATCCACCGGCGATACGAGTGTGGTGAAGAAAATGCTGTGCCAAACCAAGCAGCGGGCTTCGAACAAATCAGCCGCTGCCGCTGCCAATTTGATCCAAAACGGGCGTCCGAGCCCGCTCTTTACCCCGCAGCCAATGGGCTCGTAGCAGATGGCCGCCAGGGTCTCCGGGGGTCATCTGGAGCGGGTTGGGGGGTTGGCTAAGGTTACGCAAGGGCACTGGGGTGTTTGGGATTGTTGTGACACGGCCCGTCTGCCTGTCAGCGTGCAGGTGGAGGACTAACATGTGCTTGTTCAGATCCCCGTGACCTCCCCCGCCCCCACCCTCGCTCAGTCAGGGGGCTGTGATTGCAGGTCAAGGGATTCCGTTGACATTCTTGCGCAAGCCCCCCCAAAATCATGTTTGGCTTACTCAGCAGTCCCCTCCTCTCTCTCTCTCGCACCTGCTTTGGAAAAGGGGCATCACTCAAATAAAAAGTCCAAGGCACCTGCAATGGCAAATCATACGTGTAACTGAGCCGTAGCTGCTTAATCTCTCGTTCCAGTTCCCGAGGTCTGACCGGCCCCTGCCCCCCCCAAAAAAGCTAATCAAGCCTCCGAGTGTCGGCACGAAAGGGTCACCCAAAAGCCCATCTGCTCCCTGACCTTGACCCCCCCCCTCGCTTTAAATCACCCCCAGCTGTGCGGACGTACACACTTGTGACACGGGCGCTGTCACGCTACCCTGGGGGGCTTTAAAAGCGACAGGGGCGGGGCGGAGCGGGGCGGGGGACTATCCTGCTGAGAAGGCAGAGTGGCGGAGAGGTGACGACCTTTTGAACTTTGGCCGTCGCTGTGGACTTTGCGCGTCACAGCCTCCGGCGGGCGGCAGGTGTGGCGACCGCTTTACAGCTCAGGCAAATCTCACTTTGACTGTGCCTTCGCCCCCTGGTGGTCGGCTGACTTCTTCATTTGTGTTCTGAACATGCATTAAGCAAAATGCACTTTGTTGTTCATAATCTTCAATGAATGGAAGGTGAATGTCCTATTATTGGCCTATTTGTTGGGCGCAAATGTGCCATTCAATGGCAACATGCAAAACGTTGCTCTGCTCACTGAACCTTGGTGCGCCCCGACCATTGGCAGACCATATTATGCTCCTTCCTTTCCCAGACAAAAAAAAACAAATCAAATATGACTAAGAGAATTTGCTATGTGCTTTTAGTGTTCTTCCAACGTTTGAGGAAAATGTGCATCCGCCCGCCGCACCTGCAATTGAACGCTCGCTCGCTCGCTCTCAACATAGAAGAACAAGTTTGCACCGGGAGACCTCACAGGCCGACCGATGCAAAATTGCTCCGATTTTCTGGAAGTCTTTCCACTAAACTTGTAAATCATTAGTTCATGTGTGCTTGCATCCTTTGAGCCAGCAGAGGAAATCACTCATGCTCAGTAGCTATTTGAAGCTTGGCAAAATTTGAAAACTGCTCTCTTGACAGACTTTTTGCTCAATTGCACCTGTGACCAATCAATGCAATTACAGAAAACAAAACAGCTTTCACGGCCGTTCAAACCATTCCGACGACAGCCGTCCGCTCGACGAGCATCGGTGACTTCCGGTTCAAAACAGAGTTGCTTGCAGGTGAACCATTTGGAGAGCCGAAAAGCAATCTTCTGTCACAATGGGCAACCGTACGAGAAGACGCCAAGCTAGCCAGCCACGAGCAGATTGATAGATAAGCCGGACTGGAATCAATTGCGCTTCCATCCACCGATGAGACAATGACGAGTCTCCGGGTGGAAAAATTCCGTCACGGAGCTCAACACGGCCACGCCCGCTTGGATTGTTTTGCGGGTGGCGTCACTTTTCAACTTGAATGGAGCCCAACAAACGCATCCGACCGACATCCCCCTTCTGAAATGTCTTTTCCACCTGACGCAGCAGACAAATGAGTTCCTTCCCTCACTCGACTGGGCTTATTGGAACTTTCCTTTGTCTCTCAGGACTCTCCGCAATTCGGCTGCTGACGGGAAATACGAAAGTTGCTCTCTGTCTTTCTTTCGCATCTTGAACGACTCTTTATACCACCGGGAAGGACAATGGCGCCTTTGGGCTGGAAAGTGGCCTCCCGTCCCCTACAATGTCCGTCTGCTTGGCCCGCTCTTCATTCTTGACCAGCGGTGGACTTTTTTTGGGCTCCCAAGCCATTTTGCCAATCCAGTCTATGTTTTCGAAAGGTCCGTTTGACGACGGACGCTGCGTGGGGGTTGGAACCGAGCACGTCCTTTGCCTTTTGTACGCCGCTGCCGTCCGTGGGGCACTCATTGTGACAGTCGAGCAGGTCTCGTGATATTAGGAAAGCGGAGAGAGCGGGGCTCGTCCAGATGCTCGTCCGCACGCCGCGCACCGCTGCCGGGAGGGAGAATGACTGCTGTGATTAATGGTACAGTCATGGAAAAGCCAGTTTGGGCCGTGCCAAAAATGTTTAATGAATTGGAACCGTGCAAGGGAAAGTGAGGTGGGAATGCTGAGGGGGGGGAGGGAGTCAAAACAAATCAAGGATGAAAGATGGCCTTTCTGGTGATCAAACTCAAAGGACGGAAGAACACAACCTCAAAAATCCATTTTAAACGGAGGCGTGCCGCTACAATAGCCCGACACGGATTATTTGTCTTGTGGATTTTTTCCCCCCCCCGATTTTCTGTGTGGGTGAAACTGACACGACAGAATGTCACGGGCAAGGTTTGTCTCGTCAACTTCT
The DNA here is from genome assembly GCF_024217435.2 of Syngnathus scovelli. Lineage (NCBI taxonomy): Eukaryota > Metazoa > Chordata > Actinopteri > Syngnathiformes > Syngnathidae > Syngnathus > Syngnathus scovelli. Next base: position 18,412,296 of record NC_090854.1, on the reverse strand, counting down.
TGTACTCGGAGACGTACAACAGACGTGCGTTTGCGGATCCAACTTTATGTTACGGTGCTCGCTGGCTATGTTTTCCCAAACTTTTCTTCTTGTTCAAACAGTCCAATGATGTATGCGCTATGCTCAACTATTCCATTGCCTTCCTGGCAGCGTTGTGACGACCCTGCGAGAGGCTCCGCCTTCTCCGGCGACTCAACCCAAATGTTCTTATCCGTAGAGAAAAAGGCAACTTTTTGAAACGTTCCTTTCACATCTGGACAAAATGCAAGTTTTGGTGTGGGCGAGGCCGCGGCCAGCGCGTTGCTCCCATGGCAACAAAGGAAGAGGATTCTTTGAACGTAATCCTCGGCAAAGATGCGAAACAGGGCAACTTAAGGCAATCAGCGAATGATCACAACACCAATGGACATGAGATCAAAACCACTGAACCATCAACGCGCGTAATACACTCCAAAACCCCCCCAAAAACAATCTGTCTTTGATTATGAGACGGTGATGCTGTCCGTCCACACCTACACTCATGATTCTTCTTCTCTGTTGATTTATGCTCTCAATTGTATCGATATTGTTTCTTTTTGACCTTGTATTGATTATTTATTTCTTGGTATGGCAGACAATGATGGTCAAGGTGAAGACACCTGTCTAGATTGAAGACACCTGTGTTAATTGAAGACACCTGTGTTGAGTGAAGACACCTGTGTTGATGAAGCGGGCGTGCTTACTAAAGAGAAAGACATCAAATATGCCATGTTGCGTTGGCATCAACAGAGTCTTGCAAAAACACAAGGAGAGACGTTATGTTTGGGTAGACAGACGTAAGAAGCATCCCATTTCCCAGGTCAGAGAAATGAGATGACATTGACAGCTGGTAGCTGAGAAGGGCGTGGCCATTCAAGGGACCTGAGAGGGACTTGCATGATTCTGGTGAATGTTTCCATTTGTTAGCAACATTTCTCTCATCAGTTTGAAGGCGCATTGAGACGATTGGCGCACGCCATATATTGATTGGGCTGCAATATCCCGAAAGCAGGACGGCGCCGTGTTTTCCGAAGCCCGCTAAACTCGGACGATGGCGCCGCCAGCCAATGTTGCTAGCCCTGTTTGTGCCGCAGAAGCCGGTTTCGTGCCAATACGGAGCTTGTCCATTGACTCGGGCCATGCGAGCGTGCGTGAGGAGCAGGCACATCCGACCGACCGACCAGAGCGTGAAGCCAGGGCTCGTGTTGATGCTGATATGCCCGCTTGAGACACCAGGAGGGGGGCCGCCGGATCCTTCTGATTTTCCCGGAAAAGGGTGATTTATGAACGTGAAGATGACCTGGGCCATAAAATGAATCATCAAGTCAAGAAAATTGACTGCCATTGGACAAGTTGATGGGCTCTTGGACTGGACGGGTAACTAAACACGGACACCTCCCGGAATATATCCTGTAAGCGCATCCGACAGAGGAGTGAGTTGGAGCAGCTGCTTCTAATTCCACCGCCACCGGCTCTGGGAAAACACAGCTGATCAATAGACAAGAAGAAGAAGAAGAAGAAGGAGGACGCGCCCAGACGCTCCATATGCTCTGTCAACATGGGCCAAAAGGGTGTGGTGGCCCCTTCTTGCTCTTGCTCCGTCAGCCCATGTTGTCTTGTTCTTATTATTCCAAAGTTGAAACATATCCCGTGTCGTCTCTGACGATGCCCGCCCGCCCGCCCGGCCGGCCGACCGGCCGGCCTTTCCCACCAATTTCAAGGTTGACGTACTTGGAATTTTCTTCAGCGGTGCCCGTTGATAGGAAGCAGGTCCACCCACCCACCCACACGTGTCGAAGAAATTGCTTGCGACTGCTGTATTTCAAGAGCTCGGTAGGCTCGCAGTGTCAATATTTCGAGGGAGTAATGAGAGGTCGACGTGTTCTCATCTGAGGGAAGTCCTGGCCGTTTGGGTGTGCAACCGTGTGACGATCACATTTTCCCTTTGACGAGTGCGCTCGTCCGTCCGTCCGTCCGTCCTGTCCCGTCCGTCTTCCTCTGGGCAGCGGCAGGAAGGAAGGGAAGAGAAGGTGTAGGCTGCCGTGACGTCAATGTGAAATAGACGCCACTTGATTTCATCTTGACTTTTGCCTTTGTGACCATTCTGACAACGTCCTTAAGCAGCATAAACAAGCAGGGCTGGAAATATGAAGCCCTTGAACTGGAGTAGCCCAAAGAGGCGAATTGCTTCTGCCCCCCCTTCTCTTCTCTTCTCTTCTCTTCTCTTCTCTTCTCTTCTCTTCTCTTCTCTTCTCTTCTCTTCTCTTCTCTTCTCTTCTCTTCTCTTCTCTTCCCTTCCCTTCCCTTCCCTTCCCTTCCCTTCCCTTCCCTTCCCTTCCCTTCCCTTCCCTTCCCTTCCCTTCCCTTCCCTTCCCTTCCCTTCCCTTCCCTTCCCTTCCCTTCCCTTCCCTTCCCTTCCCAACTCATCATGTTTGAAAGTGATTTTAAGGCTCCGTGCTTTCCCGTTGACCTTGCTCAAAGCTTTTCTTTGCGGTGCCTAATAAAGTCTTGCACCGACATGTGCTTTCAAGTTGTTGACGTAACGTGTCTTTTATGATCCTTTTTTTTTGGTCTCTCCCACTAATGACCGCTCTCTCACCTCATTTCAACCATCTTGCTTTGATTGCACTTCCTTTTGCCGGGCATCGGCGTTATGAGGATATTCATCACTCTACCCTCAGTGGCTGTGCTTGAACGTTTTCCAAGGAGGAAATTCTTCTCTTGCTTGTAAAGCAAAGTCAAAGAGCTTTACCATGTGTACTCACACCTGTCCAATCCTAGCCTAGCCTAGCCTAGCCTAGCCTAGCCTATGTTGCTAAGCGTGTCCACTTTGATTTATTTTCTTAATTTCCCTTCTGCATTTCAATGCAAGCAACTTGAACCCGTCGATCCGGCGAGCAGTATTTTCTTTCATGCCTCCAAAGCAAACAGCTTCGTTGACCAAGCGTGTAGCTGCGTAGAAACGAGAACACGGTTGCTTTTTTTTCCTCTGGAAATATTGTTTTGTTAAGACGCGAACGAGGAAGGGAGATAACTGAAAGGGATTTCTCTGAAGGTTTTCCCTCAAATTTTCCACAGTGGCGTTTGTGCGCGCAAGACATAACACAGGTAAAGCACACGTGAACGTTATCACGGTCAATCATCTTACATAAACCAGACTCGGCACGTGCTGAGTCAAACGGATTTTCCTCCGTCAAGTAGAAAAGCGCTTTTCATAAGTTCATCTGGCTGAGTATTTCTTTCTTTCTTTCTTTCTTTCTTTCTTTCTTTCTTTCTTTCTTTCTTTCTTTCTTTCTTTCTTTCTTTCTTTCTTTCTTTCATGAAAAGGACTTTTTGGGTCACGGCCTCGGCACCACCATCTTTGCTCTCATTGCACAAAAATGTATGACGGCATAAGCGACAAGCGTGCCAAACCTTGTTTACTGCTCCTTGTTTATTTATCTGCCCACCTCTGGCTTCATCTCTGCACCACATCAATCTGGTGACGCCTTCCAATCAAAAGAAGCGGGCCATCGGCTTCCGAGCGCAGGTGTTCCAAAGGAAAAGGGGCAGGGCAGAGCAGAGCAGAGCAGAGCAGAGCAGAGCGTGGCTTAGGCGGCGTGATGCTCTCTTTCATCACCTCCAATGTTTAACCCTTGAAGGTTGAAACTTTTAAAGCGGAACATGGGGGTGAGATGAAAGCCACGCTGGCAAGACTTTGTCCTCCTCTTATTCCTGCATCCGTCCTATCCCAACGTAAACACAGCTGCCGTCCCTCCGTGGAGGAGCTCATGCGTGGCCCCTCTATATACGTAAGCGAGAGCACCTTTGACCCTGGCTGCTCGTGGAGATAAATCTGCTGCCAGCTTCTTGAAACGGCTTTTACTGCCTGGCACGCATCACGGTAGCCGAGCGACTATGCTGAGATGAACTTTTGAGTGTGCGTCACATCCTTTCAAGTCAATCTTGCCGCTGAGTCAACCAAGCAAGGCCGTTCGCTCGCGGCAAGGGAAAGACAGACGCCCGCCCGCAGGCAATTTTTGATTGATTTCACGAAGCAATGCCTCCAATCTGCCCGAACATTGCCCGATGACATCATCCCGTACGGAGAAAAGACTGACTCATCCCCAGAAGGAGCGTGGCATCGCGTAGCCAGGCGGCATCTGACCGAAGAGAGCTAGATAAAGAGGAGACTAAAATGAAAACAGATGACTTGTCCAACAGAGCTGACAAAGAAAGGGGGATGGGCGTGCTCGTGACAATCAAACATACGCAGCAACGTGTGGACTTGATCGAAAACAGGCATCGTGGGAAAAGCCCAGCAAGACACCCGGGCGAGGGACTGAGGTTCATCGGGGCAGCGCACAGCTTGAGCCGCTGGATCAAAACACAGCGAGGATAGCGGCGGGCGGAACAGCCAAAACAAAGCCAATCCAAAGAAACCAGTCAAAAGGCTTTTCTGCAATCCTCCTTGCATCTGCAAAGTTGGAGAAAACGGAGGATCGGTGCCTTCCGAGAAGGGATGGACGCGTTCCCATCGATCCCACGTCTCCAAAGTCTCGAAATTGGCCACTTGTAACTTGTTTGAGCTCTGGCCTGAATTGGGTCAAGGAAGGGAGTGAGGGTCCAACTTGGGCTTTGCTCTTCAGATGCCTGTGTTCTGAAACTTGATCTACTCCTGAAAGATTGATGTTTCCAAGGGAATGAATGATATGAACAAATAAGTCCATGTCTATCTTTTCAGCCATTCAGCCAGATGTGTGGTCAGAGTTTAGCAATGGCTGGCTTAGCGTTGATTGTGTTTGTCAATCCCCCCGTGTTCTGAAACGGACTCTTCTCTTGAAAGACAGACGTTTAAAAAGCAATCCATCAAATATGATTTGATACATATCTGCACGCCTCAAATCATTAGCAAGGCAAATGCTTTTCTTGGGAACTTAATCTTCTCCGAAAGCCTGGCTGATTTGGGTTAGGGACATTGAGATTTCCCGGTATTGTTGCACATGCGCTCATTTGAAAATGGTCATTGTTTTTGTTTTCTGTGTCCCGTCACATGAACCAATTTGGTGCGCCTCCCTTTGTCTTCTTTGTTGATGTTTATTTGCCTTCAAAAGGGGATCTTCTCAGCAATGTCAACTGCTGGCCTGCTTTGCTTCTGCTTTTGCATTCTATGTTGGGTAGAGGTGGGGTGGCGGGGGGATAATTGAACTCCGAGTTTAGGCCAAAAGACAAGGCAAGGCAAGCGAGGGGAGTCTTTGAAATTCAATTCTCCGGAACATAACACGAACTTGAGGTAATCCACACCATTTGTGCGGATTTCTCAAGATTCAGCCAAGCGCTTTTTTTCCACCCGTGTTTATCGCCCCGACAGGTTACGATCTGCCAGATGAAAAGGACAAACGACATTTCCACTGGCTTCTAATGGTGGAACGAGGATTTGAGCCTCCAAACTTTTCAAAAATGTTAACTCGGGCGAGGGTCGAGGTTCTACGTTCGTACATTCCTTCCTCACGTACGCCGTGATTGGGTGATTTGAAGTTGTTGACGCTGACGCCTTTTATGCTCCTCACAAAGAGTTGAGACAAGCCGACATGCTTCCGAAAATGCAGATGAGCAGAGGAGAAGGAGCCATCGCCCACTCTCAGACTTCCACTGAGATCCCAGAGCTGTTGTGTCCAGCTTTTCGTTGAACTTGAGGACAAGCGTTGGCTGTTCAAAGGTCAAGTTAGGAGCACATTGCGTAGCTCTTGAAATCTCACCGTCAGCTTGTCAGCGCCGCCTCGTTTGAAAAGAAGCTCTCACCGGCCTGCTTTGTTGATTTTGTAGCCGCTCGTTTTTCGATCAACTCCCGATCCCGCCTCCTTGCGCCTTTGTCTCACTTGATGAGTTCTTGGCTCAGTTTCCTGTGCTTCTTCAACCACTGCCGGCCTCCTGACCTTCAACCTGTCTGACCCGAGGACGATGTGTGCCGTTGTGGATGAAAACACCTTTGGGGTTTCTCCTCCAAAATACACCGAACCGGTGTGTATTCCTCACGTACCTTGAATAGAAAGACTTCCTACGGCATCGTCTGAGCTTATACGGATTCTCCATCGATGCAGATTCCGATTGCCAGCGTTCGTTTTTCAAAACCTAGAAGTCTTTAGACAAGTCATCGACTCCAACACGTTAGCTCTGGAAAAATCGTATAAATGTAGTCAAGCAATGTCATCGCAAACGCCAACGTTTGATTATTAGTCACGACTGCCAACATGGCTTGTTTTGAAATCCAAAGTATACAGAAATAAGAACTCTGTGTCAAGGGGTGAGTTCAAGTTTACTCCAAGTGGACTCAAACAATGCGTTGAACACAATTCAAAGCGATGGTGGGCCGCTTCTGATCCAGAGCAGTTTGGTCACCTGTCACGACGGCGTCGAGGCGACTCTGGTGTCATTGTGTGACAATTGAAAAGTGCACTTTATGGCTTGCCTTGTCTTCCCGGGGACCACGCTTGACATCAAAAGCCACAAGGCAATGCAAATGTTTCCCAAGCAGGGTTGTGTGCTCCGGTTACGGGGCCAGAGCCAACTATCTGTGCACGTTTGTTTGACTTGGACAAGTGCTGTGGAGGCTGGCTGATTTCAAAAGGAAGGGGATGTGGACAAGAGAAGAGAAGAGAAGAGAAAAAAAAGGGTGGAGGGAAAAACTGTCCTTTAGACTTATGCTCTCAACTATATATTGTTTCTATTTGACGTTGTATTGATTGGTTCTTGCTATGACAGAAAATGATGGTGGAGGTGAAGACACCTGTGTTAATTGAAGACACCTGTGTTGAGTGAAGACACCTGTGTTGATGAAGTGGGCGTGCTTGCTTACTAAAGAGCCCTCCTGGAGCGGCCGCCGCCGCCGGCACTAGCACTAGTTGCGTGGTGGTGAGTGGTGCGTCAACAGAGCACCTCCTGGGCTTACTTTCATTTAGGTTTTGTTTGGGTGCAATTGCCCGGATTTCACACAAGTACCTTCTGCTCTACAAAACCTTCTTTGAACTTACTCCATCGTTCATGCTTTGAATGCAATCTGGAACATTTGATATTTTCCAGCAAATGTAGGAAGAAAAAACATCTTCCTCTGATTTGTCCAAAAGGGCGGGTGCCCAAAAACAGACTCTCAAATGACAACATACAAGACAGACGGCAAGAAACTCATAATAACAACAATGAAATCTGTAGCTGAATCAATCCCACAAAAACAAGGCAAGGCCTATTTATCTATGAATCTAATTTGTAGAGCAATAATTTCATTAGGATTTTTTTTTTTTCGTGTGTGGTTCGCAAGGCTAAAGAGCAAAGAACACGCCCAGGCGTCAATCTAGTCATCCCGATGCGTGCGCTTTAGCATCAAAGGTGAAAACGACACCATTTTGTTCCTCGTTAGATGTGCCGAACGGTACAATTTGTCAAATGAGAAAGCTCGTCAGTACACGCATAAAAGAACAATTAGGCGCATAACTCTTGAGGTTATTCATTTAGCAGTTTCTAAATTTAAAATGCCGGGCTATTTTGGTGCGTCGCCTTCCCTCCCTTCCCTTCCCTTCCCTTCCCTTTCCCTGCCGCAGTTGTCGGCTTGTAAAAAGCCTGGGCTGCCACCGCAAAAGCCGTGCAAATGAATCAACTTTTATGGCCTTTCAAGCCCATGCGAGCGGGCCTCGCCTTCACATGTTACTTCTCTCTTTTCAAGGCTGTTGCCCAATCAACACGGGCGGCGGCGGCGGCGACTTTGCTTGGAGTCAAACTAAAGGAGCAAACGTCCAACGTACAGTCAAAGCGGCGCGTGAAAAACGCCACACAAGAGGAGCTCCACGCACATGCGGCGGACGATTCAATCACGGCGGGAAATGCCGGCGCAGTACGATCAAGAAAGTCCGATCCGAGCCAATGAAGGAATTTTGTTGATATGTAGGGATGGGAGAAACGCTGCAAGTCTATAGAAAAGACGGTAGCTAGCTAGCTAGCTAGATGGATGGTTGGATAGATACTCTTATAATGGCCACATCTGATATCCTGCAACTTGTCTAGGAATTAGCAACGTCATTACGTAATGACGAAGCCCAAGTACGTAGGTCTAGTCCTATTTGCGAAAGGAAAGCACAAGCTATGTCGTTGGTTCCACCTTTGTGCTGGAAGGCGCTGGGCTTATTTTTAGCCTTGAGAAAACAGAACAGGACACAACGCACTTCAGCACGTTCCGCTCCAATCCACTCCAAGCCCGTGTTCTGGTTTCCCTTGTTGAATTTGTCGGAACATTTCTGAGCGCTCGGTGTGAAGTAAGGTACAAGATTCCAGTCGGGGAGAAGGCGACGCGTAAACACAATGTGGCTGCCACGTTGTGATTCAGAGGCTATTTTAAGACAGGAAGTGAGAAATAGCGGCAGGAATGCAAATGAAGATGGACATTGGCCGCTGCCGCCGCCGCCGTCGAGCGAGCGAACGAGCGAACGAGCGGGCTTCTTCATTTGCTTCATCAGAGTTCAGTGTAACTTCAGCAGCAAGAATCCACAAGGTTGTAAATGTGCGCTGTATTTATTTTTACGACGCAAGGAAAGCCTAACTGCTCTGCGGTTAGTGTTGTCACCTCAATCTTTCTTCCATCTGAGGTCGTTCACATTGTGGTTGATATTCTCCCTGGCGGTGGTTGGAGTGAAAAATGAATTTGGGAAAAATCCCAGGGGGCACATTTGGACATTTATTGACTTGTCTACGAGCTTGTATACAAGTTGCTTGCCTGTCCACCCAACAAGTGTGAAATGAAGCAACCGAGTCAATGTTTCATCTGCTTCCAAAAATGTGTCTGCTGCTCTGAATGCAAGTGTCCCAAAGCAGAATCTCTCTCTCTCTCTCTCTCGCTCGCTCTCTCTCTCGCTCGCTCGCTCTCTCTGCCCCCGACTTGACCAAAAAGTGTCGTTTCCGAGCCGGACGACCAACGTTCCCTCCTGAGCCGAAAGTGAGCGTTTCCATGGCTCGTGAGTGTAAATAAGTGTTGAGCTAGCATGTTCTTCTGTTGGTTTGACGGCTCACGACGGAACCTGCGACGTCCGTCTGACGGGAGAGGTCGGCGTGGATACGGGCGGGACTCGGTAGCCGAGCCTTCCTCCCGAAAGCTGTTTTCGATCCGCGCCGGCCTGGGTCGTGCCTGAGGATCAAGTTAACTAGGCTGAAGGTCGCGCCGCGGTGCGTGGCTGCTTTCCTCACTTTGTCACAAGAGTTGCCGTTGCCTTTGGAATCCAATGATCTGCTTTGAATCAAAGCGCTGCGTATTGTTACGCCGTTGTCCTTTGACTTTGCGGCGGTCGGAAACGATTGCTTCTCGGAGGGAGGCCTTTCGCCGCACTCGTGTCATGGGTCCACGTAACGAAATCAAACAAATGATGTAGGATAGAGTTTTGTATTAGTTGGATTTCTTCCCGGTGCGAACTCCCACCCAAAATAATTCACGACTGATTTCACAGTAAGTATAATTGAAGTTCTACGTCGCCGCCCGTTTCGAGAGAAAGCGCTGAGCCATCTGCCCAGGAATGATATCAAGATTTATTTGTTGGATTTTCACCTCCACATGACAGGACAAGAGCAATGGGCCAAAGTATTTGAGTGAGAGTCCAGGAAGATAAAGCACACAGCAGCAATTTCTGAGGTCTGGCGTGAAACAACTTACAAGTTCCAAGCTGAGAGATGGGGGCGGGGAAAAAAAAAAAATGGAGGTCACTCATATCACTTGGAGGACAATGGAGAGATTGTTTGGAATTTGGAAGTGTCTTTGGCCAAGAGCAACTTGTCCTCCATCCTTCACTCCTCCATTGATAGCATATAAACTTAATTGAATCATTTGATTGCAGATCTGGAAACTCAGATCAGCCAAACACTTCAAGTCCACCCCAACCGACCGACCAAGTTCTCTCTGGGGGTTCTCTCTGGGGTCCAGAAGGTTTGTTTGAAGCAAATAGCAAAGAATAAACATCAGCCGCAATGAGAAAAGAGGAACCGGTTGCGTGAGTCAGCTCCTCCGAAACGTTGGCGTAATAGTCCGTTTCCTGCGAGCAAAATGCAAACACGTGCACACAAGTTCGTCATTTGAGAACGGAGCGGGGGCTTCCGTCGGCGCTGACCGGAGAAAATATGATCATTCTTTAATAACAAGATTGATTGTGCCAAATGCCGCTTCCCCGCGGGATTGCCCCGTTCTTCCACGGAGCGCACGGCTCCCACGGTACGACTCGCGCAAAGAGCCATGAGGCATCACTCAATATTACTTTCAATGTTTTCTAAATAACTGTCAGACACGTTGAGTGAAGCGCAGATATTTGAGGCTTGGACAGCCAGCCCGGCCGGCTGCAAAACATTCAAACCGAGATACGGAATTTTGCATTTTTATTCCTGTGAGAGAGACGCAGCCGCAAATGCGCACACGCACGCACGGCTCACGTTTGGTCTAAGTTCTCTTAGGTCATCACGAAGCTCATTTCTCAGAAACGGACAGAATGTTCCTGGGTGAGATTGACCCGGAAAATAGCCAAAGGTTTCTGAAACTTGTAACAGCTGGAACCTGAGAGATGGTTCCAGCTACGTATTACGCAGCAATATTTCGTTTGTGTGCGTGCGCGCGGCGACAGGTGGCCTTTGACCCTTTGTGGGCTTCCCCCTTGGCGATTGTTCTCCAATCTGGAAACATCTGTCCGCCTGCGCCAAGAGCAGCAAAACCGCGGCGCCACAACTTTGACCTGCTGGCGGTTGCTCTGCCTGCCCTACTACTACCTTCTGTCACCAAATTGTCAGGTGCGCCGAAAGCCGGCCCTGGCTCTGCCAAATTCCCAAACGTAGATGAGAATCAATTTGCCCACGTTGTTGAACGGCGATACGGCTGGAGGCAAGAAAATGAGCGACGTGAGCGATTTGCGTCATCGCCGTTGATGCTGCCGTTTTATGAGCTATGGCAGCAAGCACGCTGCAGGGAAAATCCATAACGTCACCAGTCAAGGTCTGCGGCACGTTTTGAACAAAGGCAGATGTTGCGGACGGTTCCGTTCAATAACAACACGGAGGCTTTGCGTTTGTTGATTCGCTGCCGCGCCGCCGCCGTTAAAGTCGAGGCCGGGCCCCCGTCCAAAGTCGCTGCCAGGGGCCCTGGCTTGAAGCAAATCGAAACAATCTTTTCTGACTGTCCACATGGGTTGGATCAAGCGGACACGTCATTGGTGGTAAATGATCTTGATGTTGCGCGGACGCACATGAGACGGCGAGTGGCGCTTGTTGGATGGATGCTTTGTCTGTCAACAATATGGACGATTGCAAATGTATATCAGCTGTCGCAAAGAATGTTTTTTCCATGCTGCATTTCCTCAAACACCATTTGTGTTTGTTTAAATGCCAAGAACTTTCTTTGAAGGAGTAGACCCAACGGGCCTTGATTATGGAGACAGGTGACAGCAACTAGACTAAGCTGGCGGCATTTTCATTTTTCAAAAAATATAGTTCAGCATGTTTGTGAATTGGGTTAAGCGCGTTTAACCTTGCAGATATACAACTGGCAATACGGTATCAAAAGTCGATTTTCGACTTGCTAAAAGATGGTCTAATTGGCGGCGCTGTGATGCCGTTTAGCTGAATTTGTTTGTGGTGCATCTCATCCTATTTTGTTCATATATATGAATCCCTATTGAAGCATTTGTTAACATTGGCATTTTCAAAATCTGCTGGCACATCCACGGACGGGGCAAACTTTAGCTGCTCTCCTATGGACCCACAAATACCTGAATGGTGGCGTTTGAATGTGTCTTTTGGTGTTCGTGCACTTTTTTTATTTGCTAGCTCCCACACGCACTGCCGTCCGGTACCTTATTTGCCATCCGACAGGACGTCTGCACGCTACCTGCCGCCTCCTGCAAGTGTCCAAGTTTTCCGTTTGGATTTATGGAGCGTCAAAGGCAGCTCATCTCTCTGCCAAGTTGGACCGGAGCACGGGCCATCCAAGGGCAACAGAGGCACCTAGCCTCTTCCTGAGAAAGGAAGTTGAATTTGACTATAAATGCCATCGCGTGTAGCGACTCTCCACGGAATAGTTTGGCACGGGCTGTGCTCAGGATGAGGATTCCATTCGTCATTTTGACCAAAATAGAACTTTTCGGGACCTCCCAAGTTTGCTCCGCTGAAGACTAGTCGCTCGCTCGAAGGTGTCAAATCTCCGTGTTGCTGCTATGTATGCCTGTTTTCAAAAGGTTTTCTGCGTCTGCCTCGGTCGGGATTAGCCCATCAACATTGTCTCACATTTTTGCACTTGACCGACACTCGAGTGGCTTTAATCGACCCACATTACCACCCAAGTGTGACTGATTCAAGCAGTGAAGTCACTCAGTCTCCGGATGATAGCGAAAGATGGATCGGCTTGTGTTTTGCCACCACTGACAGAATGAAGCATCAGGGGAAATATACAAGTGAGCTGTGAACTTGATTTCAAGTGAAAGAAAACCTAAGCTCAAACACTAAGCACAACCCAAAACAATTCCATGTTGCGCGTTCAACTTCTCCACTTTGGCAGTTCCCTTTGCCTGCCTGAGGTCGTCTTGACCTGCTGCGATTATCGCTCCATAGCCTTGAAATGAATCAGCAACATCGAAATAACATCCAGAAAATTGGCAGCAGCTTGATGGAGCGGCTTTGGTGCGAGGGAGAGGGAAACTTCTCAAACAGGCAGGTCGGCGGCGCTCTCGGACTAAACTTTCCTACCCACGAGTTCACCAGATTCTAAATTGGATTGAAACGGTCAATCAATCAATCAATAGATATAGAGATCTATAAATATATATATATACATAAAAAAATCAAATATATCTAAAAAAAAGATACGTATATGATATATATATATATATATTACATAAATGCGTGGCATGTCAGTATGTTGACAAAAGCTTCTGAGAAGGTGCAAATGCAGATTGCACTTGCGCAATCCTCTATTCATCCTTTGCGAAGGGACATGGGACCCGGAGTGTGGCGGGCAGTTCTCATCCTTAACAGAGAGAGATAATGGCTGGCCAAATTGTTCCCAGGCACCGTCTTCACTGTGCCCCAGTGAATTTGCACCAGTACAATAATCCGATTTTTTCCTTCCTTCCTTCCTTTCTCTCTCTCTCTCTCTCTGCCAGCGCAAAGAAGAAGCGAAGGGGCTTAGAGATGCCGTGTCTACTTGTCACGACCCCTTTTGTGGCCCATCCGCCGAGCCGGGCCTCAGACGCCCTTTCCTTTTTCAAGAGCTCACTGTCGTCACGGCCTCAAATAAACCTGCCCGAGGAGCCAAGCCCGCTTTCCATTTTCCCCCTCTGGTTTACGCCACGCCACGCCACGCCACGCCACGCTCAAGGTTAAGCGGTGGAGTTCACGCCGAGGTTGGTGGAAATTCACCAGATCTCTTACAAACGGCCGGGCCGAGAAATGTGAGTCACGCCGGGCTCCCCACAATGCGTAAGAGGCACTTGTGCTGCCTTGAGCTAAGTTGCTGGTGACAGAGCCGTGCCAATTCTGCCGCTACAATTACGGAATTGTTTGGAGAGAATCCCAAAAGAGCCCCGGCCCCCGCTCTGGCCTGCCCTAGCGCCAGGAGCTCTGTGGGGACGCCAGCCATCCTTGGGATGGACGCGCAATGCCCTAATTTAGTTCCGACAATTGTTTCAGGTGAAATGCTGGTTTCACCAATCAGACGCTATGAGTCGTCAAGGTGAAAGCGGGGACAGGTTGCGGTCAAGCGCCCGCCACGTCAAAGCGGACCGGCCAAGTGTCCTTTACGCATGAAAACAACAGTTGTCTTGAGCAAGTTTTGGATGGATGGATTTCAACTGGCTCGTCCATACATGACAGTACCTCGTCTGTTTTTGTTCACGTCATTGAGTCTTTTTGTTTTTGGCAGCGGCGCGGAGAAATCACTTCATCTCCAGCGCCTCTTGCCAGCCGATCTGGATCAGAGCATTCATCACAAAAGCAAAATGTTCTGTACATTAGAAACATGGAAAGTCGTAACACTGGGTGGTCCGAGAGATTGATTGAGGACTTACAAGCAGATTCATACGTTGCTAGTGTTTCATTTCAGTTTTTTTGGGGGAACTTTTCTATGAGAACTGCTGGGGTAACGGTTTTGTAAATGGAATCTTTCACTATTGATCTTTACTGTCCCAAAGACTCATCCAAAGGATTCGAATTGACTGCTTTTAATGGATGGCACGGAAAAGTCAAAGCTCTCCACCGACCGAGTTGGGTGCGATCGTAAGGATTTCACACAAGTAGAACGGCTACTCTGCCAAGCCGAAGAATGGAGGTCTTTGACAGGAGGGGAAGGGGGGGAAGCCACCGTGGACTCCCCCGTGCCCTCGCTCTGTGTCGCAAAGGCCTTCTGGAGACAATAGAAGCATTCAGCGCAGAGTATCGATGATTCTCCAGGAGTAGATTTTCTTTCAGTAACTATTTGGATTTGAAATTCTTCTCACCCTGATCCGGCTGCTTTTCCTCATAGCAACGCATTTTCCACCAAGGACAGATTGTCTCGGTGTTGTTGTTTTCATTTTCGGGCTTGGTTGGCATTCCTTTCAGGTTGCAGTCATCCTAACAAAGACGTGAATTCTTCATTTGGCAGGGCCAAAATGGACGATAAATGTTGGGAGCAACTCCCAAGCAACAATAGCCACTTGCTTGCCTCCTCCAAGGTAAACATTGTGTTGAGTCATCCCCAACTAGTGTCCTCCTCCTCCTCATCTTCAAGCCACGGCGGGTGTAATGCGAAACCTGCTGGGCCATAAGCTCCGCATTGCCGCTTAACACAATTAAACGCATGACAAGTTCAGGCGAGCGAGCTGCAATGTGGCACCAAATTGCACACCAAGAGGCCAGTCAGCCATTTTCCACCTCAATGTAACTTGAGCCCTCCCAACAGATCGGTCCAGGAAAGCCCGTCTGAGATGCGCAACACACAAAATGGTTGCAGACAGTGAGAAGGCAGCAAGCAACGTGCCTACCGAAAAGCAGATTTGTGGCTTGGAAAAACAAAAAAGTGGGGCAATTGTTGCACTTGTCACGCAGCACCTGCAGCATTCACCAAGCAGCAAGACACAAAAAGAGCGGCGTCAATCCCAGGCAGGCATCGACAGGTCGCTCGCTCGCTTGCTCGCTCGCTCCCATAGCCCACGGACGGATGACGATTGAAAAGCTCTTGGCTCAGATGGCGCCTGTCAAAACACGGAGGAGAGAGAGAGAGAGAGAGCGCCGCAAACGTAGACAGCCCCATCCCCGTTTATTTATAGTCTGCCATTTCAATGCAAACAAATGTGGATCGTGAGCAGAGGTTAGGGACTTTGCCTTTTTCATTTGCTTTTTGGCCGCAGGTCCTCCTGAATCCATCAAGCAATCTGGTAGGAGACCCCAGCCAAGTCGTAGAAGAGGAAGCGATGGAAATGACATTTACAGACGACGATGTCAAATAAAGAACGAGAGGGCCCATCTCAGGACTCGTCTCCAAAGTCGTAAAGCTTCAGGAACAAGCCTGCTCCTGAAATAATGTCACATGGAATCAATTCTTTCAACTCAAAGCAAGGAAGCAAAATCCCAAGACGTCTTGCGTTGCGTACTTTTTCACTGCGCGCGGCCATCTGAAAACGCAAACGGTTCAATTGATATCATTTATTTCAGCAATGCGCCCAACGTCAGTTCTTATGAGGGAGAAAATGACAAGCACCGTGTCGTTCGTTTCGTGGCCGCACCGTCTTGGAGCGAGAATGCGCAGGTTCAAACTGCTCTCGGGACGGATGCCAAGAACATATCCATCTTTACAGGAGGCCCAGCATCTGTCTCTTGGCACGTCTCCTTGAGCTGCTGACTGACAGCTTTAACAATGTCGACTGAGCCAAGTAACAGCCCGAGGCGCGCACGGTGTAACTTTAGCCATGAGGTTATTTGCCTCTGCTTTTTATTCTTTTTTGTTTTATTATCTCTCATACCCAACTCGGATCTACCGTACATTTCAGGTCCATTATCAATATATATGTATGTATATATACGTATACATACGGATACATACGTATATATACGTATACATACATACATATATATATATATATATATATATATATATATATATATATATATATATATATATATATATATATATATATATATATATATACACACACACACACACACACACACACACACACACAGATCCATCATGGATTTCGAACCGTCTAGCCATGTCAACGATGTGCCTCGTGAAATTCACCACCTGAGGCTGTCACGCCGTGGCGTCGTCTGTCATTAGCCGTCATCTATTTGACACCGCCGTATGTCAGCGGGGGAATTGAAATGATTGTACATTTCTAATTTCATTTTCCAAAGCAACGTGCTGACGGCGCCACTCGGCTCAAGTGACAGCGCACTAACAAGTTGCGACAGCTCAAAGGTGTTTCAAACTGACCCATGGCCATAATGTGCTTATGAGGGATGCAACCTCTGAAAATCCACATCATCAGGCGCAAAGCATGTTTCTTGAGATGTTTATTTTTCTGACCGATTTGGGTCTTTAAGCAAGTCAAAGTGGCCCAGGTACATTCCTGTTGTCACGCATGGTCTCGACGGTTGCCAGCACCGCAAATGGCCGTCGTGGCCCGGGACCATTCGCTGCCGGCTGCGCGGCGGCGGCGAAGCCAGTGACGACGAAACGCTGTCATGAGGTCAGATGAGGATGTAACTTGACTGTCCCGGTGGCCTCGCCCCGACCCCGGGAAAGCAGGCCATCTCGTCCAACGTCATTGTCTGGCCTCACTTGCGGATGAACGGACACAAACCATCATCACACGTCTTTCCAGAAGCTGTTATAGATTGGAGCAGACAAAAAAAAAAAAAAAAAGAAAAAGACCTGGCAATGAGTCAGTATTTTTACTATAGTTGTGGAGGCCCTCTTCTGAAATACCTGAGAATTTGTCCTTACCTGTTTGCAGTTATTTTCTATGGCCTCGCTGAACTTGTCCCACACCCAGCCATCCATCCATCCAGCCATCCATCCATCTTTTTGTTGTGGAAACCACGGATGCCTTGCTCCAGCCAATCCCACCTGTTTTTTTTTTGGTCATCTTTCTGCTTCCACGTAGCTTTCACCTTAATTAAGAACCACCCTGATATAGAAGTGCGCTACTAATTCCTTCATTCCATCACACCTTGGATCACACTTGACACGCAAAATTCTGCTCGACAGACGGACGGAAAATGGAGGCAACAATCACATAACCTCTTGCTCATTGACTCAGTGCCACAGGCCAGAGGCATTTTCTTTTTGGCAGCGCCACCGCTGAGGGCTTTTCTCATAATAGACTCTGTCCGGTGCCAGCCAATAAGCAGCCAGTTCTATATTTAGCTTTTGGCGGCGCACCTTCTCGCCCACGCTCACGAGAACAAATGAGCCAATGAACTCGCACGGCGAACAAGATGGAGCAAAGTTGGGAACGGCTGTCTCCTTGGAGGCCAAACACAATGCACCAGTCCAAAATGTTGCCAAGAATATTAGCACAGGCCACCGATGATGAGATTAGTCAATGGAAAGCTTTCAAAAGCAAGAAATGATCAAAGGTGTGACATACGACCACAAAGTCTCATGTGAGTGACATCATGGCCATCACGTCATTTTTTGTTTGAATGAAAAGGCCCGCGAGTGATAGCTTACTCCATGACAGGAGTTGTCACGTGCCGCGCCGCGCCGCGCCGTGCAAGTCACCAAATGCTGAACGAGGATGTGCAAATGTGCTACAAGTCAGAGTTGAAATGATTCCAAATGAAATCGCCAGACTTTTTTTTTTCTCAAAGTCCCCAGACGGAAATTGGAAAAGGTTTGATAGTGCGACTTTTTTTTTTTCTTCACTCGCCTTTCAAAGTCCCCAGACAGAAATTGGAAAAGGTTCTACGGCGCGACATTCCCACTGTGTTTTCATGCCAGCCGGGTTGAAGTTTTCTTAATCACAGCCCAGAAAGGAATGTATCGATCAAAGAGTCACTTCTCTCCAATATGCAGAATGTATGAAAACAAGCTCAAGTGCGAGGAACACTGATTCACAGTTGGCAGAAGAACGGCTCGATAATGCGTGTCACCTAGAAAAATATTTATTTTCTCTTGGCCAACACACTCTGTCTCCCGCCCTCTTTTATGGACGCAGATGATGGCAGGTGAACAAACAAGCAGCGACCTTTCTGGGAAGTTCCTTCCATTTCATCTTGGGATTTTTCCATGTGGCAGTTATGACATTTCCTCAACTTGCAGCTGGCTCCCTTTGACCCAATCAAAAGGTCTTGGGTGTGAAGCAGCGGCCAGTGGAAATGGTTTAGTAGACGTGTTTGAAAGGTGAAGAGATACAAACAATGTTGATCTGGGATTTGTTTTCATTTGCGACATGTTGGGATGATTCAATCCAATTGACTCTGCAAGAATAGTTGTTCTTGACAAACAGAAGCAACAGCGATGTTACGTTTACGATGCCTCGTGCCGGAGCACATTTTTCACTGTGGTGATGTCATCAACGCGGAGAACATATTTGCTGCAATGAATTATAGACAAATGTTCCGACATAGTGTGCAGTCCTATGGAAAGTCTCGCCAAAGTCCCGACCGAGTCTCTTATCGTCCCTTTTTATAGCCGTGAAGTCACCGCGTGATAAAATATACATGGTCGAGTGGCTCGAGTTTACATTCAAACACGGAAAGTACGGAAGGATACAAACGAGATAGAACAGATGACATTTCCAAGACGAGCGTCTTCCTCATCAAATCGATGACGGCAGCATTTCTGTGAATAGACTGAAATGATTAAGAATGCATAGCTATGGCCGTCTTGGGCGGCTCTCCAACATGCCCGAAGATGTCGGTCTGTCTGTCTGTCTGTCTGTGCCACCCCCCGCGCCCCCACTCAGTCTGGAATATGATTTCATGGTCTACTGAGTTAAAAGCAGTTCCCGAACCCCTGCGGGTGACTGTTTGTGTCTGTTGGCCACAAGTGTTAAAGGCTGGTCCTTCCATTTTATCGTTGCTTGACCTGGGACAACCCTCAACTGTTATAATTGGTTAGCAAGCCCAAAAAGGGGCACACATGGGTTCTTCCCTTTTATGATGACTTGTTTTCTGCCCTTGATATTGGGCCAGTTTCTTTTGTGCAACATGCTTGGCACCACGCCCAACTCCTACAAAGTGCCCTCCAATGGCCCCTGGCAGCCAGCGAGGGCCAAGTCGTAACTCGGCCAAGAACCGCAGGTGCTCTCAAAGGTTGTGGCCGTTTTGGCCCCCGAGATGGCACTGAGGACTGACACGCCCGAGGCCATTCTGCGCTGAGGGGGGCAGGTGCAGCATTTGAGCTAAGCACAAAGCAGAAGCGAGACATGACAGATTGTAAAATCTGCAAGCTCCTGGGAGGGGGGAAGTAAAGATCTTTGAACCCTGCAAAACCAACTCACAAAATCTACCAAGGTGACTGCCGGGGCTCGAACGCGGTCACGGACCTTTGGAGATTCCGGCTTACATTCCGACCATTTACTTCCTCTCTGCGCTCAAAGTGGTCAGGCACACGTGTTTGGGCTTCCACACGTTCCCAATAGAGGATCCTAATCAAAATAGATGGCGTGTGACCAAACTCCATTTCGCTAGCAAGAGCTTCATTAGCGACCCGACCATCCTTCGCTGCGCAAGACTCAATTACAATAACCGCTTGCGAGGATTGTACGAATTGACGGCCCCTTTGGGTCCCTCTTGATATTCCTGCCGTGATGGTCTTTGCATACGTGTATTAGGTGCCAACAAATGATGATTTGGAAGCAATCCACCTCTTATAACGTGACGGACGAGCTGACGGGAGACGGAGGCGGCTCGTCTCTGTGCAAACATGGCAGCGAATCTATTTTCATTTGTCGTCTGGGTTTCTATGGAGACCTGGGCGGGGACGGAACGTCCAAATCGAAACCTGGCAAGTCCCGATCAGAAACCTGTGGAGGAGGCTGCTCCCATGTGAACACCATTGGCCTCAGTCATCCGTGAAAGAAAAGTTGTCCCGCACGAGATTGACGAGACAGGAACGCACCCAAGGTGGGAGGGACCGTGTCACCTGGAACATCCATCAGGTCCACTTGAACAGCACAGGAGCTAGAACCAGAGGTCTGTCTTGACCATTGATCAGCCCTTGCTTTAGAAAGTCTTACTCTGCAAAAGTGAAGAGTGTTGAGCTGCCACGAATGCAAACTCAATCTCGCGGCTGTCAAGAAATCGGATGAAGACCAAGCGCCCGTCTCGAAAGAAAAGAACGTCACGCTGAGGGTATCGGGTACCACCACAGGTGACTCCTCATTCTGCTCTTCCTACCTCAAGATGAGAGTGACCCGGCCGGGTCTCCAAGGTTGTCAGCCAATGGGCAGGCCCTGGCAAATGATCCCAGTTCAAACAATCCCAAATGTTTGCGCTCTCCGGTTCCACAGCCGCAGACATTTTCTGGTGTCAGTAGAACGCTAACGCACTCATCCGACATGCTGGCAACGCTGCGGACATGGGGCTGAGCATGAGCAGCTCGCTGTCACGGAATGTTTTCTTTGGTGTCGCTTTCTCGTTCCTTCCGACGTCGCTGTGCGCAAGCTCAAGTGGACTAAAATGGTATTTGGTCCAGCATAGAGATACTTTTCCAAGTGTGGGACCTAAAAGTAGTTGACCTCCACAAATCAAATATCAGCTGACGGCTTTATGTAACAGGACAAGACGGACTTTTTGACTCTAGCAGAAGTCTGACGCAAGTTTGAATCTTCACGTTCCAAGCAAGTCCCCCGATACCCTTGTAAAACGTCGCTAAATTTCGAGCCGCTCTGGTCAAGTATTGTCGGCTATTCACTCGCTAGCTCCGCTAATCTCGCTATCTGGGCTTGGCTTTGCTGTACTGACACGAATGGATTTGAAAAGTCTCGCAATGGCCGATGACTGGATTTTTTTTGTCTCTGGCTGACCTCGCTTTCTACCTCCCAATTAAATCCGCAGTAGGAGCCGAGCCCGTCCCAGCTCAGGTTCTCTCTCAAGGCAAGCACCCCCTCGTCCCCCCCCCATTGTCTTTTGTTCTCCACGATGAGGTCATGTTTCAACCATCTTTCTGTGGGACTTTGCATGATACAAGCCCCAACAGAAAGGAGCCAAAGCTCTGCTGATGAGGTCAAGATCGTCTGGGGCACGTTTCCACCCAGCGAAAGCCTCGGGGGAACACGGCACGGCGGCAGGTGTGTCAGGCATGCGCCAAGCTCGCCCGCCCGCCCGCCACTCGTACTCATTAGCACACGATAATGACGCTGGAAATGTAATGACTGCTAAAGTCGAAATTCTTTTGCAAAACTATTTCTGTCATCACAAAGGAATCCAAAATATATATACCGCAGGGGACCCGCTCACTTGAGGTCTATGATTTAGTGGGATTCCATTTAGCCAAATGAAGGAAGATTGTTTTAATTTCTCCAGTGTTAATGTCAGGCCAAGGCATGTTTGGCCGTGGCAACAAGCTGACATCTTCTTAATATGACCAGAATGAAAAGTAAACAAAAAGGAGGTGTACCACCCACCGAGAAATCGTCGGCGCTACAAAGTCATTGAATGGAAAAGTCCAATTTGTTTGGACGGGTCCGGGACAGGTTCTTGATTGTACACCACAGTCAACGTTGGCGCCCTGCCACCACTTTTTTTTTGTCTGCCCTTTCCCTTGGCTGATTGGGAGGTCCACACCAAGGGATGCCAATGATTTTTATGAAGCCCTTTGAGACTGTCGCATAAAGAAACTTGACTTGATCAACAAACTCCTCTGCTCGCGTCGCCGGTTCGGCGCTCACCTTGAGCCAAATGTTTCGACGGCCGAGGAGGGGCTATCGCGTCTGCGGACTGACTGACACCGTACTCTGTGGAGCTGTGTTTTTTCTTTTCTCCTCTGTGATTCTTTTGGAAGCGACGCCGGATTCTTGGAGGCTGCGCCAGATGAAAAATGCATGCCCGGACCTGCCCGCTTTAAGAGCAAATGCATGTTAGCCGCGCACTTTCATTTTCATCTTTGTCATGTCAGCGACACCTCACGCGCTTAACAAATGCTGGAGGCCTGCTGAAGGCACTGCCTTGGAAAGCCACATCAACCTGTCTGAGCAACAAAAACTTCTCAAGATGGCCAAGTGTTGGGTTTTGTCTAAAGCCGCGTCAAGAGGAACACTGGCTGTTTTGGATCCATGCTCGTCTGGACCGTTTTAAAATGTGACTTGGGATTGGTAGAAGATTTGCTCCAGGTCTTGTAGCACTTTCAGATCACTTGATCCACCTCTCAAGTTTGCACCGCAAAATTCACAGCGAGACCATTTTGTTTTGTTTTGAAATGTTGTTCATTACCTCTCACAGCGCCTCACTCTGTTATTATATCCACATTTTCATCACACTTAAGTGAAACGAGAGTCTGCTAATTTCACTTTGGTGAAATAAACGGCCATACATAATCGGATGTCTGTTTCCAAAACCCGCTTTGAAGATGAAACAAAATACGTGTTCACACCCACGCCGCATGCCGCAAGACATGCGTGCACTACATGAACTTTACAGTACCCAAAGAAATCCAGGGAAATGCAGTTTGAGCTGGCCGGAAGGGAGGGAGGGAGCAGCGTGATGGGCGCCAAAGGAATTGCGCGTGACGCGGATCCGGGCGTGCTCGCCGACTGGCCGCCCACACTGGGAAAGTGCTGAAATGTCCAGTTAATTCAGTCATCGGACGGGAGCAGGAAGTGAGCGAGCGGACGGGATGTTGACATTACCAAACATTTGTTTCTCTAACCTTGTGAATTTACTCACACATGTTCCTCATCCCTCACTGGTTTTGCGCCAATGACGTCTTTTGCTGGGGATCTAACCACCTCCAGCATCAATGGATGGATGGATGGGTGGACATCATTCTGGATGTCACATCGCACCAGTGTTTTTTTCTTTTGGGTTCCAGATAGTCGAACCACAGCAGAGCTTGCATTTGGAAGGGAAGAAACCATTGTCACGTCAGATCAATTTGGATTTGATTACATTGGCTGCACATTGTAGTTGTCATTTTGAAATGATTTGTACTGAAGAATTTGGAGTCAAACATTGCATTCAAAGTTGAAGTAGAAAAGTCAAGTATTTCCTGGGTCCAACACACCTGACGGAAATGACCCAGATGATTTGCGTCAGGTGCATCTCCAATCTTGCGTGACCAGCGAGCGACAACCTCGATGAGCGTTTCAGCCTTGCAGTCTGTTTTTGCCGCTGCTGCTGCTGCTGCTGCTGCTGGATGAGTCGACATTTTATGGCTCTGAAAATAAGTGCGCTAACTCTCCGTTCCCTGGGCAATCGCAAAGCGCAGCCATCCATAAATGGATTTAGTGGCTCATGTCATCAAGAATAGGTCCACTCCAGTTCCACCGTGCATGTCGACAACACAAAAGATTGTTGTTGTTTTTTTTACTTGCTTGCTGTTGTCAATGTTGATTTTGCATCTACCAGCCCAAGACAGCAATTTTACTTTTAGCCCCAAACATTACATCCTATGTAGCTGAATGGGCAAAATGAAACATTTGAAATGGGTTCATAAGAGACTTTTTGTTTGGGCTGGAAAATCAAACAGGAGACACTATCTCGGATGGCTTTTCATTTCCACAAGCAGTGGAGTGCTTGGGGCTTGCACTAGTTGCCCATCAATCAATCAATCCATCCATCCATCCATCCATCCATCCATCCATCCATCCATCCATCCATCCATCCATCCATCCATCCATCCATCCATCCATCCATCCATCCATCCATCCATCCATCCATCCATCCATCCATCCATCCATCCATCCATCCATCCATCCATCCATCCATCCATCCATCCATCCATCCATCCATCCATCCATCCATCCATCCATCCATCCATCCATCCATCCATCCATCCATCCATCCATCCATCCATCCATCCATCCATCCATCCATCCATCCATCCATCCATCCATCCATCCATCCATCCATCCATCCATCCATCCATCCATCCATCCATCCATCCATCCATCCATCCATCCATCCATCCATCCATCCATCCATCCATCCATCCATCCATCCATCCATCCATCCATCCATCCATCCATCCATCCATCCATCCATCCATCCATCCATCCATCCATCCATCCATCCATCCATCCATCCATCCATC
This sequence comes from Syngnathus scovelli, assembly GCF_024217435.2. Taxonomy (NCBI): domain Eukaryota; kingdom Metazoa; phylum Chordata; class Actinopteri; order Syngnathiformes; family Syngnathidae; genus Syngnathus; species Syngnathus scovelli. The sequence goes on along the minus strand of NC_090854.1, from coordinate 18,388,055 downwards.
CATCCATCCATCCATCCATCCATCCATCCATCCTGTTGAAAATGGCAAATTTCAATCTCCCAATCTCAACTCAACTTGCTACCAAAAAAGGGCTTGAGGGGACCTGGTGAATATTTGTGCTGATTGATGATGGACCACCGTCTTGAAGAGCCTCGCATGGCCGCTAATAGCAAGAAAGAGTCTTTCCCCGGGACCGTATATCAGTCAAGACGCTTTTCAGCTGCCAGTTTGTGAGAAATATGCATCCGTTAGAATCATCAGCAAGTGAAAAAGCGCCTGCATGAACTTTCTCCGATGGACTTTTATCCGTTTGCATTTCTTCATTTCTCTTTTTTGGAAGCATTCTTTGGACCTAACAAGCCGCACCGTACTTGACTCGGCCCCTCGGACCGGAACATTTCTGATCCTCAATAAAGGCTTCGGCTCGTCCAAGTCTCTTGGCTGACCTCCACTTAGCAATTGGACGTACCAGTCAGAACAAATACCCAGGCCGCTCTGTGTGTGTGTGTGTGTGTGTGTGTGTGTGGCAATAAATTGAGTGAAAGCCAGTTATAAAAGTTGATGTAAACTCGGTAATATGATCGTGCTCACCCTCTGAAAAGTTGGATGACCAACCACACTGAAACTATTTGATGAAGATCCAAATTCCCCTGGAACATGAGAGTTACACAAATTTCTCACGGGGTCAGAGCAGCGCCTTGGCCCAGTCTAGTGCCATCCCCGCCCTCCATTGCAGTCAATTTTATTTTCTTGAGGAAAAGAAAAACAAAACATGGTAGTGTAGTCCAGGCCTTATGTAGGTTCTTTACATGGGGAAAAGTGGACGTAATCTGTGGGGATGGTCGTTCAATGTAAAAGGATCTGACTGTGGTTGATCTCTTGTTTAGAGAGGATACGAGGTCCACATGACGGACTTGTTGCACGTGTTCCTTCCTTCCTTCCTTCCTTCCTTCCTTCCTTCCTTCCTTCCTTCCTTCCTTCCTTCCTTCCTTCCTTCCTTCCTTCCTTCCTTCCTTCCTTCCTCCCTCCCTCCCTTCCTTCCTTCCTTCCTTCCTTCCTTCCTTCCTTCCTTCCTTCCTTCCTTCCTTCCTTCCTTCCTTCCTTCCTTCCTTCCTCCCTCCCTCCCTCCCTCCCTCCCTCCCTCCCTCCCTTCCTTCCTTCCTTCCTTCCTTCCTTCCTTCCTTCCTTCCTTCCTTCCTTCCTTCCTTCCTTCCTTCCTTCCTTCCTTCCTTCCCCCTCGTCCGAGGAGCGCATATGCGCAACACATCTCCACTGTTTGGGCAGAAAGATGATTAGGAGGCAAGAGAGAAATGCTGGAAAATGACATTGGGTGGAGCCCGTCCGCTTCTTTCCATCCATACAGACGTGTGGATGCACGTAAAAAGCGGAACCTGTGATTAAACTCAACACGAACTTTTTCCTTCCCTGATGAGATTAACGGCTGGCCGGCCGGTCGTTTGCATTTTAACTCCTCGCGCGGGAACAAAATAGGTGGCTTCGCAATATGTCTGCTGGTGGAAATGAGATTTGGAAACAGTACATGTTGCATGCATCAGCGAGCACGTGCTGCCCTGCCCTGCCCTGCCCTGCCCTGCCCAACCCAAGACATTTGCTTACTCACCAATGGAAGGCTCCGCCTCCTCCTCTTTGGCTCTTTGCATTGATAACCGCTTCACTTGTGCTCCCATATTCCAAATGTGATTTGTCAAAATGGATCTTCCGTCCGTCCACCGTCAATGACTTTGGCAGAGGCCGAGAGAAGCGGACAATAATCCGCTTCCTTCTTCTTCCAAACAATTCTCATTACAGGCAAAGATGACGGACCGACCGACCGACAGACGGGCCTTGATGTTGGGACCAGTGGAAAAGGACACCACGTTAAAATCCAGAGTCGTTTAGGGCCTTCATCCAAAAAGAAATAAAAATCAATAGAGTACGATACTTGCATTTTGTCAATACGGAGCGTTACACAACGGTACAGGACCCGTATGTGGTCCAGTATCTCCTCTCTCACACGTTCTTCTCCTTTGCGAAAGAAGTCATCGACAAAAGCGACAGAAGGACTCTGGCATTGTGGCCTCCAAAGAGCTGAAGACAAGCGCCGGAAGAGATTGGACTCCTCAAGTCTTTCCAAGCGTGGAAAAGCCAAAGCAAAAGCACTCGCTTCAGTTCAGGTCCCAAGAAGGACACGCACGCGCACACACGCTGAGGTATCAACTGATATGCAACTTTCTCGTATATTTTAAGTGACTGAATACGATGTGTTTTTATTCTTTGGCATTCCTGGACCTTTTGGGCTTTGGCTTGGGGTTTTACGCTTCCAATGTGACTGTAACTTCTTGTTTTAGGTGGCGTCGTGGCTCGCCGTTCAGATTGCCCAACTGGTCTAAGGCCCCGGCTTCAAACGCGCTCCAGATGACAGAACTGGTCTCAGGCTCCGCCTTCCTACTGCTTTATCTTACCAAGTACGCACTGTGAGGTATTTTCGGTCTCTGCAAATGAGTTCCTGCTCCAAAAAGAAAGGCCAGAAAAAAAAAAAAAATCGGAGCGTTTCCAATGTTGTAAAATTGCCTCTGTCGAATTTCTCACCAAATGTGAGCAAGCCAATCAGAAGAGAGGAAGGAAGGAAGGAAGGAAGCTGGCGGCAGGCTCACACAAATGGTGAAAGAATCACAGGACAGCTGGAAGGAGCATTTTTTTTTTTTTTTTCTTCCTTCTTCCTTCGCATGGCACAAATCACTGGCTGGTGCTGAAGGTCCAGGGGGGGTGAGGCACTTTTCTTCACCTCATCATTAGAGCACTTTTCCAGATGGCCAGAGCAGACCGAGGCTTCCGCTGACCCCACCCAGGAATCCCATCTGTCCAAAAATCCAAGCATCATCATTTGGTAGGTGGGGCCCATCCTCACTTCTCCTGTCGCCAGCAGTCAGGCTAATTGGTTTAGGGTTAACCAGAGATTGGCGGGCCGGAGCTTTTGGCTCGCAAAGAGAGCATCATTGGAGCTGGAAGCTTTTTTCATGAAAAGTCCCTCTCACTTTTCAGGTCTGTCGGTTCTCCCCGGGCCAGCTGGAGCTGGAAGCTCTGCAAAATCATTTGCAATCAATTATTCCTTCCGACTGGAGCTTTGGGACCCTTCAAGTCTCTTAAGCATCTTAAAGGTATGATTGCGAGCTATCGCATAAATCTGACATGCGGGCAAATTCACTGCTCCTGGATTTTGAGCTCAACATGCATCCCAGCACCTGCACGCTCCCTTCCTTCCTTCTAGCTGTTTTATGAAGTGCTCATTTTCTGCTCCAAACAGCTGGAAAAAAAGTTTGCTAAAAGTCATCGGTGCTATCATCTGAAAAATTGGTGGGGCGACACGATAGGATGGATTCACCGTGCGCGACCATGCAAAGCCACATGAACGGCTTTGTTATCTACTTGACTCATTTCCTTTCTTTGCTTTTGTTTTGTTCTGCCGTCAGAGTATATGATCCATTTTGTCGAGAAACAAACAAAAAAATGCACGTGTGTTCTGATTCAACTTGACATGACGTGTAAACAAGGGTGTGTAGATTTTTAGAAAAAGATTGGGCTGGCCGGCCGGCCTGCCTGCCTGCCTGCCTGCCGCTTAATTGAACCATCCTCCAGCAGAGCGCCGCCGCACGCAAAGACATTTGAGACGGGAGTATTTATTTAGGCTCGCCGGGGAGCGTCCGTCTCACTTTCCAGCAGCTGAAAAAGACTTTCCAGTGAGATGGAAGCGGGGCAGAGCGACAGCGAGCCGGGCTACGGACGTGAGCGGGCGAGCGAGCGAGCCCAAGGATTTTTCCACCCGGCCAGCCAGATCCAGGTGCTGCTGGGCTCCATCTGACACATTTCATTTCTTGCTCCCATCTTCAGGAGATGCATTTGAGGAATGTGCTGAGAGGGACCAATCAAATCCAACAATATTGAGGATGGCTCAATGTACGTATGTGCTGAGTCATCAATGTTGCCGCTCAAATTGACAAAATAACACCATTTTTACAATGTTGATAATCACACCATGTTTTCATGGTTCAGCACAAACAAAATCCTTTTTCACATTCCCCTGTGGAGGTGGAAAAACTCACAAGCCTAACCCTATAAATATGTGAAGCCCTTTGAGACTGTCTGTGATTTAGGGCTATACAAATAAACTTGACTTGACTTGACTATAAATGAGCACGTGCATATTTTATACCATTTTGAACAGGAGCAAAGAAACAAAATGTCCGCTCCAGCCTCTAGTTGCAATCATTTAAGTCAAACCGTTCGAACAAATAATGAATTCCTGCTGGAGTTTGTCGCGCGCTCGTCATGTGTTGGGGGGGAGTATTTGTGCCTGCGTGCGTCCAAACGGGGAACGAGCCGAAAGTTCACTCAGAGTCCATCTTCGGCTCATAACACAAAAGCAGGCAAAGTTCACATGTAGTTGTGGGGAAGAAAGGCAAGGTGACAGGTTCAAAAGTTCAGCCGCCGCTCGCTGGCTGGCTCGCTGGCTGGCTGGCTCGCTGGCTGGCTCGCTGGCTCGTTGGCTTCAGACTCACTTGGCATGCCGCGAGCCAGCATTCGGCACACCCTGAAACTTTGCAAATGTCAGTGCATGGGAACCTGGTTGTGCGCCAAACTCTCTCCACGGGGTAGAACCCGGCCGGCCAGTCGGCTCGCTTCCCGCTCAACGGAGGCCCCCCCCTTTTCACACGTGCTCATCTGCGAACGCGTGTCGCTGTCACTGTGAAATCGATTCCTTCCGACGCGAGGGGACGGACGGATGTGTCGTAAAAAGAGCGGCCGTCTTGTTGACATTTGCAAACGTCGCCAGCCACCGCCTTCACAACGGCCAAGGGATAGATCGGGGAAGGTGCAAGGTTGGGGGGTGGGGGGCGCTTCGCCTTATGTTTACCAAACATGCCAAGAGCAATCCAGTGTGATGGGGCTGAAAACCAATCTCAGCTTTGTCCTCTTGCTGACAAAGCAAAAAGTGGCAAAAAGGCTGTTCGGTTTTGTGTTGCCGATGTGCATTTGTTCAAAGACTGTTATTTGGAAATTTAGACTCCACAAAAAGCTTTTGGACTTTTCATTGACTAAAATGTAAATGTAGCTAGAAGGATGAGCCGAAAGACTAAAACTTGCTTTTTTATCAATTGGCGGCATCACACGACAAATACGTAATATTTCAGTTTGAGGCTTACTTCATCTTTCCTCGACGACAGCCTGAAGTGGCACAAATGAGCCCGTTTGGTGTGATTGAATCCAGGTGAGCACGTTTGGTGCGATGCCATTGAATCCAGGTGAATACGTTTGGTGCCATTGAATCCAGGTGAGCACGTTTGGTGCCATTGAATCCAGGTGAGCACGTTTGGTGCAACTGAATCCAGGTGAGCACGTTTGGTGCAACTGAATCCAGGTGAGCCCGTTTGTGCTACTTCATGCAAGGAGCCGGTTGGAAAAAAGCAGAGTAGGCAGAGCGGGCTTTCCTTGTCGAGGAACGAGGCCACGTCACGGAGCCGCGACTAACGATATGTTTGGCGGCTGTCCAGCGTCCTGACAGCCCGCCTGCGGTAGTTCCCCGCGGGCCTCGCCAGATCACTTGGAATTATCTGGCAAGTCAAACAAACTGTGAGAAAGTCCAGAAAAGCGTATGGATCCCTTCACGCCCTGTTCCACTCACCTTTCTCGAGTGCCATGAAGATGTCTGGGTGAGACGTGATGTTTTGATCACATTTGGCGCCTTGCGTGGACTTTGGTCAGAATATGCGTAAATAGAGTTGGAAGGAAGTTGGCGTTTTGATGGATGGATGGATGGATGGATGGATGGATGGATGGATGGATGGATGGATGGATGGAGGGATGGGTGGATGGATGATACCTCAGCTAGCTTGCTAGTTGTGCTACCGTCATGGCTCGTGACCCTCATATCTGCCACAAGCGCATTCAGGTGGACGAGTGCATCTGGTCTGGCTTGAATCCGTTGGGGATTGTTGTAAGAACATCTTACGCGACGAAGATCTTGCGCAGATGCGGCCTTAGCAAAAGTCTTCCATCTTGTGCTTGAACGATTGAACGCCAAAATATTTGCAAACGTGCTGACTGACGTTTTTACTGAGAGGTAACCAAAAAGTTGAACCAATCAACCTCTTAGCAAGAGAACACTTTATTAATAAGTCAACTTGGTGTTATGCATGCTAAAAAAAACTCCCCAAAACCTATTTTGGGCACTCTGGTATGTGGTGGGAAGGGCGCTTGACGGTGCGTATCAGGCAAGCAGCTGCAAAATGAAAGCGGCGTGCCTTCACCGCAGTGCGCCCGAGCTGTGCAATTCATCACGAGTCGCCCACAAGACCTTTGCATAAGCTTTCATTTATGGATGGACCTTATGCATGGCTCCACGCACGCACGCACGCACGCACGCACGCACGCACACGCATTGTGGCAGCGCGCCTCCCTCTCGCCAAATGCACAGATTCTATATGGAGATGGCAGTAACGTGTACAAGTCCAATGTCAACGTGAAGTATTTTTGTGCTTTCCCGTTCCGTTTTTGTTTCGTGACGGATACCGCAACTGTAGCAAGCGTAAAAATACATAAATTGAACTAAAAGAAAAAGATATAATACAAATAAAAAATGATAATAATAAATTGGAATTTCTGGCGAATCAGGGGCACTCAATCCAACAGCCAGAGGCAAGCACCCTTCCAACTGCAACGAGTGTCGGGTTTGAAGAAAAAAGTGTACATCTGTCTTTGGGTGTGCAAGTCGCGTGTAGCTTCAGAGCAATCACCTCACCCACCCAAGCAAGCACCCATGTGATTATATCCTGCACCAAACTATTATTATCCCGCTTAGGTTCCGCGGGCATCGCTTATCAAGTGACGTCCTCTTCAGGTATCCCTTTTCAACTCTTCGCGCGGCGGATGAAACTAGAAACCGGTTACTCCCCTGATGCAACGAGACACTACCACTATATTCCCGCTGCCAGCGGATCATCCGCTTTCGTTACGCCGCCTATTTCCAACAATAGTACCGTACGGAGAGCGACCGTTCTTGTCCTCATTGGCAGATTGAAAGCGGCCTCTGCCACCATTCATGGTTTTTGTTCTATCGGGGGGTGGGGGGGGGCATGAAATTGTCCAGAAGATTGGTCCCAAAGTCAGTGAATGGAAATCTGAGAAGGCCCCTTCCTGACCCAACTTGACAAAGCAAGGTCCGTCCGTGGAGAGAGAGAACTTGACCGGAAGATGAAGGCCAACGTGGTCACCTTCTGGAAGAAAACAACATGGCATCAACCAAAAGAGTTTTTGCTGTTGTGGCCCGACGTCGTCATCAAAAAGAAGGACGAGTCGTGATTGATTCCGTTCTGTTTTGCTTTGTGTTTTCTGTGGCAGCGCCTCCCACCCAAATGAAATCAAAGGCATTTGATGGATCTGGCGCCGAGAGAAAGTGCCTCATCAGCGGTTACGAGACGCAGCTGGGTCCAAAAGGTGGCGGCAACCTGCCTCGTCGGGTTGCCGCTCTTATCTGATTGGTCCGCGGCGTCACGGTCGTTTGGATCAAGTGGGCCGTGCGCCTCAGATGTTTGCTCAAGGATTACGTCTTCGAACATGTTTCCATGGTACTCGCACGGCTCCGTTGATAAAGAAGAAGAAAAGGGCCCGACAAGCACTCGTGACGACGCAAAATGGACGCCGGTGAAAAGAACCGTGTTGACAAACTTTGGCAAAGAGGAAACCAATCTGCAGCAGCTGTTACACAGCAGATGGAAGGAGCGTGGAAAACTTTACAAGGAATTCTTGCTAACACTTGGAAGGTGCGCTGTTTTTCAGCTGTCGGCCCAAAAAGCCGAAGGGGGAAGAAAGAAAGAAAGAAAGAAAGAAAGAAAGAAAGAAAAAGAAAGAAAGAAAGAAAGAAAGAAAGAAAGGAGGCCTTTCAAAATGGCCACTGAAATATTGGATCACCTTGTCCGTACGCCCAAGTTTGATTTCATTGTTATCCGGAGCCGGGCTCAGTAAATGACACCCGTCGAAAAAGTCCAAGCAAATCATTCGATGAAAGATTTCTCGGTAGAACGGCAGCCTTGCGGAGAAATGATGACTGCATGAGTTCCCTCCTCATATGTTTGCACTCAAATTTAATGACCTCCCCTGCCCCGAATCATTTTTCCTCAAACTTTTGACATATTCGATAAAAGGCTCATGTGAGGAATTGATGGCTTCAAACTTCCAAGGCCTTTTTTTCTTCCTTCCTTTTTCCAGATCTGGATGCAAAAAAGTGCAAAGTGCAGGTGCTACTCAATCCAAACATTTGGCCTCCTCTTTGGAAAATACATCTTGGCATTCTATGTGTCAAACAATGGCGTCCATAGGCGGCGTTGGCCTCGCTCTCAATCTGTCGGACCCAAAGACTCGTTGACAACAAGGCTGCAAATCAAGCTCGGAATAGCAGCGCTTGCGCCGTCCTCGCTCAGATAGCGCCAGTAAATCACAGCACGTGAGCGAGCGAGCGAGCGAGCGAGCGGGACTTTCACAACACAGCGCGAGCCATGCGGATCCAGTGTGGACGTGGAGCTCCCAAGTGAGCTGTGAAGAAGCACATATTTGATCTTCGCCCTCCTCTGATCTGATTTTCTCAGCAACAGCAAAAATGTTCCTGCGTCACTTTGACCCGGCGGGCTATGTCGACTCATCCAAAAGTGCTGGAAATGAAGAAAGAAAAAAAAAGAAGTCCCAATAAACTTTGTCTCAACTCATTATTGGCACCATTAATAACAGTTTGGGCTCCAAGTTCTTCTGTTACTCAAGTCACTGGAGCTGGTTCATTCCCGCCGTATTGCCACCCCGTCAAATTTGGCATTGACGCGACCTCCGTTTCCACAGCCATTTTCGAGCTGGCGTCATGCTCGCTCGAAGATGTCGTCCAGATAAGAAGCAGTGGAGAAACTCGGCGCGCGTTCCTCAAGAGAGCGTCAACGTGACGTCAAGGAAAGAAAACAGCGTGCGTTCCTTTGCTGCGCTTCGGCGGGATATACGCACGATACTGGCAGCCTGGGAAAAAACAAACAAACAAACAAACAAACAAACAAACAAACACGCCTTTGTCTCCGCAAATGTGAGCCTTGAGAAATATACGTTCAGAAACCTTCTGGGTGAGTTCTTGTCCTTGAATCAGGGTGATGATGTATCTTGGCACTCGGGACTGCACGCAAAGAAACGAGAGCTCCGCATTTTATAAGAACCTGCTGGGAAGTTTTGTTGCGAGGTCATTAACCTCCAGATGCTGCGCTCAAAGTGCCGAGCGCAGCAGTTTTTCTGCTCCAGGTGCGTACCACGCGCCACGTTGTTCAAGTGAAGTTCTTCATCGCACCGTCCGGACGTAAAAATGTTTGAGCCTGCCAAAATATGGCTTTGTGGCAGGCAGGCAGGCAGGCAGGCAGGCAGCGAGACTTGTGAACTTGTGGTTTATCAAGATGATCTCAAGCAGATTGGAGGTCATTCAGCATGTCATTCATTCCCTTCCTTTTGATGGATGCTGATTATGGCAGAGAAGATTAGCATCAGTGTGGCATTGCCCACGCACAGTTCCGCTTGATGGATTCCCTCGGCACACATGGAAGGTTTTAGCAGAGCGATGCCCACCGTCCTAAACATGCCCGCCGATGATGTCATCCCCATCTTGGACTCGCTTTGTGTACGGACACGGAAGATGAATATTCTTTCACTGAAATTTGTTGTGTGTGTTTCAGTTATTTTGGGCCAGGCAGATGTTCCGACACACATGTGGAGAATAGACGTCGTCTCAGTTGAGTGAGAAGAAGAAACTGCGCCGTTGGCAGCAACTCCACGCCTCCTTCTAGCCCGTGTGAATATGGCGGAGGCCTTCACTGAGGTACTATGTTTCCTATAGCCTTCAATAATGCAGAATGCTTTGGCATTCACTCGTTTTGCTTTAGCTCACTTTGCCAATTCTCGGAAGCCAAATCCAGGCAATCCCTGGAAAGCCTGTTTGCTTTCAAGGTTAGTCGAGATGGCGACACGCCGCAAAGAACGAAAACACATGATCGATTCGAAGCGATCCGTTTTCCACTGCGCCGTCGCTACCTGCGTGCTAGTCATGCAGAGAGAGAGAGAGCGAGAGAGAGAGAGAGAGCGATGACGCCGGCAAACAGTCTGTAAACTTGCATTGTGCTGAATCAAGACATTGAACCTGGAAGAAAAGAAAAATCTCCGTTTCAGGGCTGGATGACCTGAAACGCTGAGCTTGCGCAATTTACGATTGTCCGCGTGAAGAATGAGCAGGGAGTACTGAGCGATGACTTCGACAAAGCCAATCCGGGTTCACGGCGAGTTAATTATTACGCACGTGTTTATTCACCGAGATGAACGCTGAACTTGGCGAAGGTCACTCGCGCTTTTAAGATTCATTGGCTCCGACCTGCCCACAAAAACACATTCATTGGATCTGCCTGCGCAGAGCCAAACACATCAGACTCGCAGATCTCCCTTTGCTAGGAGTTTGGGCTCTTCAACGCCATCGGTCGGCCTTTTGCAGGTGCAAACGTCGGAGGTGTCCTCTGAGTCCCGAGCGCCAGAGGCTGCTTTTGCAAATGAAGGCCTCGGTCGGTGTTTGGCTTTGAATCATTTGCGATGTAATTACATAGGCTGCAAAAGCTTCGCTGTCCTCCGGGCCCGTTCTGGATGGGCCGCCGCCGCCGCTGCTGCATGACAGTCACCGCCAGCCAGAGCCTTGACCAAATCAAAATTCAAAGCCACTCTCTAATCAGAGAGCCTCGCAGTCACTTTTATGCCTCGACAAACGGGGTGTAATTTCTGATTTACAGCTCAGCCAAATGTTGTTTTTTTTTTTTTTTGGTCTTTTACATTTCTGCTACCATAAAATCGCACTCAACTGAAAGCCTGCAAGTTTTTATGAAACATGTCCCCTCATTATAGCTGGCCGCTGTGGTTTTTGGAGGGAAAACCTTAATACATTGCAGCGAAAACAGAGCCGAGGTTGAGTCGACGCAACTGGTAATTTAGGGGGGGGGGGGGGGGGGGGGTCAGCTCGTTGCCATATGGTAAATTATAGAATATACGCACACATTGATTTGGCATCAAGGAACGTTTGATGGTGCGTGCGTTTCTCTTCTCGGTACGTGGATGCCAATAAAAACACAAAAACCCCAAAGTAAACCGCAATGGCTCGCGATGGCCGATGACCTGCAGTTGACACGCTCCCTCTGACACGACATCACGCTCATCTCCAGTCCAAGGTTGCGGTGCGTGACTCAAGCGAGAGCAGGCTGAGCCGCTTTCCCCTTTTGACAACCACAAGTCAAGAAAAGTTCCAAGCCGTCCGCAGCACGTAAGAGGCTCGGAGAGGCTAACCCCTGGAGAACAACTTGACTGGTTATCAGCTCCAATTGTGCCAATCGCCAGCTGTTAGCTATGCTAGCTAGCGTCTATTTGTTTTCACTTTGAAACGACCTTGGTGATTCCGGAATAAATCCTCCATTTTCAATCTGGAGGGTTAAGATTATTCCTCGAGACATTCAATTGTCATTCTGCCATTGTTTTATTTTCCCTCCAGAAGAAAGATATCATCTTTTCTGGCTCAATCCAAAATCCCCAAATCGGTTGGGGGTCAAATGATACAAATGGACAGCGCACAGATACATGAGCATTTAACAAAAGCCAGGCTTGGCTCGCGGAAGCGCGCTTGCGTGTGCGTAAATGTTTGGCCTCGGACCAGGCCGCAAAGCTCGAGCGTTGCCGTCCCGCCAACGTCTCCGCATGGCTTGGCGCACGTGTTGAAATGGGCTTTGTTTTGGAAATGCTTTCGGCCAGGCGTAGCATACATTAATGGACTATAAAAAGACTCGCACGTGTGTACAGTTTGAAGTTTAACAGGCATCTTATCTCAATCTGCCGCGTTTCCATCCCGGCTGGCTGGGCTGGCTGGGCTGGCTGCGCTGGCTGCGCTGGCTGTGCTGGCTGTGCTCGGTCTCGCGTTACAAGATGGTGCGGGTCCTTTCGCGGTCACATGCAGCCATTTGGATGGTAATTGAAACCCGCAGCTCGCAATCTCCCCAGCGTGCTGTTGACAATGCCGCTATGGCAACACTGTCAACTTGGGGACAAGCCAGGTAGAAAAGAGCAACAATAGGTGAGCTGTTTTCATCAGAGCGAGACCTACAATCTCATTTGGATTGCAAAAGTCAGTCCATTTCTGGAAGTACCTTTTCAAAATGATTTCCAAACAAATTTTGGAGGCTGACGCCGATACGGGCGTTTGTTTTCGGTGGGAGTTTCCCCCGTGACTCATATCTTGATTAAGAGTTGACCGTATTGTGCGTAAAGTCAACATTTTGTTATTCTTGGCACAAATGCAAAGCTGGATTTGTACAATAACAACGTTCAAGCAACCCAGAAAGCCAAAGAAGAGCATCGGAGGCTGGTTTACTTTGGGCCAGATTGATTACGGATGGGAAAAATCAATCCCAAACTGACTCCGTGGCAATGACGTTCTTTCCCGCACAACGGTTTACATTCCCGAAGAAAATGGATTCCCCGCTCGAGCGTCAGCCCGAGTCAGAAGGGCTCCGTCCGTCCGTCCGTCCGTCCGCTTTGCCCCTTCACGTCATCTGCGAGGAGCGAGCGACCCGGACTTGTGTGGACGGACTCGCAGCCGCAAGAATGATTAGGGAACCGATCGAATGACTGCAAAGACAAACTAATATCTACGATCCAGCTGAATTGTTTTAACGAGCGCTTTCTGGCAGCGTCTGGCCCTTTCTGTCTTCGATCAAGACTTTGGCACTTGAAATGTCCACTTTGGGAGTGGAGGGAATCTGGAAAATTGCAGGGTCAGTCGACGAGAGCACGCCGCTCGCTCGCTCGCTCCTTGCCCAAAATAGAAGGCATACGTACGATGGCCTTTTGTTTTGAAAGTCAATGCACGGAAAGAGGAAAAGAAACGACGCTGCAATGTTTGACAGAGGTGGTTGTCTCGCACACCGTGTTGTCGTTGGTCTTTTTTAGTCATCATCGCGTTCGCTTGACCTGATTTATTTTTGTGTATTTAACTCTCCTGATAGCTCGCCGCTGGAATTTCTTTCTGCCATTAAAGCCTGAAAATTGTTTATCCTTACGTCCGCTTGCGACTGACTGGCGACCGCTTCAGAGCGGGTCCTTGCACAATAAAGGCCATTTGCTGCAGATGCATGCAAAAGAGCACGCATAATGGGCCGACGGATCCAAAGTCAACTTCCAAACGTGTCACGACTTATTTTGACTCTCTCTGGAGCGAAAAGGCTCTTGCTAAAAACAAACCCTCGGGTGTCTATTTTGGGCTCGCCGGCGGTACCGTCCAATAGCCGCACTGACACTCAGCCTGCCATACAGCTGTACACAACACTATAGCTGCCTGCCTGCCTGCCTGCCTGCCACAGATGAGCCTGCGCCCTTTAGCGTCGCTAACAGTGCCTCCTAGTGGACACACACGATAAGTACTTCATACAAAGTTAGGTACCATTGTGAAGAGTATTCGTGGCAAGTTGTTGGAAAGCAAACGCAGCGTGTGATACACGAAGGACAAGTGATCTATCTATTTGCTGCAGAGATGGAAAGAACAGCCTTGAGCTTGGCCGGCCAGCCCAAGGATGACATGTGCGCAGCACACGCTGAAACAATCAGCTCTTATTGTGGATGCAGACAACAATGTCAGCGAAAGACTAGCTTGTCAGGCTCGCCTGCAACACACGCGAACAGCGTCTCTCCTCGCGTGTGTGTGTGTGTGTGTGTGTGTGTGCGTGTGTGTGTGTGTGTGTGTGTGTGTGCGCGCGCCAGTGTGCGGGCCACCAGGCTCGTCATTGCTTCAATTTATTTCCTTGACACCAATTAAGACTTTCCTCCACTTTTCCTTGATGAAGAAGCCCAGTTGGTCGCTGAATTTTAGAAAGATCATTTGATTTATTTTTTGGGGCGAGGCAAACTTGAAGTGTTTGTCACTCAGCAGAGCCCAAAGATACACGTGTGGCAAAGACTTTCCACTAACAACCTTGGCTAAACTGAATTCCTTCCTTCCTTCCTTCCTCATATCATTCATTTCTTGATGGGATGATATTTTGACACATGCAGCGAGTCACATTGGTATTTTTGCTTTAGTCATGAAACGCAACAGGAGGATACAAAGTTGTTGTTTTTCTTGATTATGATCACTTTTGTCGTCAGGATGTTGCAATGCTCAGTTTGCTCAATGTGGTGACTTTTCTTTCTGTCTTGCACCTCAGCATGAGCTCAGCCTGTGTGTGTGTGTGTGTGTGTGTGGGGGGGGGGTGAGAAAGCGACAGAGAGAGACAGAGAGAGAGAGAGAGAGAGAGACAGCGAGAGAGTTTTGGCGTAGCTCCAAGCCGTGGAACAAGTGCGCCCCCCCTCCCTTCCCCTCCCCTCCCCTCCCCTCCCTTGCCTCCCCTTGCCTCCCCTTTCCTTTCCTTTCCTTCCCTTCCCTTTCCTTCCCTTCCCTTCCCTTCCCTTCCCTTCCCTGCCTTGCCTTGCCTTGCCTTGCCTTGTCTTGCCTTGCCTTGCCTTCCCGGCTGCTGTTGAGCGTATTCATAGTTCGGGGTTTGGACTCGTCGGGCTGTTTTTAAAAAGCCAAAGCAGCTCCCAAGTTGATCAGTCTGCTCCGGAGCCTCCGCTGGAGAAAGTCGCACTAATTGAAGGGGAGCGCATGCAGCTATAGTTGTTGGCCTTTTTGGCGCCCTCTAACGCAAAGACTTTTGCTTTTTTTTTTTTTTTTTTGGAGCGTCTTCTTTTTGCAGCGGGCGATCCTTTGGGGGGTTTGGGGCGCCAACTTGTGCACGTCTCCAATTAAGGTGCTTTTTGCTCTTGTTTTGAATTCGATCGCAGCGCCACTTGGATAAAGACTCTTGGCTTTAGCTTTTAAGACTGGATTATCTGATTGAGGCATTGTGCTTCATTAGAGCGGTCCACTTTTCCCCCCACCGCCGCCGCCGCCACCGCCGCCGCCTCCTCCTGGTCCTCCTCCTCCGCCTCCTCCTGTGCGCCGCTTTTACGCGATAACTAGGCGAGACGACAACAATGTTTGGGACTTTGTGCCTGTTGGGGACGCTTCTGTGGGGACTGCGCGGTTGCTGCTGCTGGGCCTCGTACGTGCCGTGCGAGCCGTGCGACGACAAGGCCAGGTCCATGTGCCCGCCGATCCCGAGCGGCTGCCAGCTGGTCAAGGAGCCGGGTTGCGGCTGCTGCCTCACGTGCGCGCTGAGCGAGGGCCAGGCTTGCGGCGTCTACACGGGGACGTGCGCGCAGGGCTTGCGCTGCCTACCCCGCAGCGGCGAGGAGAAGCCCCTGCACGCCCTCCTCCACGGCCGCGGAGCCTGCAGCAACCAGAAGGGATACAAGCCGGCGCACCCGCCCGTAGGTAAGGAACGCAAGGACGTGTGCATGATGGGGGCCCTGCGTGCGTGCGTGCGTGCGTGCGTGGGCGTGCTGGGTGTGCGGGCGCTTTTGGCATCGCGATGATGTCTTCTTAACTCAGTGCATATGGCGCGCGCACCGCGGGGCGCAATGTCAAGCTGGTTGAAGCACCCTGGGTGTGTTGCGGGTCAATTTGACTCATGTGCAAGTTCATGAAATACTACAATGCGATGAAAATGGTGACAAATTTACAATGAAATCATGACTTGCAAACTGGCAGCTTTCCAACGCAACCTGCTCTGCACGGGTCGAATCGACCAAGTTAAAAACAATTCAATTTTCAATTTTGTTTGCCAGTAAGCCAGCATGTTTGATGGCATTTTTCCAATGAAATTTGCCCTGAGTACAAAAAAAACAAAAAACATTGGAACGGTCAACAAATATAATCAGTGAGTCATCAACAAAAACGGTTACTCCTCATTTGAAATGAATTTGTGATGATTCATTAGCATCTTTCCAATTCAACTTGCCAGGTGACTAACGTCTACCGAGGCCGAGCCTCTATCAAGACCCCAGATGGTGGGCGAATGTAAAAAAACCAAATGGTAAAGTAGCCGTTAGTTTGACAGATGGCAGGTGCCACCTGATTAACTTAGCGCCTTAATTTGATTCGAAGCAGGCTTTCTGCAGATTGTTTGCCCAAATCTCACGGCCCGTGCTTGATTGACATCTCTCAGCTTCACTTGTCAGAAAAAGCAGGCGGATGATCTATTTTTTATATTTCTACCCGCCGATGTGTCCGATACCACGGCAACGCATTTCTCTTCAGGCCGGAAGCCACCCCAATCTTGACTTCAACTCAAATCCAAAGCGACTCAGTGCCGCCACCTAGAGAGATCTGGTAGTCATTTCTCTCATTTACCAATTTGCAATCTGCAATCTCACAGGCCAACTAGGCGAGAGGGACCCTCTGGAAAATGCTACTTGATTAATATCCGGCCGAGAATGCTTTTCTTGACTCTTTGAGTTGTGCCGAGCGCTATCTAGGGTCCGATTAGCGTTAAATCGGCATCCGTTGGCGAGACAAACGGCGGAATGAGAACGACAGAGTGTTGGACCAAAGCAGAGAGAGAGAGAGAGAGAGAGAGAGAGAGAGAGAGAGAGAGAGGGAAGTGAGTTGAGGCTTCAAATCCCGCCAAGGTATTTCTCCAGAGTGGGCCACTCCAAAAGGCGTTAGCAACTTGTCAACTCAATAGTTGGCAAGCGCAAAGCAGGCTTTCTTGATTCTGGACTCATCCGGGATGCCTTTGCTTTTGTGTGTCTGTGAGTTGCCTGCCGCCAGCGGTTCATTTTCTTCCCTTTGGTGGCCCTAAATTCCCTTTGCATCGTAACCTCAGACTCCCAGCAAACTTTCGGATTTCTGAGTGTCCAACGGCCGAGTGGATTGGAAGCAACAAGGCCAGCTTCTGGTTAGTTGCAGCTGAGCGAGGTAAACGCTCGGAGGGGAGCTCAGGAGGCCATGACCGTAGCCGCAGCGGCTTCCAAACATTTTGAGGCCCAACAATGGGAGTCAAGAATCCGAAATTTCCACTCGCCCTTCTTGTATTACGTAGTGTAAGCAAAGGCCACGGCGGTGTCTGGGGGTCATGTTCCAGCAGAGCATTCATTAGTGGCTCCATCTCCGAGTCTAGGGCCAAAAGAGTTCTCTGAATCGGGAGGGTCGCGATGTCCCCCGGGAACAGATAGGACTTTGTGGCAGCGAGACGTTTTAAGCTTCAGATAGGACCTTTAGCTCCATCCGTTTGCCAAATAACTAAAGCTCGTCATTGTTGCTATCTGCCTGTCCGTCCGTCCGTCCGTCCGTCTCACCTTGAGCACACAAGACGGATCCCTTGCAGGTTCTCCAGTTACGGCAAAAGGTCAGCGAGTTGGAGTCGGAGCGCACATGCCAAAGCCAAAGGCCTACATTGGCTTTTGACAGCGATATAAGATCTGGAGTTACTTTGTCATCATGGTGACACGCGACACTCTCGGCGCTGTCGCCGGTTAACAAATCGTCTCCCCCGACACGCACCAGTCGGCGGCAAATATTTCGGGCGACATTTGCTCCATTCGAGGTCTCGTACCGGCCGCTCAATTATCAGCTCAGAGCGTATCGGGAACACGATCACCATAAGAACACAAAACGGTAATCCCTTCTACTGTTTGGACTTTTGTTTTGCCACGCTGCTATTGGCTTACTTTCCTCCAAAGAAGACTGAGAGCGAGGCGTGTTGTTTTGGTCGCTGCCCACTTAGCAACAAATGTTTCATTTGCGCAAGGGCGGTCGCAGGCAATGCCTCCCTCCGTTGAAATGATCCCGATGTCCTCCAGCTGATCATTTGCATCATGTGTGCTGCAGCGGGGACACCCGAGGACCGGGACTGAAGACCCTTGACCCTTGTTGTGAGGCCAAGGAGAGATTTTGTCCGTCAATGTAGCTCATTAGGAAGCCAAAGTTAGATGCGGGTGGGACGGGACCTCAGAGCAAAATTTGGACATGGACCATTTCTTTGCAGCTGTTTGATCCACAATGCTGTTTTTCCTTTGTGGAATAACTCACATCCTCTGTTTATTTGGTCTTTGGCCATTTCTCAGCATCTGATTGTTCGTCAGAAAACAAAAGCTAGAGGTTTCTCTGCACAAGATGAGGAGCTAGCTCTTTCTTTGACACAATTTACCTCGCTCAAAAGCAAGAATGTTGCAATCATTCCCCAATTTCTTTGTCTGATTCATGTTGAGTCAGGAATTGGGAAAGCTCAGTGAGGGGAGGGGAGGCGAGGCTCTAAATATTTTGTCACTTTTTATTGGGTCGCAAACATGCCAATTGAAATGATCAAATGTTTCTGAACTTCAAACCGAGTCCTAAACATTGTTGCCGGTTAGTTCACACCTCTGTCTCACTTCATGGTGAAACATTCAAGCGGAGGGATGGTTTACTAACGTCACGGGCTCATTTACCTCCGTAATTAGCGTAGCCTAGCAGCCACGGGTGAGATGAAACGGCAACTCCCGTGCATCTTCAAAAAGATGGAATTTCAGACCCAAGCAAAGGCCGGACGGACACAACACGTGGTCGGTCATTCTGGGAAATCCAACAAGCACCACTTGGCTCACCTGGCTGACTTTAATGTCTCCAGGCCTCCATTTTTTTTTTTTTTTCCTTCGACAGGGCTGGCTACCTGAAACACGGTGCACCTGCTCATCGGGAGACCGCACCCCCACAAAAGATTGGTTTATTCACACCCAAAACAGACTGCTAAAATGTGTGCACAAGCAAATAGCGCGCCGGCTAAGCATTAAGTATGTTTTCTAGAGCAGTCAGGGGGTGGCCTAGACGGGAATGCCGTATTTATATTTAGCTGTGCCGTCTGCGTGAGAGAGAGCGAGAGAGAGACACACAAGGACACATCCAAACACAAAGCCCAGGCCTGCCAAGTCATGAGTTGCGAGATTCATTTCAAAGAAATGGCTGTGCACAAGCCCAAGACTCAATTCCGGTAATCACTTTGTAGACCCCCCCCCTCCCCCTGCGCCCACACAACCAACCAGAGACTCCAGACACTCAAGCTGTGTCAGGCTCTTTGAACATCAGTTCCTCGTGGCTCGTGTCCCCGTTGCCTTTCTCCACGGTAACCAGGCTGTGTAGCAACCGGTGGGCGACTTTACCAGCCTATTGTCTCACTCCAAACAAATATATTTGGACAGCGGTATTTGGCCGCAGCCAAAATTCCTCTCCGGTTCAGCGCGTCTTGGCCCTTTGCACCGCAGCGGGTTTCCTTGTCAGATAAATATAACCGGGGTCATCCGCTGGCACGGGCGCTCCGGCGAGTCGAGGTCTGGCAAAGTCCCCGCGCTAACCGACTTGCGGCGCAAAGGGGGGGCCGAGGGCTTCTTTTTGTGGCCTCAAAGCTCTTTTGCCCGGGCTGCTGGCTTATAGAAGGGGGAGGGGAAGCAAAGGACTAAGGACAAAGGACGATCCTACGGAGACAATTTGCGGAATCCAAGGTATAGCCGTCCTATCCGTACTCAATCGGCTTTACGAACGAGGTCCTTCCTTTTTGGCCGGCTGTGCGAGTGGAGTTGAGTGCTTATCGACGCCGGTGTCGAGTCCAATCTTTTGGTCTCTGATTTAACGGCGCTAGTAAAAATATCTGACATGGTGTTGTCCAATGCGCGGGACTTCTACATCCAATACCCTCTTTGAAATTGGCAGCGGCGAAAAAACCACGCAGTCCCTCAAACCTAAAAGACCAACAATGGTTTTCCTGGTTCGGCTCGACCCGGGATACAAAATGTCAGGAAGCAAAACAGATTTCCAAGGGCAATGTGTGTTTTGGAAGCCTTGTGTCAGCTGCCGTTCATCAGCCGAGCTCTGGTGTCTCCACAAACACCTGCGCGCTGTTGCCTTTGGGTCCCGACTTCCCGAATCAATGTTTTTGGTCGTTGCCAGAGAAGGCGTAACGATATCAAATAACAAGCAAAGGTCGCAAAGATGTAACGCTGAAGAGGTTTCGGCATTCGAGTATCTTTGCGACTGATACCATCGTCTCGGAGACAGTCCCTTGGTGGACGGCAGGCTTGAGTTTGACCGCAGTTTCTTTGTCGGGGTTCAGAGCGCGAGTCCCGGGAGCACGAGGACACGACGGCGGCGGAGATGACGGAGGAGCTGCAGCCGGCCAAGGTGCCGCTCCTGACCAAAGACATTGTCAACAGTAAAAAGGTGCACGCCATGCGCAAGGAGCTGAAGAGGAAGCTGGGCAAGCAGCGCTCCATGGGCTCCGCCATGGACTACTCCCCGCTGCCCGTGGACAAACACGAGCCCGAGTTTGTGAGTATGGCGGCCGCCGATCTGCCGGAATACAAAGCAAGCCTTTGAATCGGTCGACGTCTGCAGGGACCCTGCCGGAGAAAACTGGACGGCATCATTCAGGGAATGAAAGATACGTCTCGAGTCATGGCTCTCTCTTTGTACCTTCCTAACTGTGACAGAAAAGGATTCTTCAAACGCAAACAGGTGAGTGAGTGAGTGAGTGAGTGAGTGAGTGAGTGAGTGAGTGAGTGAGTGAGTGAGTGAGTGAGTGAGTGAGTGAGTGAGTGAGTGAGTGAGTGAGTGAGTGAGTTTGCCCTCTTCTCCCGCCCGCTACTTTTTTTTGCGTGGGTTGTCGTCCGACCAAATCCCGCTTGTGGACCCGCAGTGCAAGGCGTCCCGTGGCCGCAAACGCGGCATCTGTTGGTGTGTGGACAAGTACGGCGTTCAACTCCCCGGCACGGATTACAGTGGCGGAGACATCCAGTGTAAAGACCTGGAGAGCACCAACAACAACAACGAGTAAAGGACAAACAGAATACGAGGACCACAATCAAACATCACCCCCCCCCCCCCCCCCCCCCCCTCTCCTCCTCCCTTTCCTCCCTTCCAAGACGCACGGCCTACATTTCCGCTCTGAACAACGCGTGTACGTATATGTTCCCGTCTCAGCTCAAGAGTTGTGAACCCTCCTGTTACGTTCCACTCTCAGGAACAGCGACAATGTTCTTGAAATGAATTGATTATGATCATCCATTATGCCGAGCAGCAAATGTTTCATACCGGGAAAAAAAACAAAAAACAAAATACTTGACATGGGTCAATTTGACCCGGGACATACATAACAGGAGGGTTGAGATTTCCCTTTGAAAAAATGTCGAAAATGAAAAGAACACCTGTATATATATTTTTTTTCCTCTTCTGTTGTTGACCAAACGCTCATCTCGCTAAATGTGGCTCACGGGACCCCTTGTAGAAAACTGGCTGACAGAAAGAAGTATGTGTATGGAATGATTATTTTTTGGGGAACTGGGAGAGGGCGGGTTGCTGGCTTTCAGGTGGTCGGGACAATGCGGCAGATTTATTTACTAATTGGGGTGGGGGGGTGGGGGATTGACGTCAGTGCCTCCCCAGTCAGGAACCTCAGCGCACGTCACCGGTGCTACCTATTAGCCCGCTTTGTCAGCCAATACCAGACAAAACCAAATCATGTCGTTTAATTTCATTCCCCTGCTTTGATTTTCTTTTTTCACTGCTCGGACACGGCTGTCCGCTGTGAATTGGTGGTTTGGCAACGTAAAGAGGACGCCCATGGCTCTTTGAGCGTGCGTAGCTAGCCCCATATGCCAAATGTGCCTATTTTGAACAGACGCTGCCAAACGGCGACGGTGAAATCAAAGGCAAGAGAGGAAAATGCTTTTCGCCCGACGGGACTCAATTTGGACTTTTTGAGTCGAGCGCACGATCAAACGTACAAAGTCCGGACAGGCGAGATTCTCTTGCATTTGTGCTTTTTGATTTGCCTTCAGGTAGCCCGCTTTTACCCCGAGCCGTCCGTGCTTTTTTTTCTCTCTCTCTTTGGTGGAACCATGTTTTTGAAATCTAGTCCTTGAATGTGTGTGTGTGTGTGTGTGTGTGTGTTTTTTTAAAGCTTCTGCTGCGTCATTTCACTCGAGTTGGTCCCATCTGTGAATATGTGTGTGCCCACCCCCCCCTTCCCCTCCCAGTGCCTTCCTTCATGCAAATACATTTCATTGGTAAAATGGACACCGCCCAGGTGACATTGACTTTTTCAGACAGCCCCTCGCTAGGAGCGACACCTGACACGGGGGTCAAGGGGTCGCTGTCGGTCAAGCGAGAGGAACAATTCCCTTTGCCCGCTTTGATCGGAAGTGCGACCTGCAGTTGGACCTCCGTTTTGTCCTTCCCAAGTGATAAGCTAAGATTCATGCAAGCCTCTTTGATCTTCTTGTTTGTTGCGTGACTGCCAATGTACCTATATAGTTGGCCGAGAGAGAGAGAGAAATTGCGAGCGGCTGCCAGAGGACGTTTGTTTTGGACGCGAAGCAACACGCAAAACAAAACATGCTTGCAGTTGTGAATATAATTTGACAGCTCCCGACAACCGCAAAGGAATCAGACGAGCATTGATATTGGTCCAACAGGAAGGAAGTCAGTGAAAGAGAAGAAAAGAAAGAAACAAAAAAACTTGATGTTGTCCGTGTCATGTCGTGCTCACCTTTTCAAGGGTCGCTTTGGGGGAAATTTGTTGACAGGGGCCCTGCCCTGCATCATTTGCAGCAAGAGGGCCTGCTTTTCTCTTTTCTTTTCTTTTTAATTCCGAGGCGGTGACATAGGAAGAGCGATCGATCACCTTGTACAGTGCACATATTCAGGGCTGAGCCACTTTCCCCCGACCCAGCGCATATCATTAGACGCCGCTTAGTAAGACAGCATGGCGGGAGCCGAGGAAATGCCGAGGAGGAGCCGCTGCGGCATTTGACATCTCTCGCCAACAAGCGGCGCAGCGTCAGTGGCGACTTGCTCGCCGCGTTTCCCTCGTGTCTCCCCATTTTGGTTTTTAACTCACTTTTCATACTTTGGTAGTACAGTAACGACCGCTTTTTCTCAATACGTAACACATTTGCTTTGGTTCGCATCAATTTGGTGCTCTGAATTGGACGGATGGATGGACGGATGGACGGATGGAGGGGGGAATTCAAATGGTCAGGATTTGCAATGACAAATAAGAATAAAAGTCAAATTATTCAAGCGAATATCACTGTGTAATATTTATTCTACTTGTAATTTATATGTACTCTTGTAACCTTTGTCTTTTTTTGTTATGGCAAAGCATTTATTTAAATAAACTTATGTATTCATTTACGCACTCGGCTGACGTTTGATTTTCTTGGACCTGGACCTTTCTGGTGTCGAACGGGGGAGGAAAGTTCTCTTTTGACCAGTCAACTTCCAAATGCACTTTTTTTTTCTTGCAATTTTCCAGTTTTTAGTCTCCCCAAAAACCAAAGACTGTCCAAATGTTATTTTGGTGGTAGTGTATAGTTCCATTTTGACCAACACTTGCAAAAAAAAAAAAAACCCCAGAAGGCTAAGACTAATTTGTTGGGAAAGAACGATGAAGCTCGCTTCCTGAGATTGTCTTGAAATGCAAATGCACCGTTTAAAGTGGATTCATCCCTGCAGTAAGCGGTGTCTAATCTCCTAGGCCAGAGCTGATAAACCTCTTAGACTTGAGTCTGAGACATCAGGCAGGCTTCAGATGGGGAGCCAGCACACGGCACGGCACGGCACGGCACGGCACGGCACGGCACGGCACGGCACGGCACGGCACGGCACGCAGAATGCCGCTCGGCCGAGCCTCCAAAAAGTCACCAAAAAGATTGCACGGCAACTAGGAAGTCATCACAGGCCGGTTTCGACATCAAGTCGAGGGGGCGTGGTTCAAAGATGGAGATTTGTGGCCGTGACGACCCCTCAACAAGGTTATGCGGTAGAATGAGTCTGCATACATTGAGATGACACTTTGAGTTGATTTGACAGAACACAGTCCCCAGTTTGGAAGTTAATGCACAGGCACACGTCTGGATTTGCACAATTGGAGCCCATAAGAGCCAGCGCCTGTAATTATTGACTCCATTAGAGGTCTGTCTTTTGTCCACATCGGGGGCGAGAACGGCAACAAAAAAAGCCTGTTGACAAGTACTAAGGATCGCTGCTTTGGTTTCTTCCATAAGCTGTGTTTACTCTGTTTTGTGTGACACACAGTCGCAAAATATACGAGTGCTGCCAGTACACAAACCGCTCGGCCGGCACGCATTTCGTACAAACACCGCAAGCGATCAACAAAATAGTCTTCTGGTGTCTTGTGTGGTCACTTTTAACTAGCGCAAGAGCAGAAAGGAGGACAAGTAATTCTGGTTCTCCACGTAGAAATGGCTTGTGCAGCTGCCGTACGTCTTCATTGCAAAATGAAGAAAATCCTTCCAACGAGTTGCGCAAGGATGAAACGCAAATGGACCTTCCGGCTTTGTCGTTTTCCGCACATTTGATTGTCTGCCGCAACTCCACTTGGTCAACTTTTTGCATCAAGTTGAGAGGGAAGGGAGGACATTGGGGATGTATCACTGAGGCGCTGGGCATGCGGGCGTGTCAGTGTGTGTGTGCGCGCATCGTTGCGGCCCATCGGATTGGGTGGAACCGGCCCATCTCGAGGTCACCCCCCTCGCCGTCGACTGACACACACGCACGTGACAGACATTTGCCCACACTGGCTATTTACCCCAACTAACCGTCCGAGGCCAAATAGCCCACCAGCTGAGCTAACATCTCATCAGAGAGCACATCGTGATTGAAGTGGACACAGTTTACGCCGCGCACCCCGGGATGACAAAAAGAATGAAGGCACAGGAAGGAGGGGGGGCATAAGAACTTTCTGTTTTCTTCCTTGGATGAGAAAGAACAAAAAAGTGACAGTTACAGTAATTGCCCCGCCACAAGGAGGGAGGAAGTCCAAGAGGGAGCCAGCCCAGTGTTGAGGAGGTAGAGTGGGAACGGCGGCGCAAACAATGCCGTTGTTTGTGACCGTCCGTGAAAATTGGCCGAGTGGGTGAGAGGCGCGCTGCGCTTGCTTTAGCCAACGCTGGCGTCTTCTTTTCTTTTCGCCCAAGGTGACCCCCGTTTGTCCTTCGCTGTCCCATTTGGCTAGACGTGCTTCCATTCCAATCGGAAGCACAGTTTGTTCCCGTGCTTGACAAGCGCTGCCTTGTGCGGGAAAGGGGAAGCGGCTCTCAATAGGCGGCCATTATCTATTTGGAAATGTCCTGAAAAAAAAAAACCTCTTGAATCTTGAAACTGTGTTTTTAACCTCTTGCTGTATTTATGAAGTGAAACATTTATCATTGCATTTGCTTTTTGGTCGTCCAGGTCTCCCTTTGTCATGAACTACCCATCTGCCTTTCCCTTCCACCTGTCCTCGTCAGCCGGGTGGCTTCCACGGACCAATCGGCTTCCTCGGCCGCTCGTGTCTCGTCCAGGTGTTTCTCGTTGTCTCGTGGCTTTGCTTGTATTTAGTCGGCTGCCGCGCTGGCCGTCAGTTGATCGCCGTTCTGGCCGCAGCTCACGTCTTGACTTTGTGAAGTTAAAGCGGTTTGGAAAATCCAACCGAATATTGGGGCTGTTTGTTTTTCTTGATGACAAATGAGCGCGCATCTCGGGGCCTCAGCATGGCTGACGACGACCCGTTTTCCAGTGCAAACCAATGTGGGGATCCCAAACGAGACACGCAATCACTCAGCGCTGAGTGATCGTGTATTCAAAACAGAATTGGATGGGCATGTCTCACCAAAGACGCCAAAACACAAAAAGTGCTTGAAGGACCCGTGCTCATAATTCAAATTGAAGTGTGGCCATTGTGGTTGGAAGCTGCAACATGAATTGGAAGCGTGCAAGCCAAATGTTTGCTACTAGCCACGCAAAGCTCCTATATCGGCCAGACGTACACACGCAATGGGGACGGAGCATACTCGAGCTCGTGTCAGGTTCAAAGAGCCTTCTGACGACTTGGCTCGGGATGAGAGAGAGGCAAATGGGAGCAGACGCCGGTCGTTTGCTCCGATTCTTCCCCTGCAGCCTTGGTACATTGTGTGCACTTGAGCTCATCCAGCGGGGGAATGGAATTGTTCGGGGCGTTCAATCCAAAGGTGTCCACTTCCATCCACTTTAGCTTGGCTCGACACGTTTTGGTGCGACACTGAAGTTTGGGCTGAAAGTGGTGTGTGTCCAAAGAGAGTCAAATGAATAGCCAGTGAGACCACATATCATTGGCCTTGACATCCATTGGACAAGTAAGGAAGCTAGGTTTTCATTGTCACTGCAAAAAACCCAAAGCATTTTTCTGGCCTGACAAATGTTTGCTTTTTACGTTCGTTTTCATCCGACTGGCAAATCAAATGAAAGAAATAAAAGGAACCGAGACAGAATGATGCGTCGACGGGATGCGGTTTTCCGCGCTAAGCGGGCTAACTCCCACACTTGGCCGGGCTTCCGATTGTCTCCACGCTATTTCCGCATCGCATTTGGAATGGATGACGTCCGCGACCGCACTTTTTGCAGTGGAGCCGTGCGGCGGTGTTGTCGGACTGGCTTGTAAATAAACAACGGAGCCACCAAAGTCCAGATGTGGAGCCTGTTCTGCTTGACACTGAGCGGTTATGACACATTTGATGAATATTTGAATGTTGACTTGAAATGCTGAGCTGGTCGTTGTCTGGGTTTTGCGCTGGCGGCTAACAGGCAAACACATTTGATTGCACGAGCGCGTTGACAATGCGTGAGGCTTTTTCGGTTTTGGCACAGAAGAAGGGGGACCGAGCGGCACGGCAATAAAACGAGCTTGCTGAAGCAATTAGTCGTTCCAGCCTTAGCTCGAGGCCATTCACAGGCTGTGATACGATTGACAGCAATCACATAAATCTGCCACCTTTGCATTTCTTGCTTCTCACGCTGGCTTATGGCCGCCAGACACCCGCACAGGTGAGGCGGCTCGAGCTTGCAGAAAATATTTGCTTCCTGCGAGTGCAAACTGCACAAATGTTGGTGATCGATAGGAAAATCAGTGACAAATTGACTTCTGTCTTGCAAGCCTATGTGAAAGGCCGTCCCGCATTTACAAATAAGTGCATCTTGTTAGGTTAGGCCAGGCCATTACACATGGCATTTTGGAAGGGGAGGAGCCACGACGCCCCGTGCGCTCTCCAACTTCTCACATGCCTGTTATTATCACTGATTGTGGTTTTTATGTCAACAGCTGTTTTTGCCCTTCAATGGATTATTTGGACATTTCCTTTGCGCCAAACGACTTCAAAATGTGATCGATTGAATTGCAATTTGAAGAAAATGCTCCATGGAGAATGATGTCGTCGACGGGCTTGGGGGTTTCTTCTGGGTCTGTCAGGTGACACCTTAAATGAGCAATATCGGTTCTCCGTCGTGTCCCTGGATTTTACACGTCAAAACATGCCACCGATTTCTCAACACAAGAACTAATGAAGAACTTGTCAAGTCTGCCTCGGGCTTACACCTCCACCATCCTTATCACGAGTTCGAGGAAAAACATCACACTGGCACAGACGTGTCATTTCAAGAAAAAGAATGCAAGGTCGGCAATATTCATGGCAACCACTTGGCAACGTCTGCACAACAATATATTTGATTAGCGTGACTTTAATGATCGTTTGAATAACAAACTTTGCTTTCGTACCGAGACGGCCAACCGAGCCAGTCTGATGCCGTTTGAAAAAAGTTAGTTGCTGAATGGATTCACTGCTTTGAATTTGGCCCAGCACTCGAATTCAGGCTTAAGTGTGGGGAAAAACGGTTTGACGGCTTGATAGAGCAACGGGAAAAGGTGAACGAACGATACCGCGGTGATTGCACTGGCGGCTGGCTGCGGCCAAATGTTCTTGCACCTTGTGAACTCCAAGTTGTGAAGAATCATGCAATTGTGCCATCAAAACAAAAAGCACTCCGCAAACTAGCCGTGCTGAGCCGAGCGCACGCCGCAGTGGAGCGTTCACAACAGACTGCGACCTCAAATTGTACGCCGTATCGGCGCTGGCGCACTCACCGAGCCAAATCAAACAAAATGAACCCAGGACAAACCGGGCTTGCGCTCAACACATCTTCGGCTTTCATTTTTCTGGCTTTTTCACGGGATTGTTTTCAACACTGCCAAGCGTAAATCAGCAACGTTACAACAAGCACCGCGGCCCATGCCAGCCGCGAGGTCGGCCCGGCCCGGCCTGGCGCCGTTCCCGCTCCCGACTTTGCTATTGTTTTCCCTCGCCGCTGGACACGAGTGTTGCGGGCGCGCAAATGTGACAAACAAACATGCTGCGGTGGAGTCGACGTCATTTTCACCGCAGCGGCGTTCCGTTGTTACCGTGGCGCTGGAGTTCCTTCCGAACAGCAACGTCGATGGGGTCTGTGAATAATCAAGCGGAAAAAATGGGGATTGCTGCTAAACACGCGTCTTGGCTCTTTGACAGCAGATTGTAAAACATAACAATAAGCTGAAATGGAAGCCTATCAATCAGCTGGTGCCAACCCACGGCTTTCACCTCACGGATTCCCAACGTGGTAACCTCTTCCAGCTGGGCTCGTCGGCGAGTAATATTAGGGCTCGTTTGCCCAAGAGCCAATAAATGAAGTTTTGGCCCGCTTTCAATCAGAACCAGATGCCTGGCTAAAGAGACATCATCTTTATGGTAAGTGGAGATCGGGCTCCACATGTCCAATTAAGCACGAGGGATGAAAATGCAACTCCGACTGCTTGATGAAGAAAGGGCAACGCGGCCGGCGAGTCGTGTCCTCCAAAACACCATCGCTGCCGCAATCTGTCATTTCAATCAAGCGTGTTGCGATCCCCCAAGTAACCCTCCCCCTACCCAAATCAAACTTGGAAACATGTAGTACATCTTCATCTGGCATCTCTCTCGTCCGCATGTCTCTAAAAGCGATTTTTACTTTGACTCAACAAGAGGCGTAAGGCCGACTCAGCATTTCTTCATCTCATTTCACAAGTGTCCTCTTTGGTTATTTTAGCAACAACAACTACTGCTACCAATTTCGAAACGACGTCCTCTACCAGAAGCGTGTGGAAAAACAAAGTGATTACGCTGCGGTTTGTCTTTGGGTTGGGACGAGAAAGTGTTGACTTCCCGATAGTCGTACAAAAGTTCTGACCTGAGGCTTTGCTCTCCCAGTGTCTCTTCCAATCATTTATTGACACGATGGAAAACGATGGCAAGGTGCCAATGCTCCAGGCGTCAACGTATTTATCATAATACAGCAGAAATGCAAAGAAAGACAATGAATTTACAAGTCGAGTATTTATTATGTTCCTGGCGAGGGGAAAGAAGCTCTGGTGATTTCTAGCCCGCGTTTTTTCGACAGTGTCGAGCAGAGGCAACGAGTTGGAAAAATCTCTGATATCTGTCGTATAAAAAGATAACAACTGTTCAAAATTCCCTCAGCAGGTCATCGTGTCTTTGGACACCTAGTGAGGAATTAAAAAAGGGGGGGGGGGGAATGCACTGTCAGCATTTTGCCTGCATCTTGGCCATTTTCGTGTTGTGTTTTCCATCAGCTCGAGAGACTCCAGCGTCACTTTTGCACTCTTGCCTCCATTTAGCCTTTAATTTGAGGGCCATGGAAAGGTTTTCTTTGGACCACTGTGCAAACAAATTCTCCACTCATAAATGCACGGTGCCGATATTGCGGCTACGCGTCGCTAGGCCAACGGGCAAGCTTGGAAATGTCGAGGCGGAGCGAGGTCCATGTCGCGATGAGTGAGATGTTTCTGGCCTCCGGCAACAACCACCTTCCACCTCAGCCCGGCTCATTTTCCAAGTAAGATTTCAGGAAGTTGGAGCCAGGTTTCAAGATTCGGACCCCCAACTCTAGCGAAGAAGCCCAAAACCTCGGAGGAACTTCAAGCTAGGAGTTGGGATTGTGTCGGCTTGTTGACACGGGGGTGGTCTCTTGGGCGTGGGGGAGGGAACATGACTTTGGGTAGCATGGGAACAGTCAGGCCTGCTCTGGGAACGGAAGCAGGCTGTCCGTTGCGGTTGAGCAACGAAAAGAGCTCCACACTTTCGGCAGAAGACGGCAGGCAGATCGCGAGCGCTCTGCCAGCTCTTGCTCCTTCTCAATCGATCATCAAGACGTCTAAAGGTACGTACGTGAGCCTACCTCACTTGGGACTTTCTACTCCTGAGATGACATCTTGGCTGCTTTAACCAAGATGAGTCAGATAGTCCGTGGCTCCGCCCTTGGCCTCATTTGCATTTTCAACATGAACCAAGCTTTGGAAAGATATTGCGAGAGCATCAAACGCTAAGCCAAAGCGAGTTGGACTCTAACCACAGGGACACAAAGGGCTTGGCAGGGCTGCAGCTAGCAAATAGTTTGAGCTTGATAATAAACAATTTGCATTCTTTATGGATTTGTGCAAGTTTGCTATTGTTTAGTGAAGAAACAAAAGCAATGAAGCAATATTAAGCCCGACCTTGCCGAAACGATTGTTTGCGGTGACCTCTATTTTTTTTACTCTTGACGCAAGGCATCAAATATTTAGGAGGCCCCGTTTGAGGATGTTGACTTCCTTTACGCTGGCGTTTGTCTTCTTCGGGACAGGTGAGACGACATGAGAACACAAATCCGTAAAAGGTGCTTTGTTATCTTCTGCTGGTCGGCTGTGTTTGCAAAGCATGTCGTGCTGCTCTCAAGCTGGCATGGCTTGCGCATGTGTGTGTGTCTTGTCTTGTCTCCTCCTCCAGCAGCGTTGTCGCAGACAATTATCCATCCGTGCGACAAGCGCATGTTTGATAGCGAGGTCCGCTTCTGCCGCTCAGCTTTTAACAAGAGCATGGAGACCAGCGGCTACTGGCAGGGATGCGCATGGCCGGCCGTCAAACGGTAAAGTGGCAAATCTTCAGTGTGTTGTGGAAACAAAAAAAAATAAAGATTCAAAAATAAACGCTGGGATACGCACGGTATTTCTGGATACCATTGGTTTGTGGGGACCCCCGCCCCCCCAATGCTCCTTACATAATGATCTATATCTTTCAGATGACATCATTTGGGGCTTAGGCGTAAATGGGACGCTAGGGTGGAGTATCTGTCATCAAAAGGAAGCCAACCATCTTGTAGATCCGACTTTCCCCTTGTGGATGTTGACCTCACGTCGTGGCAAACTCTCGTGACATTTACGGCGTTCAAGCGGGCGTCTCCACCCAGAGCGTTTCACAAATCAAAACTATTGGCTCGAAAGACAACAGCAGCGAGCTCGGATGTTTTGGCCGTGGAGCTTCTGTCATATTAAAAATAAAACTCTGTGTATATCCGCTACGTGTTTGTGCAAATGCCCGACAGACAACGTCATTTTAATTGCTGTTGTTTTTGCCCCAACGCCGGCCGCTTTTAGCCACTTTAGCAGCCACTAAAGCTTCTTTCTCTTCTTGTGTAGCGTCTACTATGATCTGAAGCTGTGTGTGGATGGCAAGGCCGCCGCGTCTTTGTGTCTGAGTCGAGGCTCCCTCGTGGACGACCTCTTCCGGGAAGTCCATCAGGAATACTTTGCATCCTGCCGACGAATCCAGGACCCGCCGCCCCTCATTGTTGCCGCGCTAATCGCCCCGCTTCTCGTGGCCACGCTGCTTATGCCTTTTGTCTGCACCAAACTGGTCACACGGGAATTCTAGACGCTTGCGCAGTCACTCGATTGACTGACAAGCAGTCCACCCAAATATTGCACGACCTGGCCCGGAGACTGTGAATCAGGGCTCCCCCGAGGCAGGCCTCTTCTAAAATAAGCGCTGTAGTGACACTGGGAATGTTGTACAAGTGAGCAGCGTCTGCCTTTTCCTACCTGTGTTGTTTCCTCATTTGCTGAATGTCTCCTTGATGCATATAAAATAGATTCTGGTGCTACTTGTTTATTTTCTTGATTGATCGTGACGTACTTCCACGCTTTCGAATTTTCGCTCATCACGGCCCAGCCGAGTCTGGATACCGTGCCCGGTCCGTTGGCGGTACGTTGAAGAAAGCAAGCGCCGTTATTTACCGGAGGGCGTCTGCCCTGTTTATTTGTAGCGTGCGGTGGAATCGGGAGGCCGGGATGGACACGAGGAGCTAAATTGAAGATGACAAGACGCTGGTGTCTTGACGCGGGCGGACACAATGCGTCTTGATTTGCACATGAATGGCGTACCACCCACATTGTTTTGGCTGAACGTATAGCGTCCGTCCGTCCGTCGTCATAAAGGGATTTGTTGGCATCCCGCGCACCTAAATCAACCGTCACCAGCAGCGGCTGTTGTTTTGGTCAAATGACGAGAGGCGGCATCGGACATCTTGAGACAACACAATAGTTGTTGATGTGCGGCTTTGGTTTGTTTTCAGCCCGGAATGACATATGCGAGAAGAGGCGTGTTTTTTTTTTTTTTTTTTTTTTGCTCCTTGCTTTGTACGGCCTGTGTCGTATATCAAGCGGCCATGCGTGACGCTCTTGACATTTGGTCCAGGGTAACATCCGGGCTATTTATTCCTGGCCCAGGTTGGTCTTTTTCAAATCACTGTCAAGCATTGCCTCATGGCTGGGTGTGTCATTCTGTACATCAGCATAATAACTATACTTTTCAATTTGGCCCATCTTTTTATAGTCGCCGTAATGAAAAGCCAAACGAGATCATGGACCCAAGCCTCCAGACCGTCCAGGACTCCAAAGATGCCCAGAGCTTGGAGCCGTACAGTGGAGCGCCACTTGTGAGCTATGATTTGACGGTGTGAGGCTGACTGACTGCGTGTGTTGAAGAAAGCAAAACCTGTCCGTTGATGAACTTTGCCGCGATGACAAACACACAAAGAAAGCAGATGTTTTGAAACACGTTTATTTTCGACAAAAATAATGCTTCGCAGGAAGTGGAAAAAAATGTACGAGTATGTTGATAACAATAATGAAGCTGTGTGAACCTGATAGAAACGGCGACGTGCTCGAGCGCGGGTGTGGGCCCAAATGGAAGCCGTGCAGCACCGCTACCTGTTAGCACCGCTACCTGTTAGCATGGATACTTTTCAAAACGGACATGCGTATATGTTTATTTACAAGGATAGATTCACATTTGTACATAGACACTAATCCCGTCCTTTTCTGTCGACATTTGCAAGACTTCATCGTAGTTGTTGTTTTTTTTTCTCGACGGGCTCACAGAATATGATGCCATTGTCCCGCTGCAAATTCTTTGAATGTGTGTCCGTTGCAGTAAATAAGAAGTTTGGGAAAGGGAGCGGTCCCAATAGACCAAAGTCACGTATTTCTCTCATCTTGCGGACAGACAAAGCCAAAGTTGCTCAAACGCAATGGCCTCATTGCCCTCTTGTTGTTTTTGCTGCGCGACAAAACATCTGAACTTGCTGCACGGTTTAAACAAACACTCCAGCACCATCTTTGGAGAAATAGCCAAGGTCCTCCCATGATGACCTTTCACGCTAAGAAAAGCACTTTTCAAAAGATCAGTAGGACTTTATTTACGTGGGCTAAGGAGCAGGAATACAAATGGAATGTTGCTCACCACGTGTTTGTTTCGAAGATGTTTTGCGAGGACTAACTAAAAGTTGAGCTCGATCCATGCGCTTGTGAGACGAGCGCTTATCTTTCTTTGTTCCTTTTTGTTCCTGACCATCCCGTTCAATTGAAGACTTTTGAATTCAAGCTAAGCGCTCTGGGTGGTCCGCCCTAATGGAGGTGACAAAACAAAGACTGTTGACAGCAGGGACGTGCGGTCGGTCATAGGAGGCCACGCCTCCCCGGCCAGGGGAAAAACAAATTCAATTGTTTTTATTATAAAGTCATTTTCCTTTTCATTTCCATCGTTTTGTATCATTTGGAAGCAAAATGGCTGAATTGTTATTGTTCTTTTCAAACCGAAGACGATTCGTTCGGAGGAGGACGTCAGTGCCTCCCCGGTCGTGAACCTCACAGCACGTCACTGGTTGACAGGGCCCAACGTTTTCAGGGTTCAAAGAAACAAAACGCAAGTAGTTTCCTTTTCAACCTGCACGTTTGGACGTCCAACAAGCAGACAGGACACGGCACATTTGATGATCTGCGCTTGACGCTTTACTTGTGGCACGCTCGCGGACAATGTGCCGCAAAGCTGCAGCGGCTGCGCTCATTTCCAAAATAACAGCTCATGTTCTTTACAATTGCCAACAAAAGATTTACACTTAGTCCATTGTCTGAAATGAAGCAGTGAGAATGAATGCTCCAAAAGCAGGTACATACTTGACCAAATCAAGCAAGCGAGCGAGCGAGCGAGGGAGGTGTGAAATTTGCAAATCCTTCAACACGTCATTCATCTTCTGCACTTGAGCAAAGCAAGCCACATGTGATTTTTGTACAAACACATCTCAGCTAACTAAAGGCTGGGAATTTACAGTTCAAAGGTCAGTTTACCCTGAGAGAATTCTTGTATGGCTCCGGCCGGCCACGCTTGTGTAAACGCACATCGGGGCCAGCAAACATTTGGTTCATTCAAATATCAACTGGAAAGCGGGGGGCAGTTGATTGTATTCCTGCAGCTATAAATCTGGGTCGTCCAACAAAATAGGGATTGGTGATCTTGAGCCAAAAATAAAAAGAATAAGCCCATGACAAGCGAGAGAGAAGCAATCGCCATCGCTAGCTGAGCTGAGCTGAGCTGAGCTGACCTGTCCTGTGCATCGCAGCCAACAAAATAAGCTCAAGGGGCAAAAAACATCAAACACACACAAGAAAGCCACCATCGAAAAGTTACGCGAGTCATATTAGCCGTCCGCTTTCACTTTGCTTGGCTCGCATGGAACCTTTCGGGGGATGCGGAGACTCCCGAGACAGCGGCAGGTTCAAACGTTGCTTATCAGAGGATTTTTACCAGCTGCTGTCTTAATAAGCAGGATTTGTCCGACAGGACTTTTCCCGAATACGCCTCGTGAGCAAAACCATCTGGCAAAATGGCAGCGCAGCCCAAACGTATCATCATCGGCAGACATTGACGAGGAGGAGCGACGACTTTTGAGCAAACGGCGGCTAATTGGAATTGTGCGGCGAGCTCGGCGTTTGGCCGAGGGATGACGGAAGATTGCGATTGACAGTGGCACGATCCAATACATCAGCCCGCCGGCCTGCCAACGCTCCCCGGCGTGCCGGCTACACGTGTGTTTGCTTAGTTTCTCGGCTGACGTGTTTTGTTGTATTATTCATGACATATGTGAAATGTGTATACTGGAAATCTTGTCGAGAAGATGAAAGAGCTAATATGAAGAAGGACTTTCTTTTTCTTTTTCTTTTCTTCTTTTAGGAGGCGGCGTGGGTTGAAGCACATTACACAAGGTCCTTTTAACTGTGGGCCAACACCTTATTTGCAGTTAAAGTTTAAACATTACCACGCAGCAGAATGTAAAAAAAAGTAGGTGAAGAAAACGCCAAGTGACTTATTTGTAAGTGTTCCTTTTGTGCTGTGTTCCGCCTGCCCACAAACGTTTGGCTTGAACGAGTGTTGACGTCTTGTTTGGTCAAAGTGCTTGAAGTGCCCGTCAACATCGGCACACTCGTCTTTTTCATCTGGACTTTTTGAACCCTTCAGGGCTGGGCACATTTTGGACATTTGACCTGTACTGGATCGCTCACATCTGTAAAGTTCTGCTCCTGCAGTGGGCCACCTCCATTTGCTCTCTTTACAAAAGTCATTCCATTTTTCATGAAAGCGACATTTGCATTGGACCGCCATGATATTGAAGGCAAGTGTAAGCCAACGTCTCATCACAACAGCGTCCAAGGCCGTTTTGCATAACATTGGAAGGAAATTGGCAGTTGTGTAAAGAGCTCAGGAAATATCATTTGGTTTCGACATCCTTTTTGCTTTGGGGGCAAAGAGTTCACCTACTCATTACGTCGACATTTTTTTAAAGACATTCATCCAGCAGCCGCTTTGTTTTTGTCTCAGGGGTGGGTGACCATTAACATTGCACATTGGCCCAAAGCCTGCACGCTAATTAAAGGGATAGAATCAGTCATTGTCCTTTCTTGACTTCAGGTAGGGGACTCGCACACAAAGGAGAGGGCGGTCTTTTTCCGCTCGGTCAACTTTACACGAGCATGTGAATCTCGTTGTACTCATCTCGTCCATCTTCATCAAAGTTGGGCGAGTCTTCATCGCAATCCAGCTGTGAAGGGAAAGAGCTCTACTTAGGTTGGCTGGTCCACATTACCAATTTCCCTTTTTTTTTTTTTGGCTCGTCAAGTGGGCGTTGGTGTGAACGTTTCCAGGTAGAACCGTGGGACATTTGTCATGAAGGAATTCCAAGTTGAATATTTGCATTTGTTTTGATGCGTGAGCGTCGGACACTCATCCAATTGCTGCGGCTTTTGATTTTGTTTAGTTTCATTTGCTTGTGAAAGCATATCAACATAACTGTAAAATATGCCAAACGTTCCAGCGGGGGACGAGAGGCAGCCCGGCGCCGCTTCCCGCATTTGTGGAAAGCCCCCTCCCTCCCTCCCTCCCTCCCTCCCTCCCTCCCTCCCTCCCTCCCGGCACACCACCTACCGCCTGGAGCTCCCGTTCCTCAAAAATCCTGGAGAGGATGACGCGGCGCAACGGCACCGTCATGATGAGGACGAAGGGGAATGCCAGCGAGGCGGCGGTGGACTTGACGACCCACAGCGTGACGATGCAGCCCAGCTGGATGAGGGTGAACATGTTCATGCGCCATGTCTTCACCTGCACGTGGAGAGAAAGGCATTCAAAGCCGAGTCGTGACTCGGGGTGACATCTCCCGGCCCCGGTTACCTTGGTGACGTAAATGTGGTCGGGGTGGTGCTTGGCCGGCGTGACCATGAGCGTGATGCGTTCGTACAGCTGGATCCCCGTCAAAGAGGTGACCCCCATGTACAAGAAGATGCCAAAGAGCACGGCCAGAGGGATGTGACGCAGCACATCGGTCATCACGATGGACATACCTGATCGGGACGAACCACACGCAGTATTGCATCTTGTCGTAAATTCAATCAGAAGGTCTCCCGGCGCGTTTGCCGTCCTTCTTACCGACAAGCACGGCGACGAGAAGTCCCGTCAGCCTCTGCTCTTTGACTTCCTGGATCATGGGCTTCTCTCCAGGCGCCGTGGCTTTGCTCATGACCGTGAGGGCGTTGACGTGAGTGACGGAGCGCACGGTGGCCGCCGTCAGCCACGGCAAGCCGAAGAGCGGGCAGAAGGCTCCCAGAATCACGATCAGCAGCAGGTCCAGGTGGAACCCCGAGCCTTTCACCAGGCGACGCTCCTTCTTACTGACAATCAGGCTGAGAGAACAAAGGAGTGCACGGTCAGCTAATCCCAGCGCGTCGCGTCCTTGTACTACGTACTTATTTCTAAAATCAACAGAGATCGGGGTCAAGGCCGACGGCAAACGCTGAAAATCGGTAGTTGACACCAAAGCCTCAAAATGTGCAGACCGCAAATATTCGGGGGTTCACTGTCGTTCCTTGAAACCAATGACAACTTTCCAGCCGTTGCTTTCCATCTTTCAGAGCAGGCTTCAGAGAAAGAGCGCAGAATTTGCCCAAAGGAAGGATTTTTTTCTTTTTAGCATCCAGCCAAAGAAAGATTCCAAAACACAAAACTCTGCACTTACGAAGTGATCTGCGTTTCCATAAAAATGAGGATGAACACAAGAAGGGCGGGCACAATGGACGCTCCCATCAGCCAAGTGGGGAAGGGCTGCTTATCTCCAAAGGGACTGATGAACCAGCCTCTCTTGTTGGGGGACGTGACTGAAAAGCCGGACGGCACGTCCAGCTTCTGAAAAGGAAACCAAACAGAGGCCACTGCGTCGCACGCCAGTCCAATTCACATATTTGGGATGGATGAATTGAATCAAAAGAATCAATTTGTCATCTGGAGTGTAAATCCAGCCTCGAGATCCCTTTACCTGTGTGTAAGTGTCGGTGATGGAGTAATCCACCAACACAGAAACTAAAATGGAAATGGGAATACCAAAGTCCCCGATGATTCTTCTTGCCTGCGGGGGGGAACAAAACAGAATACGGACTCAACTTCCACTGAGCGACCCAGGGACATTCGCGTTGTTCCCGATCGAGGAACGAGACGGTTAAGCGTCGAGCATTACCTTGCCGCCTAAGAACCGACTGTTTCTGAACTTTCTGAGGAAGAACGCCACAAAGAAAGTGCCCATCATGAGGACCAGAGACAGCAGAGCGGTGTTGGGTTGGTTCTGGACCTCCTGAAGCTCAGACGGAGGGGTGGAGTCCCCAGGGTACCACGCCATCAACGGATGTTCTTGAAACACCTGAAAGACGTCAAGCGCCGCGTGACAAATCCAAACGCCTCGGTCTGACCACGTGATCTCTCAAATGACCTTGAAGAGCTTTGAGAAGGTCTCGTAGATGAAGATGAGGGAGATCAGGAAAGCAAAGATCTCTTGAGTGAAGGGCGAGATGAAGCGGACGAGGAAGCTGCCCTCCGCCGCCACAATCAGCAGCACGATGAAGACGAGCCAGAAGCCGATCCACACTCGACCGGTCAGGTACTCAAAATCGTAGGCCTGACAGAACTGAGCGACAACATTAAGGGCCCAGTCGTGGCGCTTTGATTGTGCTCGTGCGCTACCTTGTAGAAGGCTTCCTCGAAAACCAGTAAAGGTCCCGAGAAGCCAATGATGAGAAGAGGCTGACCGGCCAGGAGTGAGAATATAACGCCGAGCGTGGCAGTGGAAACAATCAACTCGGTCACTCCCATCATGCCCTCTGTCTTCTCCCCTGCGGGTGAAGACGCAAAGGAGAAAGACTTTGGAGCAGGTCACTTTGAGCCCAAACGTAGCGACGGGAACCTTACCGAGCAAGCCGCCAAACGTTATGGTGGGCGACAGTGCAGCAAAGTAGATGAAGATGACGGCAGCCACGCACTGCATGTCCACGGCATCCTTCAAGTCGCTGACGTAGTTGGGGTAGCGGCGGCGAATGTCATGGAGGAGTCCTCCGAACGGAATCCCCGAACGCTTTAAAGGGTCCATCTCTTGGTCGCCATCCTCTTCCTCCTCTTGAATCATGTCTGGGTGCAATAGGTTCCAGTTTGCACGTCTTCTGACAAAAACACTTCCTGATGGATTGAATTACCTTTGTTGTTCTGCTCCATGCCGGACGAAGAGTGGTGCTTCTTCAGCTCCCGTTCCTTTCGCTTGCGTAGCATCTGCTTCTGGAAGTCGGCTACGGTCTTCAGCAGGTCTTTGCCCTCCACGTCGGATGGCGGGATGACGATGCTGCAGTCCAGGAATTCGTTGATACCGTTGAGGAGATCCTGTCTGTTGTCGGCAAAGTAAGCCACCTCGTGGAAGCTCTGCGATTGGGCGACACATCGAGTGATTGTACATTGGGGATATCGTCTGTCTAGAACACAGTTTTTCTTCAGCCTAGGTGAGAGAAATCCTTCATAGAAGCAGCTGGGCTGACGTGAAAGAACTCGCAACCTTTCTCACCTTGTCAGACATGAGTGTTGAGAAGGAACGTCCGATCTCGTGGTAGTCCACGTTGGACTGACTGGGACCGAGCAGGACGAAAATGAAGCGAACAGGAACCGGCACCTCTAAGACGGACTCCAGAAGCACGGCCTCGTTCAGCCGGACGAAGGCCATGGCCGGCTGCTCCAGGAATTCCACGCAGCCTGCCGGGACACGCAATGGACGTTGGGGCCTTTCCCACCCACATTTTTTTCTCGACTTTGGAAACCGATTTTGGTGAAACCGTCCGCTTTCATAGAAGACCACAGAAATGGGAGAATGTTCACATCCGAGCATTTGAAGCTCAACTACGGCATTCTCGAAACGGTCGTCAATCGGTTGTCGATTAAGCGTCGCATTTGATTGTTCATTTTGGTGAGCAAACGTACAATGGCGAGCATTGCCGCTAAGACACAAAGCCAGCCAACGAGCGAGGGTCGAGCAGCTGTAAACGAGGACGACCTCATCAAACGGAATGCAACGCAAGCTGCTCTGAATCTCCCAAATTGACTGTAAAATGACAGCTTGCACTTGAATCGTTTCGATGCTATATGAAAGAAGAAAAAGTGCTATTTGGTCCCGACGCTTACCCACTAAAACAATGACAGCTTCGGCATCTCTCGGTATCTTGGCCAAGAGTTTCAAAGATCTGGCGGCCGCCGGATGGCTCTCCGGAGATACGGGGTGGAGAGATTTCTTGGAGGAAGAAACAGTACAGGCATTAGCGTGCACGATCGTTACGGGACAACGCAGAGCAATTATGTGCTTTTATTGAGCCAACAGATATTACTTATTGACACTCCCCCACCCCTCCTTTCAATTCAAAACACACAATGGCAACATTTGACATCATTAAGAACATGGCAGTCCATGCATCAACAAGTCTTCAAAGGAAGCGTTGGAAAGAATTCAAGGCATGTGGTCAAGCGCGCTGTGTGAGTGACTTCAGCGAGCACCTCTGCAACTTGTGACCTGGCCAAGCGACATTCAAGGCTCTCCAAGGGGCTCCGAGGCAAATTACGTTGCGGGATTCCCGTAAGAGAAAGGGGAGGAAAAAAAAATCCAAGTGCAAGTGGATGATGTGACAACTGTCTGCAATCTTTCAACTTCTTTATAGCCTTTCGACACATCCGACGTCTCAAAGTGAGAGTCTGAGAATGCTGCGTGCCCACGGACTGCCGTGCATGCCTACGGACTGCCGTGCATGCCTACGGACTGCCGTGCATGCCTACCGACTGCCGCACATGCGCAAATCGACCAAGGGGATCGACAACTTACAAAGAGACTGACAAAGACTTCTTGCTTGGGGTCATAGACGGGTCCTTTGCCATCCTCTTCCACTTCTTCGGCCACGAGGGGCAGGCTGGTGTCCTGCACGTGGTTGTGATTGAAACTGCCGTGAAGACTGCTCGATGAGTGGTGCCGGTGAAAACGATGCTTCATGTCGCTCGGATGACTGCGGGAGAACAAAAACAGGCCATTTGATTTGAGTGTGGAATTTCTACCTTTGCGATAATCATTCTAAAAACGGGATTTGAAAAGAATGCAGCAGAAGTGTGACAAGCCAGGCTAATGTTAGCTCCACATAAAGCTCAGTTGAGATTCCTTTTCAGACAGCGCTTTGGCCGCATCTCAGGCAATTTCATAAATGACCACGAAAAGTCAAAAGCTGGCGATAAGAAACGATAAAAGAAAAAAACAGCCTTATTTGTGAATCGTCAAGTTCCAACAATATTTCACTCCCCCTCGGATGTCATGTGAAATTCACTGCTGTCCACCAAGTCCAATAGTGACATCAGCCCCCACTCATGAGGACCACATGGTCCGGTGTGATGGTACCAGACTTTGACAAAAAAAAAAACAAGCTCTCGACTTAAGGAGGCGGAGATGTATTTGAATTGCGCAAATGAATCTTTGGAGTGGGCCGAGCGCGAGACGAGCCAAACGCTAACGGCATCTCGATGTGTTTCTTTCCACGTTGTAAATCTGATGTCAGTCTCATAATGACGGAGGCTCGCTTTTCCCCGTGGAAGCCGCCAGTGATATGCCGGGAATTTACGTGGAAAGGCTGACAATGACCGCACCGTGGCCCACTTGGAATTTTGGCGTGGTCGCATGAGTTGTGCGTGCACTGGTCCACATTTGGGCAACGGCGTTCTCCCAAACATGTTTATTAATGAAGCTCTCTGTGAGAACGTCAAGCAAAAAGACGCCAGCGCACCAGTGACAGATTGCGTTTGACTCGGCGGCTATTGCGTTTGGACAAGCATGACTTGTTTTGTGTCCCGCTAATTCCTGCTGACAGCATCCATGTGGCTAATGTATTTTCATGACGTAATCCTTAAAATCTATACGTCTAATCAATTAGCGCTGCGGTTTTGTTTTTCAGGGCAGCTTTAGCGGCAGGTCATTAGAAGCCAAAGTCAATAGGCGGGAAGGAGGGAGGGGGGGGAGGGAGGGAGGGAGGAAGGAAGGGAGAGCCGTCACGTGGATCACATTATAGCCACATTCTGAATGTGGAATAATACAATTCTCTAACCTTCCTTTTTTTTTGTACAGACATAAAGCAATAAATATGTAAACTCATTCAGTGCCATCGACAGTTATAGAAGTCAAAGATATGAACTGGGTTGGCAGTGAATGAGTTAATTGATGAATTGCTCACATGTGGTTCGCGTGCGTCAGGTGCAAAATAACAATTGAGTGGAGTTGAGGAGTCTGGCAAGGCCGCAGAGCAAGGCTGTCCGGCCGGGGCTGCCTTCCTCCACGCACCACGGATGATGCTGTTGTCTTTCAAGCCGGGCTCAACCACAGTACAGCTTCAACATCTGCAGCCTTGTCAACCGCAGGAAAGTTCAGATGATGAGCCAAGTCTTGTTAAAGCTAACATTCTGGAAATTCCCACTGCGGGTTCCCTGCGTCAGCGTTTTTCTAACACCAAAAGCAGGAGAATAAGGAAGAGGCCAGCTCCCATCTTCCCCGTGTCTCCTTGCGTATGTTGACACGTAGCCAAATTTCTGCCATTGAAGCCGCTGAGAAAAACGAGGAGCCGACACAAAAAGTGAAAGGAAAAAAAATCCCACGAAGTCTGAAATCCAGTGAACAACTTGCGACGAAGCAGATGAACACTTTCAGGATCAATTTTGCTCCCGACATCCTGTCGTGTTCTCACTACGCACCGATGCTGTTCAATGTGTCATTAGCTTAGCCAAAACCAACACGCTTGACAATAAACTGGGTGAAGAGAACCCAAGGAATAAAATGGGCCTGCTAACCGACCTGTGTTTGAGCAGCAGAGCCCTGAGCACGCAGGATCTGTCTTCAGCTCTAATTTGATCAGAGATGATCATGGTCTCCACCACCAAGTGGGCAATTCCCGGGAGAGAGTTCTGCTCCAGGTCCAGAAGGATGGCACCTTGGAAAGATCAGAGTCAGTTCAGACATAGCGGCCTTCTCAGTTTCCGAGCGCTCACCGGCACGATGGTCAGTAGTGACGTCCTTATACGGAAACATTGCTGTTGACTTATTTGATCAGCTGTTCACCGTCTACTCACATTCATACTTGGAGACAAAGAGTCTTCATTGAACCGAGCATGCGTGTTTGGGAAATGCGGTAGGAAGCCGGAGAAAGGCCACGCAAGCACGGTGCAGACAGAGTCCCTTTACCGTGCGTGATGGTGCGGCGAAGCTCCAGGAGGCTGCGAAATGACAGCGAAGCCACGTGAGGTTTGCCCCAGCGCTCCGTCTCCTCCTCCACATCCTCCTCAAACTTGATCCAGCGGGCGCGCTCCTTCCAACGCATTTCATGGTCCTTCTCCACAATCAGCTCGTTGAGCTCCACAAACAACTGCAATGTCACAAAACCACGCAAGTCGAGTCTTGCACCGGGCTATCGCTCCTTGCCTTAAGTCGCGACACAAAGGGCATCGCGGCTTTACCCATCCCTAGCAAAAACCTGATTGAGAGTGCCGCAAACCTCGTGAATCTTCTTGTCCGACGCTCGTTTCTTCATCTTCAGGCTGGACAGCGGCGTGGAACTGTTGCTGGTACGGCCCATCTGAAACCGGGACGACTTCTTGACTAAGTGGCGTCTCACCCCGGGGTTGTCTTCAAATCTGTGACCTGCAGGAAAAGCCGGACTTTTTCGTGAGAGCTCAACTTGCAAAGCGCCTTAT
The DNA here is from genome assembly GCF_024217435.2 of Syngnathus scovelli. Lineage (NCBI taxonomy): Eukaryota > Metazoa > Chordata > Actinopteri > Syngnathiformes > Syngnathidae > Syngnathus > Syngnathus scovelli. Next base: position 18,344,459 of record NC_090854.1, on the reverse strand, counting down.
TGGCATCATGCTGACTCCACCGTATATCGTGTTACTGATCGTACACTCTACGCATATTTGTAATACGATATTGTTTTTTTACATCAGCTGAGTTGTCAAGGAAATCCTTTCCTGGTCACTTCGGAAGCATTAACGCAAAAATGAGGATGGAAATAGTAGAATGGAACACAGCGATTGTCAATGAAATTTCTTTCCGCTCCAGCTGCGGCTGAGCCCAAAGCCAAACGGATGCCACCAGATCAATGGAAGGACGGGAAACGGCAGCAGCGGCCGAGGGCCTCGTCAATTCACTCGATACCGACGGGGCCCTCTGACATGCGGCCCGTAGCATTGTTTATCATCAGTGGAAACTCACATCCATTGATTTTGCGGCCAGAAATAGAATCAAAGGCTTGGCAAAAATGTTATGTTGGGACCCAAACAACTTACGGATGGAATCGTCCGGAGACCCCAGTTGAGTGTGAATGGACTCGAGCAAGTCATAGTCGTCAAAATCAAAGACAAACTCCTCAAAGTCTTCAAAGCCTTCCACGGCGCACAGCGAGCCTTGGCGCTCGCTCTGCCGCTGCCTCGGAGTGCCCGAGCCTTTGTGGACGCTGGAGCGCCGCTCGGATCCATCGCGCTTCTCCTCTTGTCCGTCCAGATCCGTCATCCCCGCGACTGGTACCTCCTGCGGTCCTCCTCGCTCCAGGTGGGCTTACTGCTCATCCAGGACCCGACGACTCTTTTCAAAGTCAAACCCGGGAGCCGGAAAAACGAGGACCTCTCCGGAGACGAGCGCGAGCGACACTGGCGAGGTTTCCCTTGGCCACGGCGGCAAAGGGCAGAAAAGGCGTGGTCTTCTTTGGAAGAACTGAATCGCATTGCCCCTGTTGTTTTGGGTTTCGTCCACAAGCTATTGATTCTGAGGCTGTGCCATAACGATCCATCCAGAGTGAATCAGAGTGGTGATGTTTTCATTGGTATAGTAGAGTAAACTCCAAGCTAGCGTTCCAGGACAAGAGAGCCAAGGCGAGCCTGCTGCCCAGAACAAAAACACCAAAACGCTGATGATGGAAGCATTCATTTGCCGGACATCTATGGCGTCTCCGTACGTGGCCTGTTTTGGTCCAGCTTATGTCAGATGAGATTGTCCCAAAAGATGATGCTTCTGTCTGAGTTGTGTTTAGGCCCGATTTGTCCCAATAATGGGATTTTTTTTACGGGTTCCCCAACCTGTATTTGTTTTGTCTAAATGACCATTGTAAAATGCTCTCCCATGTCCCTTCAGAAAGTCTCGGCTAAGATTTCTGAAACACAATCTTCACGTGTGTGGTTTGGACTGTGACATTCTGTTATTAGTCCCACACGGGGGAAATTCCGATATACAGCAGCCGGCCGGCCGGGCGGCTGACAGGAGTTTGAAAACAACGGCGCTGCCGTGAGAAGCTTTTCTGCCCTGAGACAATCGGAACACAGCGCAGACAACACGAGCAAAGCGCCCAAATGGTAGATCCCAGCCAAAGCACACGCACGGCCCGTCACCGTGAAGCATGGCCCGCCGGCAGCTGTGACTTGAGTGGCCCCGTTTCTACGCAGTCAATGATTACTCCAGTCTGGCAAAGCAGGAAAGGCCAGAGGCAGGGTCGCTGGTGAAGGGGAATCGACTGCGGGCTGAGTTAATGACTGCCCGCCACTAACGTTTTCCCTGTGCCTTGGTAATATGCAAGCTGGGCACCGCAATGGCCGATCCAAAACAAACGGGCCTCCGTTCCACCTCACTCACTTTTCATGTCATCCAAGTCGACGCTGGCCAACATCTGGGCCTCGGCTTCATCGGTCGGCACTTGTTGATAGACGGCCGTCTCGGTCGCCGTCATGCTGCCGATGCAAATGCGCTCCCTCAGGTCGTAGTTGCAACGCTGAGCGCCGGCGACGCGATGGTGGGCGGCCTTTCGACAGAACCAGCTCGGGGTGGCGGCGCCGGCGGACGACTCGCATCCCGGGCTCGTGCTGGGACAGAATGCCCGTCGGCGCTTTGGAAGGAAACCGACGAGCCGACTCGTACGTGAGCCGACCTACCTGTTGCGGGACTCCTTTGGCTCCTCATCCAGGTGCTCGATGACATCATGTCCTCCGGAGCGAAGCTTGCTAGAGATGGTGCCTTTCTGGGCCCGGCGCCGTTCTTCATTTTCCTTGTGGACGGAGGCGACTGGAAGAGCTTCGTCCAAGTGCTCTCGACTCTCCAAACTAAACTGAGAGCAAGCACAAGATGGGGGTGAGAGAGGTGCAGTGCGGGGCGGCAACCGAGCCCGACCGCGTAAATTCAAATCAAAATATTACCTGCGCGTCACCAGCCGCGGCCTCCCGCCTTTCCATTTCACACTCGGCCTCCTCCTCGTCGACCTCGTGGATGGTGGGCGTCTCATCGGAGGGCGGCAGGGACGTCTTTCTTTTCTTGCGTTTCTTTTTGCGCCTGCGCTCGGCGCCGCGCACCCTCTTGCGGAAGCATTGCGTTACGGGCAAGCGAGTGGAGAGGGGGTGATGGACGTGATGAATTGTGTGCCGGTGATCTGGATGCAGACAAACGACAACGATGGATTGGCCAAAATGTACAGGGTGCTTGGCAGCCATATCAAAATATTTGCTGTTCAAAGTCATCCTGACCTACTTTTAACTCATCCCACACATTTAAAGGGAATGAGAGGAGCCACTTTGACTCGAGTCATTTTGTCCACGCCCACAGCGGCGCAGTCCTCCCTCTCTCACACGTTCTCACAATTGAGGACGACCTCACATATCTTCCAAGGCCATTCATGTGAACACAAGCTCAAATGCATAACAGCGAATGGACCGCAACGCGGTGCAAGGTGTACCCACACTCAAAATCTTTTTCCGTGTAGTGCGGGCCCATCCGGTCTCCACTTGTGGATGCCGAATCACTGATGACGTCAGCAAAGTATTGGACAGACAGCGCTTTCTCCCAGTCGTCCCCCTCCCCTTGTTTCTGCTGAACAGACGATGATTCTTCCTCATTGTCTCCATCGTCCCTCATCTGCAAAAAAACAAAAAAAGCAAGTCTCAATGTTTAGTGCAACAGCACCATCTGCTGTAGAATGGTTTTGGAAAGATGAAGCCATTTCTGTTTCTTTCTGAGCTTTTTCATCACAAACTGAAAAGAGCAACTTTATGGATGCCCAATAACGACCCAGGCTAAAGTTATTTCTTCTCCCATACGTACAAAGTTTGTCCTGGAGCAGAGATGTTCCACCTGAGCACAATCTGCTTCCTTGTATCAATTGAGGTATGCTTTTAATGCCATAAGGCATTTGAGCAAGAATGCAAAAATGGTTGGGGGCGCTCGTGGCTTATTGCAAGTGGCTTCGCAGCATAACGTGACGACACAGCTCCTCGGCAACGTCAACGCATGTTTCCGGCCTGCCGCAGCAGAGCAAGCAACAATGAGCGTGAACGCATGGAAGAAGAGGGAGCATGAAAATGACTAATGCGCTCGGCTCCACGGTGGCCTCCGGAGACGATGACGGCTGGTGGGTGGGGGCGCTGTCTCTGGACAAAACGTGAGTGGCTTTTGATAGGTCAAGTGGCTCTGGGCCACGGACGAGACCCTCTGCCTGCCATTGGTTCCAGGATGCTGTGACTGAGTCCTCCTCCTAATGCTCTCATATTTCTCCACTCCATTGAGTCCTAATGACCGGTGGGATGAAGGGACGGGATGCCTTGAAATACGCGAGCAAGGCATTAAAAGCCAGAAACCCGCTTGCCAATGTTTTGGGGGTGGGTCTCAAAGTTTTTGGGTGCAGGGATGCCTCCAGGCCTCCGCTCTTGTTGCCTGGACACTTTGGCCTTCAGCGTGCTCATTCAGATTCCCGTCAGGCCATCAGGCTTGACCATTGCACGGCTTGCTTGCTTGCTTCCTTCCTCTTTGGCTGCTTTTGTAGTTGAGCACTTTCTTGGATGAAGGAGAAACCAAAAAAGAAGGTGGAGAGGGAAAACCAAGCAAGTCGCAAAATGGCAAAAGGAAAAACCTCAGCACACCAAAGCGCTCCGGTTAAAGGTGTTCCTTCTTTAGTGCGTGTTGCTCAAGACTCGAAGCTTGGGGTCCATTTGGAATCCTTTTGTCTTCATTTCCGTGGCAGATGGCTCAACTCTGGCAACTAAAACTAACACGGCTCTCACTTAGAGCTGAGGAGGAAAAGCCGGTCACGAGGTGTCAATTGGGACACGGGCGCTCAATGTGTGCGTGCGTGTGTTGCTACACACGTCTTATGCGGTCCAACAGGTGAATGTGAGCTTTGGCAGCAAATCGAACATGATTTTGTTCATTTGTGATTTTTTTTTTTTTTTTTTTTTTTTTTTTAGTGGTGTACCCACATCATGATTGCTTCTTGTCACGTCGGCGGAACATTTGCACTCGGCTTTGCATGATCACAAGCAAGTAACAGCTCCAAACTTGTTTGCACGATCATCTGTGCACATTTGTGGAGCATCTTCAACTTCAAATTGTTGAGCTTATTCAGCACACGGACAAAGCAATTTGATTTGTTGATAGTGAAGACTGATTTTTTTCCCCATTGTTTCAATGTAACATTAAATTTAGTTTGAAATCCTTAGCGCTCAAGTTGAGCGTCTGCTTTTCAGCATTCACACTTTTGGAGTCGCATCTCGAATGTTACCTGATGCAGGCTGATCAAAACATCAATGTCAGGAGCACGACCGCCCGTCGCCATGGGTTTTGGCCCTCTGCCTTGTTTGTGACCAGGGCCCCGAGGTCCGCCAGGAGTCGGCTACTGTCGCAGGGGCGCTGCCGGATGGGGGACGAGAGGGCTGACGGGAAGCTGAGGGAGGGTGGCGGCGGCGGCGGCGGCGTTCAGCCCTTCTCTTTCACTAACGGGCACCCAGGAAGCCTTGGGCCTGGCATCACCTACGCGACAGATCCACACCAAGTCATGATTTACATTGTGCTGCCTCTGTACAATGTGCCACGCCTCATTGTTGATGACACAGCCAAAATGGAAGGTGCATGGAAGGCAAGACAGACAAATGCAAAGGGTGCCATGGGGAATAAAATCACCTGAAATATTCAATCTAGATGTCACTAGTAAGTTCGCCATGTCGATTCCATCAAGCCAATCAAAAAAATTCTATAAATGTTTTTTTTTTTTTAATTGCAATTTGTAGGCAGTGCTTGAAATAATAGTGCGGAAAATCTTCTGCCCTGAAAGGACGGGGGACAGAGATCACGGCGGCATCCCTGGCTCGCGGTGACCCACTTTTATTTGGACCTGCTGTTTTCCCCAGTGTCACAGAACAGTCTCACTTGCTATGAGCTCAGCTTTCTTTTCTCTTTTGCTCCCCATGAGACATTTACAGCCACTTGACTGCACAAATACACAAAGCATTCACATGGACACGTGACAATTTAGTTGTCCCACTTATGGATGTTGACGTTTATTGGAGATGGGCTGCATTTGAAAAGAAACACAGATGAAGTCTTTCTACTCGCAGCACTATTCAAAGTCATTTCCCACTTTAGAAGCGGTTGAAATGAAAGGTTATTTTGGGCTGGTTTGTCTCATGCAAATGAAGAGGACATCTTTTGTTACCGTGGCAACCGAGGCTTGCTCCATCGTAGTTGACTTTTTAGCATGGGGGATTTCTTTCTTAGACTTAAATTGCGAGTTATTGACTATTTTGCAGCGATTCTATTTCTACACCGGCTATTATTGCTCGCGTTGCAATCAGACCAAGATGGAATGAAAATATCCAAAGATTGGCATTATTTCGCATTGAACAAAAAAAAAAAAAAAGGTAATGCAAATTGCAACTGTCAATGAATGTGTGTGTAGAGTAAACCGGGTTAGCTACTTGAATATAGTTGTAATCCATATCGGGTGCTTTGGATGACAAAAATAGTGATGATAAAAATAGAACAAATCCACAAATAAAATCATGCAGCCGAAGAATGTAGAACGTGAGCACGGCGAGCTGAGAAAAATACCCGCGTGAGCCTTTTCAAACACACATATAACAAATACAACACAAACGTGGTCGCCACTTCACGAATGAGACACACAACACAAGACACATACATGTTGGATTATTTCCTGATGTACTTCTAAAAGGATTTGTCATCATCCCACGACGGACGACAGGTGTCGTCAACGTCCGTGTCCTTGTGCACAACGACAACAACATCCATCCATCCATCTAGCCAGCCAGCCTCTCAGCCAGCCCGCCAGCCTCGCAGCATCACTCCGGCATCGTCCTCATTCCTGCCGAGTCATGACGACATCATGCGTGTGTGTGCGTGTGACCTTGCAGCCACCCCAGCGACACACGCGCGACTTGCAGCAAGCGATGCTTTTTTTTTTTTCCTCGCCGATATTTTGCTACACGGATGAACGTCGCCAGCTTTTTGGAGGCGGATGCCCGCTCGCAATAACGACGCGCGATGCAAGCTGAAGAAAGACAAACCTGCAAGGACGCCCTCACTTATCGCGCGTTTGCAAACATGCATCGGTCCTTCTGCAAAAATATTGCTTTGATTTTTCACCCCCCGCCCCCGTTCATGCATTAGGGGGAAAAAACGCGACTCAGCATCCTATTCCTCCTCCAGCGTGCACGCGAGCACGCCTTCGCCTTCATACCTGGGGCAATTGCACGGCAATCCGGGAAAAAACACAAAGTTAAGTCCTCGGTCCTCGAGAACACGCCAAGTGTTTTTTTGGATGGGTTTGAAAAAAAAAAAAAAAAAGATTCTCCTCGTGACCACGTGACTGTGGAGGACAACCTTGCTCAAGTGCTGCATGGACAACATGCAAGGAAGCATACGCACGACAGCACACCATTAGGCGTCGTCGGCTGACCATACCTGAAACATAAGCTACATTTTCCTGCTCGCTGGCACCATGCTTTGAACTTGTCTTTTTGTTTCCAATTTGCAAATGTTCTTTTTCAGCCAAGGAAAATAATTTTCGCTCTAAAAGTTCCCCTGCTTTGCTGAATTCTTGCTATAAATTTGGCACCGAGTTCATTTGTGATTCTGAAACATGCAAGTCTTCTAGCTTTAGATCTCATTAGGTTCCTTTGACTCCGAACAAAAGAGAGGTCTTGTGATGAAATCGCAAGCAAGCAAGCAAACAAACAAACAAAATGTTCAGAGCAAATGACATTTCTTCATGTTGCCGCTAGAGAGCAGCCTAACTTCAAATATAAATCGATACAGTGAACAAGCTGGGCCATCAAATGTGCAGGGCTTTACTTCAATCTAGCAAAGAATCTCAACCAAACTCCTGGGAAAGGACACATTTGGACTAGGTGGAAAAAAACTCCAATTTGTGTCCATTGGAGGTGAAAACAAGTGTTGTTGTCGAAAAGCTGATTGTGTTTAAAATCAGACACAAACACTCGACAGCTGGCTGGCTGGCTGGCTGCTCAGATGGGAGGAATGTTTTCCTATTGGCCTTCTTCAACATTGAAAGAAGAAAAGGTGAGCTTCCGTGTGCGGAACAATGTCTGATATTTTGTACTCGGTAATGTATTTGATGTTTCACTCCAAGACAACAACCTGTACAAAAGCATTGGGTGTAACTTCTTTTGCAACCATAAATATTAGCCTGTCAAGTGATTACAGGCCTCTTCGTAGGAAACGGCCCCTCAAGCCCACTGCCATATTTTTGTGTCTTAACTGAGCTTGGGCACCTTTCTGCACATTTTCCCGTTCAGACTTGTGACACACCTACAGTGCATGACCTGGAAATTTGCGCTCACCCTTCAAAAGGGCGAGACTGGTTGAACACTGAGGCCGGCTGTAAATCATGGAGCGTTCGTTCACATTTCCTCACACGTGCTCGGCTTTAGAGAATATGACAGCATTTCAAAATGAAAGAGCTTCTGTGTGCAGAAGATGAAGTCATGTCATCGGAATACTATCGCGAGGAAAAGGGCCGTGGCCCGCTGTTTGCTATCAGCCATCAGCTTTTTCTCACGGGCCGCCGTTCGCTATCAGCCCGCAGCTTTTTCTCGTGAAAATGTTCAAAAATACAACACAGATTGTCCTTTCTCTTGAACCGCTGCACTCTTATCAGGCGTCCTTCACCTGGCCGAGGCAAGTGGAGACTCGCAGCTTTTGAAAGGGGGAGGCACGGCGAGGCCTTCCCCTTCCACTTTTCTACAGATGATGGATTACCTCGTCAAATAATCATCTCATTCCGTTAGAAGGCGTATTTCGGGCGGAGCATATGTTCGGCCCCTTCTCAGAGCGCATGGCGAATGATACGATGTCGAAAGTAAACATGGCTGGAGGGAAGAGCGCAAATGATGAAAATCAGAACTCCGGGGAGCTCGCTTTGACCCACTTCTTAAAGGAACAGTTGCACAATACAAATGGGACGAGGCTGTGGTGGAAGCTGAGCGCCAAACAATGTGAAGAAAGCAGCCGCGCTTCTCTGGAGGAAAATGAAGGGGCAGCTGCAAGCCAGGACCGGCGAGCTTCCCCTGTCCGTCCGTCCGTCCGTCCGTCTGTCCCAACATCATCGAGCGCACAGCTTTGCCCTCCCAACCTTTTCTGCCCCTTGGCCAGCACTTGAGGCCATGACTCAGCACTTTTAAGGGTTAAATTGATTCAAAGTGGGGGATTCCAGGCCAGTTGCATCGACAGGAAATAACGATAATGACTCTGCCAGTCCCAGTCTGGGGGGGGGGGCGGAGCAATGAGGTCATTGTTTGACTTGAGCTTCAGTGTACATTCGCTGCGCACCAAGGCCATCTTGAAGAGCCACAAAAGCAGATAGATTTGTCACCGAGACATTTAAATATTGTTGATCAACGACACATACCAAGACAAAATCGTCTATCATTGTTGTCTATAATAATGTTTTGGGTGTGTGTGTGCAAATTAAAAAAAGTAAATAAATAAATATATATTTTAAAATAACTAAATAAATGAATAAATAAAAATAAAAAGTAAAAAAGAGGAGGCTGGCTTTGAAGGAACGAGCGAGCATCTTGACTCGTGGAGCAACCCACTTTCGCAGCAAACAAGTCCGTACCCGATAAGAAAGCTGAGCTCCATGAATTAATGTGGAGGAAGCCGAACACGCTGCCGGTGAAATCAAAAGATAAGCGGCAGGCACACGCGCGACACGGCAGGCGCTGTTCCTGATCCTTCCTTCCTTCCTTGCTTCCTTCCCGGGAGCAACTGCAAGAGTTCTGCAAATAGGAGCTGTCGTGACTCGTGCATCTGCCATCTGCCTCAGGTCACCTTTGCTTGCCCATCACTCACTCAGCTCGGCGACCACGGCGACTTTCAGCTCTCTCGTAACGGTCCTGTGGTGAAAAAAAAAGCATTACGGCTGAGGGTGGAAGAGATTCAGGTCTGGCAGCTGGGCTTCAAGTTATGTTTTTGAGCCCCTGCCAATGATAAGGCGTCATTTGGTTGACTCCTTTTTGTACAGAAGCGGCTTTGTGTTTTAGCGCTGAGCAATGTGCTGGGATATAACAGTCAGGACCCCCCCCCCCCCCCCCCCCCCCCCCCCCATCCTTGGCTGTGGAAACCAAGAAGGCGAAATCCAACCAATAAAGATGTGGCATCACTAGAGGACGCCATTGCTAGCCACGCTCTGAGTCACTCCAATAAATAATAATGCTCCACATTTTGTACTTCCAGACTTGGGCTGACCTCATCTCCTTCACTATAGACTGTAAGACGAGACGGCGTTATTCCAAAAGCTCTGGACATTTTCTGCCTCCGTTTGCAGAATTGCTTCCAAGCTTGCGGTTAACGGCGCTCGGAGGCCTTCTGCATTTGCTACGCCACCGCCATTTTCAACCGAGTGAACTAAAATGTCTCAGCTGAGAGCTTTGCAATTGGTTAAAGCTGAGCTTTGCAATTGGTTAAAGCTGAACTTTGACTGGGTTTGCCATGGCCTAGATCAAATGATTCAGTCCTTCAAGCAATTTGTCTTTGGCACTCAATGGCAATGATCATTTTCCTCACATTCCCGTCCATTTCAGAAAAAGGGAGACAGCCAATTATCAGTCAAACTTGGTAGGAACCTTCTGCTTTTCAAGTTGGTCAGGGGCCATTGGACCAAGCCAATCGCTCGCCAGGATGTTGGCAGCTGTCACTCTCCAACAGCGAACTTGACAAATGAAGTACTTCCGACACGAGGCGGGCGGTCACGTGTTCAACTCCGCAAGACGGTCCCAGAAACTTTAATGACCATCCTCTCGTCCCCTCATGTGCCTCCCAACTCTTCTGTCTATAAAGTAAACAAGTCCGGCTGGCCGAGGCAAGACTCCCCCCCCCACAAAGATAGCTGGCTAATGACTCATGCGCCGTGGCCTCAGTCCTCCTCACATTTTCCACAAGGTGAAAATGATTTCCTCTCGACCGTGTCGAAGCAAACCCACCGGTGGTGGAATTGCGGCCCAAATTTGCAGGAATACCCACGAGTGGCATAATCGCGTCGACCTTATTCCGCTACGGGTTCGGTGGCAAACTCAGAACACAAATTTCAATGCGGTGCTGTGACTTTTCCGCCAGTGGCTTGACAACAAGTGGCCCAATGGACTCTTTTTGCTTTTCCATTTCTTCCACTCTGGCTCGGAGGAGCTTCCCGAGTGTGTGACTGATGACTGCAGTCGTTTGGCTATGCGTGATCATTTGTCACCCGTAGCGGCATTCCTCTTTGTTGCCGGGACTTGTTTGGTTAACTTTCCAGCGCTCTAATCGAGCTGCCGGAATCGCTACGAGTAGGAACGGCAAGCGAGCCAAGATGCAAATGTCTTTTTATGGAGCTGTCTAAAATGCCTTTGGGAGAACTTGATGAGTTTTACTTCACGGCAAAGAGGAAGACCTAAAGACAGAAACAGGAAGTGGATGTCCATGAGCAAGAATCATGTGAATTTGGTGCTTGCCAAGACGTCGGCAGGCGACAGCATCACTGACAAAAAACTGTAAACACGTTTGATTTGCCTCGCACTGACTCTTCTTGTTTTCCCAACTGGTGTTTTGTTTCGGTCTCCGTTTTATGGGCCTCGAGCGTCTTGTTGCGCTTGTTGGGTTGAGTTGGGAGCAAGATGACTTGAGCAGATGAGAAAGCGCATGTTGGGAAATGACATCCTTGGCAGTCAGTGAAACATGCAAGGATTGGGAACGCGATGGCCCGAGCTTCCTTCAGGAAGTCACGGCTTACGCTCTCTCCAGCTCTTCCGATATTTGCTAGCATGAGACAATCAAGTCGTAGACAACATTTTGCTAGTAAGCAAAGCAAGCTAGCAAGGGGACAGTGCAGTCACGCGTGAATATGTGACGGAGCAAGATGGTGCGCCGACTTTCTGAACCCGGCTCCTGACTTGTTTGCGAGGACCTGACTCGACTTGTCATTTCGCGGTGCTTTGCCTCGCTTAATATTTGCTACAGTAACGTGGTGCCTCGGAGTGTTTTCAACCAAATCTGGGAATTTTGCAGTCGAAGATTGGATCAGGTCACAGGAAGCGGAGCCCACGTGGTCAGTGGCGACCTTGAAATTTGGATTCCTCCATGCCGACCACCCACCCTGATGGCCACCCGCAGTAACGATCTTTGTCCGTCCAAAGATGACCTTTCACGGAGAGCCCGACTCACCAGTTGGCGTGTTTGCTAGCGGATTGCGCCCGTAAATGCTATTCTTGGTTTTATGGCCGCCCAAAGAGAATAAAAGCTCGTCGTTTGATGCAGTCGAATGCAAGTGTTTTTACGATTGCGTACAGACGACACTTGTGGCTTGTTCACATCTGAAATTGTCCCCATTAAATTAGGGGAGGGGAGTCGGGGGAAGGGGGTGGCCGTCATTATTTGGAGACCTTAGCTCCCTTGTCGCGTCTGTTCCTCAGCAACAGTGAAAATGTTTCCAGGTCAGTTTAAGTCATGTTCATGCCATCCAAACGTCACACGCGGCTGGCTCTTTCTTTCAACTCCATGGTTCACCCGTTTCATTCAAATTTGTCAAATGAGCAATTTCATACTGGGCGACAAATAAAACTACAAAACGATTGTTTTGTCACTCCTGAAAAGTGAATCACAAATGCTCCTGAAGGTGTTGAGCACAAAGAAGGCTCGGAAAGTTGTGAACACGGCTGTAGTGCCAGAGGGATGGGATGGGACGGGACGGGATGGGATGGAACGACATGGGATAGGATGGAACGGCAGAGGGCTGACAAAAGGGGGAGGAAAATTAGGCTGGCCAGCATTCTTCTCATTTAAAGCTGTAACTACAGAAGAAGAAAAAAAAAAAAGAAAAGAAGGGAAGGAACGGGAAGGGAGCACTCAGGCAGTCTGGGTTGGGTCTGCTCGCCGCTTACAAGGAGAGAGGCTGCTTGCTATTCATGCAGTCATAAGCTCATCTCTTTCTTCTCCCCTTTTTCTTTTCTCCCCTTTTCCCCCTTTTTTCGCTCATGATGGACTTTGTGCATTTGAGGACTTTCCTTTTTTTGCTGCTCTCCAGCGCTCAGGTTTTGATTGTTACAAGCCAGGATGATGGTAAGTAAAGTGATGCCCCCCCCCCCCCACCCCGCACTGTTTATTTGATCTTCCGATTGCTGTGCTGCTGAAAAAGCTGAGTGCTGTTCTTGTTTTCATGTCAAACAAGACCTTTGGCGCTGCTTTCAATGCAGGGCGACCCGCTTGGCCGCAGGAGATGCTCGGGGGATGCGTTGTGTCGGATGAGCTGTGAAAAAGTTGTTGTTTTTTCCCAGTTCTCGGGGTCGGACATTAGGAGATGTCCGAGATGAGCGTGTGAGCAAATGTGGACATCTGTCAGTAATTGCAAGTGAAGAAGGAAACAAGCACCTTTGCGGTTTTCCATGACTCTTGCACAACTTGCATCATTGGAACATTCATTCTGTCTTACCACAAGCCCGCAGCCCCCCACCCCTCCAGCAGCCCCCCTCCCCACCATTGCGCTACATTGTACATCTGCAAAGACAATTTCATTGCTAAGGCGTCGGGGAGGGAACATGGACTCGCTGCTATGTTAATTTGGGGCAGATGTGAAGGAAGGGACTTGAGGATTGGGGGAGGCGTGGGGGCGGGGTGGGAACGTTGGGGGAGAAGATGGGCCGGAGTCTCTGAGTCACGGGAAGGCCCAAGAGGACTGGGGCGTTGAGTTGGGGCGTCTGTTAAAATCTCTAGGTGGGGGTGGAACACCTGAGTGTGCTTGTTTTAGCTGACCTGTGCTTTTTTTTTTCTCCTCAGTAGTAGAATGAGATCTCATGACGTCGTCACACAGTGATGATGTCACTTGGTTAATTTTTTTTTTTAATGAAGTTCTCGTTAACTGAATCTGTTTTCGCACAATGCTGATGATAGAGCGCCACCTTGTGGTAAATGTAGGCTATTATGGATATTTGGAACGAAATGTAGCCCTTTTGAATTATTTTAGCTGTGGAGGTGCTGCTGTTAGAATATTTGTGTAGACTAGCCATCAAGCTAGCTCTTCACTGGGAAACAATCCAAAGCACAAATGTAGAAAATCACATTTCAGTGGATGGCTCCTTTCCTGGACTTTTTCCTAACCTTGTAGGACAACTGGCTCTTGAAGTAATCCTTCCACAGACACGGTGGAGATCTCTAGTGCGTCTTTTTTCTCCAAAAGGAAAATATGTTTCATCTCTTTAACTTGAACTCATTATTGGATGGCAATACTGCCAGTTCACGAGAAGAAAGATCAAGAAACGGTGACGAAACTTTTGAGATGGAAAAGTGCAGCGCGTGCGGTCGGCCGTCGATGAGGCCCGCATTGCTGCAAGCTGACACGTTTCTGTCCAAATCGTTTTTGGCAGAAAAGTCAATCCAGGAAAAAAAAAAAAAAAAGAAAAAGAAATTGTCAGGAGGGCAACGGGTTTGCTGGAAAGATATGTGAGAACCTGGCGGGATGCTTTGAAGGTCCAGCTCACGTTAGTGCGCTTACATGGTGCTGGATGGAAGTCAGATGCGTGCACGTGTGGACAGATTGCTTGCACGTGATTTTTTTTTTTTTGTTTGGATGAGGGCTTCTCAAATTTTTTTGAGAAACGCTTCTCCTCATAATCCAAATGCCAAATGCAAATAACTACTAAAGAGCTCAACCAAAAGAGCTTCATTTAATATTCACGTTGACGTCTCCTCTCAGAGAATGAAACGGCTCAAAACTGCTTTTCCAAATCAACGAAATGCACATGAGCTCATTTTTTGGGGCTTTTGCAAATTGTTTCCAGTTGTTTTTCCGCCACAATCGCGCCGCTTTTCACGGTCCAAACGGCAGAACTGGAGCGGGTCGGCAGACGGCTTCCATTAAAAGCACACGCTGCATTTTTCAGACACGTTTCTCGACGGGGGTCTCGTTGCACACTTTGGCCTCGGGGTCTTCGTTCCAAAGGGGCCACGTTAGTCGAGGTGTCGCTCAGCTCGGCTCGTCTCGTCTCTTCTCTTCTTGGCGGCCGAAGCGACCGACGTGAGGAGCGTCGCTTGACGGGAACCAAATGATTGCAGTCAGCAAATGGAGGCCGGGGCGGAGGGGGGAGCGGGGAGCGGGGGTGACGGGGGTAGAACTTGAGAAGCGATGCTTTCCAGATGTTCAAACTCGCCGCTTTGGCCCTATTTGGAAAATATTAGCAAAGGAAAGGGCCCCCGTCGCCGGGCAGATATGCGGAAGGGCAACTTGAAATGGAGCGTTTCAACCCACGCATGACGGACGGACAGACGAGCTGTCTGAGGCATCGTCCGTTTTGGTTGGCCTTGACATGCTACTCTCCAAAACTGCCACCAACAATCTAAATGCCACATTTTCTTTTCTTTTCTTCCCACTGCAAAATGTTGATGAACGGAAACCAATCAGGACATGATAGATTTGAACGCGTCACTGCGTTGTCATAGCAACAAGCGGCGTGAGCGTAATTGTTCTTCCCAGCAAGGCATGGCATCAGACGTTCACGACTTTATGGCAGTCAATCAGAACAAGTCAAGCTCACTTTGACGAGAGCCGCAAAGTGGTGAGCGGAGGCCGTAATTGCAGGTTGCGGGAGTCCGAGCGAGGTCGCGCCGGCCGCCGAAGCTTTGCAATGCGGTCCGTGTGTTTGGGCTCTGCGGCATGTTGGACAGACACCTTTTATGTTCTCTCACCAATGTGAAGAGATTCTGTTCTTTCATCCAACGCCGTCTAGGGTCTTGTAACATGGATTTTGCAATGGAATCCCATTTTGTTCTTGGCTTGACGTTAGCGTTGCTTCAAATGTCTTTCGCAAATCCACCCAAAGGTTCCGCTTGCCGGTGTTTCCCTCTCTGTCGTTTGACAGAAATGCAGATGTTCCCGTTTGTCGGTCGGCCGAACACCTGCAAAAGCCATTGGAAGCGCTTTCGGCCTGAGGGTTCCCCCGTTTCAAGCTGACGTCTTTGCGAGACCTATAAAAAGCAACGCATCCACGTCAGTCTTGTGTTTGACCCATCAAAGTTGTAAGCTATGACATTTCTGAATCCAATTCCAAGGCCTTAGCCTATTGTTATTATTTTGGGGAAGGTCCTCGTGTCCTTGTGTGTAAAACATGTTGCTATTACCCGACACGTTTCAAAGGTGGCGTGAATCCAAAAAGCATGCCTTGTCTTTCAGTTATTTGAGCACAGTCTCCCATATTGGGGTGCAACGCCGGCGCTCTGGAACGACATTGTTGGGCCTGGCTGCTCACTATGACCCGGTTCAATTATCGATTCCCATAATTTGGAGCTCGTGTCTTTGTTTTAATAATCGTTTTTCTTTTATGTTTCCGATACTTTTGGACGGTGGAACGAGCGCATGGGTCAAACGGACCCATGGCCATTATTGACATTCCTGAGGAAGGGGCATTCATCTCTATTTTTGACACACTGTTCTGAACTTGTTCTGTCCTTTCCTCTGGCTGTTTCATGTGTTACAATTTAACGTAAACAACAGAAAGAGTTGCTGAGGGGCTTTATTGGTGACTGCGTCCGCCACGAGCGGAGCCTTGCCACGGCCCACGCAGATGTGCATGACATGTTGTGTAAAGTATGCGAGTGTTGGAGACGAGGGGAGGGGAGGGGAGAGTAGGGGAAGGGGTAGGGCGGGGCTTCCAACAAGCGCTGCAACTCCTCTGCATTCACACAGCCTGGAAACTGTTGATATGAGTTGAGTTTATTGTCATAAAACAAGGAGCATTAAACCTTGTGTAATTCAACCAATCACATGGCATCCATCGCCTTAGTCATGAGCGTTTAGCTTAAATAATGCTTATCGCCATAGATGGGCTAACAAATGACATTGTTGTCGGGCTCTTGGAAATGGCCGTCTCCTTGTTGTTGAACGAAGGCGGCGTGAAGGCAAAGCGTGCGCTTGCTGTTTTCTTTGCAGATGATACGCAATCCCCTTGAGCGTGTCGACTTTTGTCGCCCGTAACAATAGCAAGGCTGAGCTCGGATAAGAAGAATTCAATAAACATCGTCTGATCATTTCGGCCTTCCGACAAACATTGTCCGAGCACGGCAAACGACTCGTACTTGCTTGACTCGAGCGTCAATCATTACGTCGTGTGACGTAAGCTGGTATGCTGTGTCGGTTAGCTCCTGTAAAGTGAATGACAAAATACAAACATGTGAATGTAATCTCATGCTTGCCAGTGGCCCAGCATTCCTGGCCTGGGGGGGAGCGTACAATACCATGCAGTGCATAGGAGCACTAGCAGCTGCATTTCTTTCTCACAACTGTAACAAAATGGAGACATTTGTAGACTTTTTCATTTCAGGCAAGCCACCATTCCTCCTGCCAGTCACAACACCTCTCGCACCCTGCAACAACTGTCACGGCTGGCGGATTTATCTTTCCAGTTTTCTTTCTCCCTCCAAAGAAAATGATTCTTAGAGGAGGGCTCATAAATCTACACCAGCATTCCTATGGAATTCAATCGGTCTTTGAGTTTGTGAGCTGACGCCAAACCAATAGATGGCTGGCCACGCAAACCCGTCTAACGTTGTAAAAACGTCTCTCCGGCAAGGCACCATCTTGGCAAACCGGATCGAGAATGGCCATTCGTAAACAGTGACATTTTGGAGAAGGGGTTGGGGGCAGCCTGAACATGTACGCTGTCCACCGTTTTAACTTTCCTAGCACACAGCTCCTCCCTTTCTGGAAAACGTCAACTTTTGTTTGGAGAGGCCAAGCGGAGGAGCGTGTTGAAACCTCGGCCGCTAAGCCTTATCAACAGCCAGTAATGCGGCGGCAAATCCTCAACGCATTACAAAGCTAAACAGGCCAGAGCAGAGCCTTAAAACAAAGCAGCCGCTTGAGCAAATGGCGGCAAACGGGGTCGCTTTTGGCTTTGTCTGGCATGATTTGTACTCAGGTTGCGAGGCCAGCCAAGATAGAAGCGACTTTTAGTGCACGAAAAGTCGCCAGACCCAGGTCGTGCTCCCGACTCCGTGTTTTGTTTGACGCTGAGAGGAAAATGGCTCCTCTGTGAGCTGCCTGGTGGAAAATCCACATCACGCTGACACATGGATGGTTTTTTATTCTTTGTCATTAGCGAGCTGTGCTTCGTACGTTTATGGAAAAGTGAGGGACACGGGCGGGGGGGCGGAACATCTCGCTCTTCCAGACTTGCGGTCGGGCTTTTGAGACCCCACTGAAAACCGCGAGGCGCTTCCGTGAAATATGCACTGTTGTGGAGTGAGAATCTCCATATGCTAAGAATCTCTGACAGGCTAAAATCCCTTGATTGGAAGATTTGTCCACACCTGCAACACACAAAAAAATGATTGATGAAGATTTTTCATTTTTTAATCATAGACTCCCATTCAGTGCACGTAACGGACGGGCCTTAATTGCCACGCGTTACGTTCTTATCATGTCGAGGCACGAGGAGCTCAAATTCCATTTGCATTCACATTCTCGGATACGGCTTTCCTTTTTTCGTATTCAGCTGGAAATGTTTCAGTCGGTAAACGGCTGCTGTAACCGTGAGCACTTATTTGAACACCGGAATGTAAAAATCGGATTGTTTTGCTTGTGCATGCTAAAAGCATTGGCTGCTTTAAGAACAAGCCAGGCAACTTTGCTCTCCCAGTGGTGGTCTGGCAAGACTTACCTGCAGCTGAGCTGCCCCCTGCTGTTTGGGGGCTGGAGTGGTGATTTGTTTGATAGCTGGACATTGTGGTCTTTTGATTGTCCACAATATATTGGGAACATATATTTTGCAAGGAGATAGCAAAGTGTCATCAGAGTCGTGCTTTGTGCTGGCAAAAAAAATCCCAAAGTGCTTTTTCTTCAAAGACGGCAATGTTCGGTGGTGAACGCTTGAGCAGGTTTTCTCTAGTGTGCTTCAATGAGTTCAGTTCAGAGACGAATCCTCAGGAGGAAATGATGTCATGTCTAACAACTGGGAGAACATTTTCCAGAAGCTTATTTTCCATCATGTTTGTAGCGTCAGGTTCCGCCTGTTTTACCTGAGCATGGGTGCTAAAACCTTTTGCTTGGTTATTGTCTTTGTTTGTCATTTGAGGGAAATTCAGCATGTTTGCATTCTTTGCTATTGTAAAAGACAGCAGCTGAGTTGCTGCAGGCTTGACGTTGACAACTTTCACCAGTGACCCATTTCGTGCTACTCTGTGCTAACGCTGCATCTTCGCTTACCTTTTTGCCTCTGACGTGACAGTGATTGAGCTCCAACATGGTAGAAATTTGACACGTACTTGGCTGTTAATCAATGCGACGTCTTGAAATGATGGAACGTCCCTCCTGATACCCAACTGCTTGCATGCAAGCAATAAAAATGCCAATTTCCTCTTTATGTGACAAATAAATAGGAAGTTAGTTTGAGCATTCGGAGGCTTTTCAAATGGCACGATCGTCCTCTCGCAAGCCA
This sequence comes from Syngnathus scovelli, assembly GCF_024217435.2. Classification (NCBI taxonomy): domain Eukaryota; kingdom Metazoa; phylum Chordata; class Actinopteri; order Syngnathiformes; family Syngnathidae; genus Syngnathus; species Syngnathus scovelli. The sequence goes on along the minus strand of NC_090854.1, from coordinate 18,325,571 downwards.
GCGGCTCCAACAAGGCCTTTCCTGTGCTCCTAGGAGGCGATGGCAGCTGCAAAGCAGATGGCCAAGTGTTCCCCAACAGGGACATCTGGAAGCCGGAGCCCTGCCGACTCTGCGTCTGCGACAACGGCCAGGTCCTCTGCGACAACATCCAGTGCGAGGAGCTGAGCAACTGTGAGAAGGTGGTCGTCCCCGAGGGAGAGTGCTGTCCCATTTGCCAGAGTGAAACCCCCAGCCGTGGCGGCGGCGGCGGCGGTGGCGGCGGCTCGTATGGTGAGAGACAGTCAACCTGAAAATAATCATGACTATTTATCCAAATAATTTTGTCTCAGTTTCAGTTCAAATAGAGCATTGTGGCAATGTAAAATTGCTCTGTCCCATTCACGTACTTGTCGCTTCTTACACAAACAATGCATTCATGGAAAACTACTAACGTATGCTTTTGTTTTATCTGTAGGTGGGGGCAGAGGTTACCAGGTAGGTAACGGCATTTACACAAGTGTAGCACACATTTGGTCTGCTTGATTGGTCTCATCTGTCTGTCTGTGATCGCAGGGGCAGAAAGGAGAGCCTGGTGAGGTCCCAATCGTGAGTATGGTCTTTGTTTAACACGTCACCTCAAACCATAAAGAAAAACAAAGCCAATTCTAACTGGGAGTATCTGCAGGTGACTGGAATCCGAGGTCGTCCTGGACCTATGGTGAGAATCTTGGCAATAGGCTACAGACGGTACACACACTGCAAGGTGCAATGCATTCTCATGTTTACATCTTTGCCTCTCATAGGGACCGCCTGGTGGTCCAGGAGCAAGAGGACCCAGAGGAAACAAAGGAAGGCCTGTAAGTCACAGACACTTAAATCCTTGCCTCAATCCATTTTGTACATTTTGAGGAATAGCCGGAGCTAATCCTGGCAGGCTGACTGGCTGACAGTCAATCGAAGGGGCAACACACAGTCACAGAGCAGCAATCAGTCCATGCTGAAAGGGTGCTGTGGCTTAGAGCCTTGTTTGGCCATCAGGGAACATCAACCCGGTTCATTTGAAAAAGACAGGAAACCGGAGCTAAGAGTCATCTTTACTGGCCAAGCTTATTTTCCATAGCATTTGCGGCGTCTGCCCTGGAAACAACGTTAGGGTGGGAGGCAACCTTACCCCCTGGACGGATCACCAGACGATGACTCACAACATGACACAGGTTCAGACAGTGCGAGTACAGTCTTTCGTTTGCTTCCAGGGACTGCGAGGCTCTCCCGGTTATGACGGAGAGCCGGGAGTTCCGGGTCAGCCCGGTGAACCTGGACCTCCTGGACACCCAACTCATCCCGGAGTAAGTGATGACGACGAGCCTCCGCCAACTCCAATGCTCCACATGCGGAGAGCCCAAGAGAATCCTTTTGCGCTACCTTTCCGTCCCTCTTATTCATGTCAACACCGACTCATGGTCCGCTTCGACTGCAGGGTCTCGGCTCGCAGATGGCCGGAGTGTTGGAAGGAAAGAATGCACCGCAAAGCATGTTGACCGGCTCAAGGGTAAGATGTCCGCAAAACACATTTCCCCGAAACGTACTCATTGCTTCTCCACAAAGCTCAGAATTGTGTTATTTTTATCCTTGAAATGAAAACGGTTATTGGATCAACTCTTTGTTTGCTTTAGGGTGAAGCTGGAGCAAGAGGACCTCCCGGGCCAAGTGGTTCCCCTGTAAGTCCAATATTGTGACCAATGAATCACCTTTTGAGGCCCTCAATATGCCTAAAAAGTCCTCAGCTGCTGCCAGTGTCTTTGAATCCCGATGAACATGTTGCACATTATAATATCTGACATGTACGGTACTTTTAGAACTAAAAGCTGTCTTCACCCTAACCCCTAAAATTCTTTGGCACCCTCTGGAATCTTTAACGGCAGTTTTACCAGTTGACGCTTATTGGTGGGGATGTTTGTCATAACGGGGCGAAATGAAAATGTCTCCTGGACCCATATTTGGAAAAAAAACAGGGGGTCAGCCATTTTGTTTTGAAGCAGTAATTTCAGGAAAATTTCAAGACTCGTTCTTTGTGAAAGGCCTACTCGGGAACAACCGCAGAGCCAACAGGAAACAGACAGTCGATGCCAAATTGTGAAGTGGATCAGCATTTCCTACAAAAAAAGGAGTTGCAAGGACCTGTTCATTGCTGCTTGCACCTTTCTTGAATCTTTGGTTCTCTTGTCTCTAAAAGGGTCAGGCTGGACCACAAGGACCTCCAGGAGATGTTGGCGATCCAGGGCACATGGTATAACGACCTCTCCATTTTCCATGAGCAGTTGTCCAGATGTTAACAACGTAAATGTGCATTTTTAGGGTCCGTCTGGGCAAAGAGGACCCGAGGGCCCCCCAGGGAAACCAGGAGAAGACGTATGTTAAGCCTGAAATATCTTACCGCAAACTGCAGCAGTCTTTGTTGACCTCTTGTCCTCACACAGGGTGAATCAGGCAAGCCAGGAAATAGCGGAGAAGTTGGCTTCCCAGGTTCCCAAGTATGAACATTTGACCCTGTTGTGCTGTGTTGAAGGATAGTCATAATGAACCAATAATATTTGGACTCATTTTAGGGAGCAAGAGGATTTCCAGGTACTCCAGGGCCTCCTGGGCTAAAAGGTCACAGAGTGAGTGAAAGTGTTTTCACTGGTTAACGTGATGTCAAGACTCTACAATTTATACAATATGTTTTTCCTGCATTTATACCAATTAAAATGATCGTTTTTATTAGGGACATGCAGGACTTCTTGGGCAAAAAGGAGAATATGGAGCTGTTGGATCCAAGGTAAAATCATGCTGGCGTTGGTTTGGCAAACCGTATCCATATTAAGCAGACCTGAAAGGCTTGTGTTCACTTTGGATCAAACAACAAGATAATCAATATTTTTTTAATGCCTCCTCAGGGTGCCATAGGCCCACCTGGTCCAATGGGAGCACCTGGACCAATGGTCAGTATCTTGTCTAATTATCCAATGAGCTTGCGTTGTGTTTCTGAGTGTAAATTAGCCACACGTGTTGCTAAATACTGGAATTGATGGACCAAAGGACACGTTGGAATTGGAGGACAGTATAAACAATCAAGTTGTGTGTTTACAGGGTCCTGCTGGGATGCCTGGAGAAAGGGGCCGCTCTGGCCCTGGTGGCGCAGCGGTATGCAACAAATCATTTCTGGGGAAACTTTCTGCCACGATACCTTCACACCAGCAGGCGTTACTGAGTATGAGGCCAGATTCATTTTATGACTCTCAGAGTGTTTGTGTTTGTCTCTTTTTTGCTCTCAGGGTAAACGTGGTCTACCTGGTAACATTGGAAAACCAGGTCCAATTGTAAGTCAACATTCACCCGTTTAAATTTAAGGAGGTTGAATATAACCTTGTACAATTTGTATTGGTTTGCAGGGTCCCCTGGGTCTCAGTGGCCCTCCTGGATACCCGGGAACACCCGGCATGAAGGCAAGTTCTGTGAACACGATCTTTCCTCCAATCACATGCTCAAGGAGATCCACTTTATAGTTTAAAAACAAGAAATTTTTTTGATTTCTATGTACTTGTATCTCATTTGTGTTTGTGTATTATAGGGACAACCTGGCCCCACTGGTGTACGGGGTCCAGAGGGCCCTCAAGGGCAAAGAGGAGAGACTGGTCATCTGGGGAGACCTGGAACTGTTGGCCTCAGGGTAATGCCTTCTTTCATGTCACACTTCTCACCACAGGAAACATTTAGAATTGTCTTTGATCAATTCTAAAGATGCATATGCAATATTCCTATGACGTGTTACCCAAATGCTGGTATTCTGCATCCAAAGGGACCCGTGGGTACAGATGGCGGCACAGGAGTCAAAGGCCCAGTGGTATGTAAAACAACGCAATTGAAATCAAATATGTGAAAATGCTTGGATTACAAGGCTGAATTACTACAGGGAAACCTTGGTCCACAAGGCCCAGGCGGGCATCTTGGACCCTCTGGACCTCCCGGACCTCAGGGAAGCACAGGCCAGCCTGGCATCAAAGGACAACTGGTACGTTGACTGCATCAGGTTGGATTTTGCATTTCCCCAATTGTTGATGGCTTTTGATCTGTATTCTGTTTTTGTTTAGGGAGATGTTGGCGTACCAGGATTTAAGGGAGAGGCTGGACCCAAAGGAGAACTTGTAAGATGATCTCATACATTGTATTGCTCATACGTGCCACAGAGGTCAGAAAGTGCTTTAGTATCGCCGTCTGTCATCCATTTCCCACCCGGTGTCGTATTTCTAGGGCCCCCCAGGATCCCAGGGAGTGATTGGCCCCCAGGGTGAGGAAGGAAAGCGGGGACCTCGGGGAGACCCAGGAACTGTTGGTCCCCCTGGTGCTGTTGGTGAGAGAGTGAGTCATCATTCATCTTCAGGCCGTAACCTTGGGCATGTAGAAGTCTCGAAGCTATCGTATGCTTATTAGCAGTGTTTGTCTCTGACATGATTGGAAACCCGGTAAGCAAAAGGTAACATAGGCTGTGTTTACAGGGTTCCCCAGGTAATCGAGGGTTCCCCGGTGCTGATGGTTTGCCTGGACCCAAGGTAGAGTTCTTCTTTTACATCACGACTCCATTACAAGTTACCTTAGATAGATTTTTCTGTGTGATTATGGTGTATATTTCATAAATGCCATCTATATTGTATTTTTATCTGAAGGGTTCTCAGGGAGATCGTGGAATATCAGGCCCATCAGGACCAAAGGGTTCCTTAGGAGACCCTGGTCGTACAGGAGAACCTGGTCTACCAGGTGCAAGGGTAACACTGACAACTTTGACATTTATAGCAGCAGTCTCCATTAGTCCAGCGCTTCAGTCTTAAATGTTTCCATCGCTGACCTTTCAATCTGCTCTTCAAAGGGTCTTACTGGTACTCCTGGAGTGCAGGGGGCCGAGGGAAAGCCAGGGCCAGTGGTATGTGAATGTCCGTTTGACATTATATGTGCAAACTGGGTTAAGTCTATGTATGGCTTGGCTTGTCTTTTAGGGTGGGCCCGGTGAAGATGGTCGCCCAGGCCCTGCGGGTTCCCTTGGCAATAGAGGACCTGCAGGAACAATGGGAATACCAGGCCCCAAGGGATTTAATGTAAGTCCCACTTTGCAGCTACCCGTTTCATCTATGTATTGATCACGATTTCCAAATATGTGCTGCCTTCAAAAGGGGGATCCGGGAAAGACAGGTGAACAAGGATCTGCTGGAGTAGCTGGTCAAAGGGTGAGTAAGCTGGAATGTTGCTTTTCTCTTTTGGCTCGAAATTCAACTATGACATCAATTAGATTTTGCAAGACTGACCTTTGTGCTTTGTCCTTCAGGGTCCTCCTGGAAAAGATGGAGAGGTTGGACCTGCCGGTCCACCAGGCCCCTCAGTAAGAGAACTTTAAACCTTTAAAGTCCTTTTGGTTCCTCCACCATTATCAGAAGTGACTAAAGTGCTAAATACAGAATCAATCAACAGGGTGTTGCGGGTGACAGAGGAGAACAGGGACCCCCAGGTGTAAATGGATTCCAGGTGTGTTAGCCAAGTGTCTCCTCTAACTGCAGTAGGCATTGCCCATGTTTGTGACTGAGCTACATGTCAAAAGATATAATGTTCTTCAGAATAGATCAGGTACTGATGTGTCTATTGTTTAATCAGGGTTTACCAGGAAATCAAGGTCCCCCTGGAGAATCCGGGAAACCAGGTGACCTAGTGAGTATAATTTAAGTTAAAGATTGATGCAATCGCATTCTTTATCTTATTAGTGATTACAATCATATCATTTTGTGATTTTGAGTGATAAACAGGTTTGCTGAGCAAGCATGTGATATTTTTCTTTCAGGGTATTCCTGGAGAGCTTGGTGCAGTTGGTCAAATTGGACCTAGAGTAGGTGGACTTCACTTCTCAGAATGACATTAATGCGTGGTGGGGGTAGGCTTTGAGAACTGGTTGGGTTTCTTCCGCAGGGTGAGCGTGGAACTCCAGGGGAGAGAGGCGAGCTGGGTCCAGTTGGTCTGCAGGGACCCAAGGGAATCCCAGGAGCTCCTGGTCCCGATGGGCCAAAGGTAAATCACTCTTGCACATTCAAGATGCAACTTGAAATTCGTAGTAGGTTGTTCTCTTGATCGGCAAGGTCTGTTAGCTACAGTCTCTAAATTAGCTAAGGAGCCATTTTGTCTTGAAGTGACAATCTCTGCTTGTCCATGAAGGGTAGTCCTGGTCCCGCTGGTGCCCTTGGTGATGTGGGTCCTCCAGGTCTTCAGGGGATGCCAGGGGAAAGAGGCATTTCTGGCCCATCTGGACCGAAAGGTGACAGAGTAAGTGTTTTTTTTCCACGTTATTTTGATTTGATTTTGCTTGTGAAAGCAAGTTGGAATGAATGGAGTTGTGATTGGAGCAATATTGTGGTGTCTTTTGTGCAGGGAGCCATTGGTGAGAAAGGCTCAGAAGGTACACCTGGAAATGACGGAGCAAGGGTGAGTAACTGTATTCGTGACCCATGTCACACATTGGGAGTTTTTTGAAGACCTAAAGTTCATGTTGTGCTTCCATAAATGGAACGATTCAAAGCCCACCCCAGAAAAACACATGCGAGCCCAAGCCATGATACTATCTCTACTGGCTTTCACCACTGAACGGCAACAGGGCCTAAATGTCTGTGCATTTCCTGTGTTTTCAGGGTGCACCTGGACCAGTTGGCCCATTAGGACCTGCAGGGCCCAGTGGTGAAAAGGTAGTGCTTTTCAGAACCTATGACTGCTTTTCAAAGGACAATGTATCTGGAGCAATTGAAGTAAGTATGTGACATATTTCAGGGAGAACCTGGACCTAAAGGACCTGCTGGACCTCTAGGTTCGAGAGGAGTGCCTGTGAGTATACGTGGCCAAAGCTTTAATTGCATATGTGCAATTTATTGCATAGTCCCGGTTACTGCAGACAAGACAAGCTGACTATTTGCTCATCCTTTGCAGGGAGCCAGAGGTGACCCTGGCCCAATTGGTTCAGTTGGTTTTGCTGGACCGCCTGTAAGTTCTCATCAATTGCCTCGAGAACACAGGAACATAAACCCAAGGCAGTGTTTTAAAATAAGTCTGCTGCCTCTTTTACTATTTCATCACAGGGTCCCGATGGCCAACCTGGAGTCAAAGGAGAGACAGGGGAACCCGGCCAGAAAGGAGATGCTGGATCCCCTGGACCTCAAGGCTTAGCTGGTGCTCATGGTCCTCCTGTACGTTATAACAATGACAAGCCAACCGCCTTTCTAAATGTTAATCAAAGCATTTCCTGCATACAAGTCAAATATTTGATCTCACTTTCAAGGGGCCGATTGGTGTTGCTGGACTGAAAGGCGGAAGAGGAACACAGGGTGCACCGGTATGATCATTTTATAATCACAAACATTTTTTGATCGTGTGACTGATCATAAAGCCATCAGTGAGCAAAAGGAGGAAAGTTAATAACAATGACCCTTCGCAAGAAAGATCTTATGTCATGTTTTGTCCCCAGGGGCCCACCGGTTTCCCTGGATCTGCAGGAAGAGTTGGCCCACCAGGTCCAACTGTAAGTATTGGCACCTGTCTAACATATTTCAGACAATCCAGATCAATCTGGAATAGCAAATATGTGTCAGGATTTAGCGGTTATTTGCTTTAATGGAAAGAGTATAGCTCATATGATACATTTTCAAGTAAGGACGCATGAAGCACAATACAGTTTTTAACTTGTGGACAACTGTTGTGCGTAAACCATATCAAGTATAGTGACAGTCTTGATCAAGTTCCCTTTCATGACCACACGATCCCCTCAGGGTCCAATTGGTGAACCTGGACCACTGGGAGCACCTGGAAAAGAGGGTCCTGCCGGTCTTCGTGGTGACCATGGAGCAAATGGAAGACAAGGAGAGCGAGGACCACCAGGACCTCCGGGAAGCTCTGGAGACAAGGGAGATTCTGGAGAAGACGGCCCTACGGTTGTAGTGACTCTTTTGTTGGGGAAAATACTTTTAATTGAATTACACCAGCTTATCTTAACATGGTCTCCACACAATTTTGAATTTGAATTAAAACATGAGTGCTCAATGAGCTAACGTTGGAATTTCTCAGTATTAAATATTGTGTTTGTGAACTTTTAGGGTCCTGATGGTCCTCCAGGGCCAGCGGGAACTACAGGACAGAGAGGCATTGTGGGTCTTCCAGGTGGACGAGGAGAACGGGGAATGCCAGGTCTCCCAGGGCCAGCAGTCAGTATCTGTTTCTGTTATGACACTTCCATACAGTTGATGTTATATAGCAAAATTGGTCAGTGCATTCACCATTTTCTAAGAGTCCTTTTTACTTTTAGGGACTGCCAGGAAAACAGGGATCCCCTGGATCAACTGGAGACAAAGGTCCTCCGGGACCAGTTGGCGTTCCAGGTGCCAATGGACCACGTGGTGATCCTGGTCCTGATGTTAGTACTCTTTCAATCTGTGTCTGTGGTTGTCCAAGTACGTTTCTCGCGCCTTCATGCTTGTCTTTGATCCTCAGGGCCCCGCTGGTTCAGATGGTCCACCAGGCAAAGAAGGTGTTCTTGGACAACGGGTAAGATCGAAAGAGGATGGAATTCATAAGAGGTTTTAAATGTTGCAAGAAACCAATTGTTGATACCTTTGAAGGGAGACAGAGGGGATCATGGTCCAGAGGGTTTGGCTGGTCCTCAGGGACTTCCGGGCCCCTCAGGTCCCGTTGGTGTAGCTGGGGAAGCTGGAAAACGAGGCCATGCTGTAAGCTGATTTTTCTCATATCTTGTTTGCCCAAAGGTATTCAGAATATCACTTTGACTCTCCCTCGTGGAGTTCAGTGTGATACAAGTGTGTCTTGTATCTTGAGCCTGACTCATTTGAAACATTCTGAGGACATGTTGGTGCTTGAATGAACTCAACTCCACATGCTGGAAGGGTTTGGGTATTAAACTGTAGGAGCAGAGGTGTTGGCAGACCCATTCAGTCCCTGAAGCCTTTTTCTTTATTTTGCAGGGCTCAAGAGGACCTGTTGGTCCTCCCGGATCGGCAGGAAAGAGAGGATTAGTGGTGAGCTCTTCCCTGACTTGAAATAGATGTTGGAAGGCAATACCATTGCCGCTTTCAATCAGTCGTAACTTGTGCACTTGTATCGCAGGGACCCCAAGGACCACGCGGAGATAAGGGTGATCTGGGTGATCATGGAGAGAGAGGCCAGAAGGGTCATCGTGGATTTACTGGTTTGCAGGGTCTTCCTGGGCCTCCTGTAAGTCCCAGCTTATCAGCGCGATCACAGAAATGTATTTATTCTACTTAGAGACTGCCGCAAGAAGCAACATTTCCCTGCTGGTAACATACATCAGGGAAGCCTGTTACTTGAGGGCTGGTGTCCTGCGTGTTAGATACAGTATGTCTCAAATGGTCGGATATTCAGCAAGGTCTGCAGAAGCTGCATAACAGTAGGAAGCATAGAAATCAAGCCGGACACTGGCCCTCCAGGAACAGGCTTGAGGATGCCTGACGTACATACATGTGCACACGTGATAGTTTTCTCTTAAGATTTGTGTCTACAAATAGAAGTAAGACCATCCAAAATAATATTTCGGCCTTTTAGGGTACAACAGGTGAACAGGGAGCTTCTGGAATCATTGGACCAAATGGTGCACGGGTAATTGAAAAACGTCCTCATTTCTTTTATTATTTGATAGTACGGTACTATTCTTTTTACTCTTTGTACTTGGATAATATTTCAGGGGCCACCTGGTCCTATCGGGCCTCCTGGAAAAGAAGGATACATTGGACAGCCTGGGCCCATGGGACCTCCAGGAACACGTGGAATCTCAGGAGAAATCGGACCTGAGGTATTATCTCATGAGACAATTATGAAAGAGTGGAGGCAACTTGCAAAAACTGAAACCGCACATGTTTTCAACAGTTTGGTGCTTGAGCAGTGTAACTAACTTTCTTGAAACACAGGGCCCTCCAGGAGAACCTGGACCCCCAGGCCTTCCTGGACCACCAGGACCTCCCGTAGCAGCTATGGATGATCTGTTTGGAGGCTTTCACGATTACGATGATGCCCCCCCTCCACCACCAGAGTTCAGCGAGGATGAGGCTCTACCCAACAGCAACAACTCCAGCGTCTTACCGGTGGACCCTGGCGTGCAGGCCACACTCAAAGCTCTCAGCAGCCAAATTGACAGCATGAAGAGTCCAGACGGCAGCCGCAAGCACCCTGCCAGGACCTGCGATGACCTCAAGAGATGCTACCCCTCCAAAAAGAGCGGTAAGTGACCAAAGACATTATGCCCAACTGAAGGTCCCTGAGCCAAGTCTTTGACTGCCATTGACAGCTATTGATGTCAAATCCATGTTAACTGGGGGGGGGGCTTGCAGTGAATCTTCAAACGCAAACTGGCTTAGTTTTGCAGACTTAAGCTCAAACACAGTTTGTTTCCCTCTGTGATGCAGGAGAATTCTGGGTGGACCCTAACCAAGGCAGCGCCGAGGACGCCATTAAAGTGTACTGCAACCTGGACACCGGGGAGACGTGCATCTCCGCCAACCCGGCCAGCCTACCTCGTAAAAACTGGTGGAGCTCTTCCAAGAACAAACCTGTGTGGTTTGGAGCCGACATCAACAGAGGAACCCATGTGAGTTCTTTGAAAACATTTCTTTCTCGCCTATGCAAGGCGATGGCTGCAACTTTGTGTTTGAATTTTGTCCAACAATTGCGTATATTTTTGACCCGGTTGTGGGGCTGGTCTGGACTGTAGCACCCGCAATGGAGGCAGGATTACCGTGGTTGTGGATTTTCCACAATACAGTCAATTAAAATGGAAATCACTTCCTTTGTCTCTTTGCAGTTCACTTACGGCAACAAAGAGCAGTCGGCAAATGCCCTGAGAGTGCAGATGACCTTCATTCGCCTGCTGTCCAAAGAAGCGTCTCAGTCTATCACCTACCACTGCAAGAACTCTGTGGGCTACAAGGACCAGAAGGCGGGCAACCTGAAGAAGGCCGTGGTCCTCAAAGCCTCCAACGACCTGGAGCTCAAAGCTGAGGGCAACAACCGCTTCAGATACACCGTGGTGGAAGACTCCTGCACTGTAAGTTTGCTCATCCCGCTTCCGAACTTCCATACGTGCTAACGAATGAGTCAAATGTTTGTTTGTTTTTCTCGTCCTTTTACAGCAAGCAAACGGCAACTGGGGCAAGACAGTGTTTGAGTACAGGACACAGAAAACTGCCCGACTTCCCATTGTGGATCTGGCCCCTGTGGACATTGGCGGCCCCAATCAAGAGTTTGGCATCGATATCGGGCCAGTGTGCTTCTTATAAAACCAAAACGTCAGCGTGTGATGGTGAGACTATTGAACTGACAGCTGACCCCGATCAGCCACATTGTACATACGAGTACTGAGGACTATTCTGGCCCTGTGGCGAGATATTTATTGTGCCTTTCGATTCCGAACACATCCAAAGATTTCAAAGCTATGCGCAGAAAGATTGAAATTCCAACAAATTAACAATTGGTGCCATTCAAAGCATTCCCTTTTGTTTTACTATGTACGTACGTATGTCTTGACTTTCTGCCTCATTGAGGTCCAAAGTTTCCTGATTTTTTCTTCCACCACTAAAACGTAAATGTCCAAATAAAGATTTATAAATTTGAAATGTTGACCTTGTTTACCATGCAGTGGAGCAACAATTTCATCGCGGTGTCTCGAGGGCCAACAAACTTAGCTTGTTATGAGGGGGCGGTCCCGTCTCGTGACATTCTGCCAAAGCAATGCGGAGTAAAGCTTTCGTTACCCGGAGGCGGCTCCCGGGCTCGACCGTGGTAAGCGGTTTCTACTAACGGATACGCAGCCCACAGTTTGGGGGAAAATCAATGACCAGCCATAGAAAGACGGAGACCACTTCATGCTCGTGTCGATTCGGTGCTGCAGATTCATCCACCCCCAAATGTAAATTCCCAAGTGTGCCCATACCTCCACTACGCATCAGAGGCTAATGCTGATGCTAATTGTGCGTCCAACAAAACTCCCTGCAGCTTTGCTTCCCTTGTGACTTTGATGATAGCGCTTCACCCAATGGCTGTAGCTGGGAAGGGATGGATGACCATCCAATGAGCCCCAATGTTCCTTCATCAAATGAGACAGAAAAAGGGTCCTCACAAAAGATGGAGCCACTCGTTTGATTTCACACTTGCTAGCTGGCCAGGGACACCAGGGACACCAGGGACCCAACATAAAAGCAATTCAAAAGTCAATTTTCCAAAATATGGCCCCTTTACCCATCTTTTCTTGACAAATTTTATGGCCTGGTACACACACAAAGTGTTTTAAATCTTCAAAGATTGTTCATCTCTTTGTTAGCTCAGCGCAGAACAGCAAAGATTCTAACACACCACCTATCTGGGAACAAGTCGGCCATTTTTTTTTCTTCATTTGAATCCAAGGAGGACTATGCAGATGTCCACACCCCCCCAAAAATATCCCGATTGCCGTTTCCTTTGTTAGCTACCTCGTCACCGAGACTGACATCCACCCGTGCAAGATTTTTTTTCCACATGTAGGCGCCGCTCTTTGGTGAAGTAGCATGATGCTAACTCCTCCAAGCTATCACGGTGCGGAACCTTCCGTCGTGCTTTGTAATGTTTTTCTTTTTTACTCCTAATAATACTGAAACAGTCAACGGTAGCACAGCTTATTCTGCTTTTTTTATGCATGTTGGTTGTCCCTTTTCAGTAAGCTGGGTTTTTATATAATCTTCAAATCATTTAACCTTTTTTTCTTTGAATAGACCAAGGTGGCTATGAGTGCCCATTTGCTTTGTATCTCCTGCTATGCAACAAATTAAACAAAATGCTTGTTAATCCCTTAAACTCTTGTCATGTTAATTTAAGAATTTGTTGCTTGAATGTTAATTTTGTCTTTTTGCACACATATTGACAAACTGTATTGATAAGATTTGTATTTAGTACAACAGGATAGCTTCTTTGTAACTTGAGCTGTTCAATGTGCCTTCCAGTCATTCTATTGTGATCATCTGGTGCTCATTCCAACTTATTTATTTTAGTTTTTTTTTTTTTTTAACTTTTCTGAGGCTTGACTGCCTGAGGCAGAGAAGGAGAAAGGACGACAAACCCTTTTCTTTTTTTTTTTTTTGCCCACACTGGATGCATTTGAGTTTCATCCTTTGAAATAAACATTGCAACTCATTCACTCCGCCTGTTGTTGTTTCAGATGACAAACTGCTGACTTTTTATAGTCATATTTTATTTTTAGTAAATGTGACGGGACTTAACAAGTAAAAATAATGGACAATGTGCTGCATATTGTCATTTTATACAGTAGCCCCCCCCCAACCCCGCCCCCCATCCAAAAGTGCCTCATGGTGCAAGAAGACAAGGTTAGACAGCAATGAACTAAAAAGCAAATGAAATTGAGGAGGAAAAAACAAGAACAAGACAAGATGGGCTACATTTGAACAAGATGTGTACCGCGTTAATATGTCATCCATATTTCATAGCCAGCTTGAATGACACGTACTACTGCATCCAAAGCAAATGTAGTCAAAACGATCCCTTCCAGTTTTTACAAAAATATGTCTCTTTTGATTATGCGTCCGAGCTGCAAAGGTTGAACACAACAAAACAATCTAAATGCAAAAACATGTAGAAACAAACTAAAAGAAACGGTGACATCCCAACTGGGCCGGGGAGCGCATTTTGGCACTTGTACAAAAATCGTACAAACGATTTGAAAGAAGACGAACGACAACAGACATCTTCAGCAGCGGCCGTCAAGCGGGTCCAGAGAGAAGACGGCTCCCTCCAGAGTTAGTCCCATTTTGAACCCCTCCTGGAAAGCACATACACCAGTGTCAAAGAGCGTTTGCACTCATGCAAATGGATTTGGTGGAAAAAACAAAACACACATTCTCTAATACCTAAATGTGCGTTTAAACCAAAGATGTAGCATGCATCAACTGGAAAAAGAAATGGGGGGAAAAAAAAAAGATTCTATAATGTTTTCTTCTTGGGAAACAAATAATTTGTGTTTTTCTTGAAACTTAAATTTCTATGCCATATAGCGGTATATCTGTTAGTTACTTGTAATCGGTGCTAGTATTATGAGCAGATCTTCAACTGTAAGGATGGATCCAAAAGACCTTCTCAAAGTGCAACCGTCATGCAACACAAAGAAACAAAAAAAATCCAACAGATGACACGAAGGCAGAGAGAGAGAAAAGTACAAACCATCTCTGACGCTGCAAGCAGAGGACAAAGAGAAACGTTTCAAAAGTTGTCAAAGTGTCAAGAATGAGGCAAAGTTTCAAGCAAACGTCTGTCTCGTCACAAAAGCATTCAATGTCGCCACCTGCTGGATATAGCCGGCGTAAAAGCAACTCGGGTTTTGGAGGGCGTGGCCGCATGTGTGCGTGTGTGAAGGCCGCCGGATTGGGCTCGAGTGCTGCCAGCCTCTCGCTTGCTGGGTGGCGCTCAACTCCACAATCGGACGTGGTTGGCCACTTCCCTTCCCTGACGGCGAATCACCAAACGGCAATTGGCAGCAGAGCTTTTAAAAAGGCCCCAATAGGGGTGCTCTTGAATGACGACGCCACGTTCACTCTTAATTATTCCGCCGATTTGAAAGGTCGCGCAATCGTTGCAATGGCGACAACCTGCAGTATGCGCGCATCATTTTGGAGGAGGACGACGTCACAGGAGAGACATTCCAACAATTGGTAATTATGACAAGCCCAATTAGGCTCATTGCGTGCAAATTGTGTGCTCAGGTTGTGCTTTTATACTCATACATTTTATGCCTTGAGGATTCTTTTCCTGACCGACGGACAACATAACATGCTTGAAAAAGTCAAACGTTTTGACGAATGCCGGTGA